>NC_091952.1:195524649-195848816 GCF_031021105.1 Erythrolamprus reginae | reverse complement strand
CTCTGAGCAGTTGTTAATTGAAAGTCTTGAAAGGCCCTATTTCAGCTGAGATTACAATAGAGGTTCATCAAGGTCTTGCTTGAGAATAATTATTGGAAATTTAAAACAATTTTTGTCTGTTTCTCTCCACAGAATAACTGAAATTACTGGCTAAACAAGATGATTATAAATTAAATAAATCAAAGCTGTACTGAGGCTTTATGAATCAATTGTGGTGAGTAACACAATTTACTTGGTATGTGTGTGTATGTGTGTATAGTCGAGAGACCCTGGTATACCCAAATATGGGAGGAGCATACAGCTTCCTTTTTTCCATGTTCCAAGACAGAGAAACTTTTAATTGCCAACAAGTATAATCTATAAGTGTAACATATTTTTTGTCGATAATGAAAAGGAAGGGAGACTAGTATAGATCTATTTTGAGTTTATTTGCTCTCATCAGCCAGCCATATCTTTATTGGGATTTGAACCTGCAGCCTCTCCCTTAGCGTCTATACTACAGGCTCTCCTCCTTATCAGCTTGTATCAGGGAAGAGTTATATGTGATTTTTTGTTCAATCACTCTGGTATACCCAAATATGGGAGGAGTTTACACACACACACACACACACACACACACACACACACACACACAAGCTTTCTATGGGAAAATTATTTTATACTTTTTCATTTAAGTGGCCGCATTTCTGTCAATGACATTTTTCCACCCCTCTTTTCCTAAGCACTTCGAAATCATACATTAGAAATGCTGTGCTGAGATTTCAAAATATGGTTGTTTTATTTATTTATTGATTGATTGATTGATTTGATTTGATTTGATTTATTGGGGTGGCTTACAACATATAGAAAACAATACAAATATCCTAAATACAATTTACACTAAAAACTAACAATCTTTAGAGCCGGGGTGGCGTAGCAGGTAGAGTGCTGTACTGCAGGCCCCTGAAGCTGACTGTAGATCTGAAGGTCAGTGGTTCAAATCTCATCACCGGCTCAAGGTTGACTCAGCCTTCCATCCTTCCGAGGTGGTTAAAATGAGACCCGGATTGTGGGGGCAATAGCCTAGCTCTGTTAAAAAGTGCTATTGCTAACACGTTGTAAGCTGCCCTGAGTCAAAGGAGAAGGGCGGCATAAAAATCGAATAAATAAATAAATAAATAAATAAATAAATAAATCTAATTAATTTAATTAAAAAAGCAGTCCACTCTCTTAGTGAAAATAATAGGCAATATTTTAATATTTAAAATTAAAAAGGTATAATATCTCATGTGTATTTTGATAAAATCTGAATATATTCTGTACAT
Organism: Erythrolamprus reginae; assembly: GCF_031021105.1. Taxonomy (NCBI): domain Eukaryota; kingdom Metazoa; phylum Chordata; class Lepidosauria; order Squamata; family Dipsadidae; genus Erythrolamprus; species Erythrolamprus reginae. Next base: position 195,847,512 of record NC_091952.1, on the reverse strand, counting down.
ACAATAGATTTACAGAAATGATAGCTAACTTGCTAATTCAGCTAAATTATCTGAATGAATATAAATGAGTAAAATTAAGAAAATTACTGGATAGTGATCTGACAAGTGAGATTTGTGGTCAAAAGGGAGATCTTTGTAGTCTTCCCAGGAATAGAACAATACTTTAGTTCACACGAACCAAAAAAGGTTCACCATCAGTGAGCTAAAGTATTGGTCTATGCCTAGGACACTACAAAGATCTCCTTTTTGACCACAGATCTCACTAGTCAATATCCAGTGCCTCTCACAGGATTATAATGCCAATGAGATAATCATATTGCGTGATGAGATTAACATTAGACAACAACCATCCTCAGTTGCATACTAGTTAATTTTAAAAGATCCAGGAGATGCCCAAGGAAATGTTGGGCAGATGATATGATCTCAGATGATATGACTCAAATCAAAGATACAGAATTAACTACAAATGATTTGTGTATTGAAGCAGTTGGAAAGCAGTTAAAGGTGCCTTCATTCTTTGATAATTGATATGAGATTATTTTGACTGTGTCTATTTCTCCTGCATGGCTATAACTATATCCAGGGGTGGGTTGCTGCCCGGACCGGGTGGGGAGGGGAACGCAGTGGGGTAGTAAAATTGAAGCTACACCCCAGAGCACGGAAAGATGTTGAAAGAAAATGCAGGACATCTTGCATAAGCCACGGCCACAGTGTGGCAGTAAAAATTTTGGTAGCCCTTCACTGACTATATCTATATCTATATATTTTACTTCTAGTAGACTAACATAATAATAACAAAACATTGGCATGACAGTGATTTCAGCAATCTTATATACGTAAGTTTGGTAATATTTTGTTCTTCAGGCCAACATGGAAAATAAGTAATCAAAGCTAAGTAGCATTTATAGCTACTGGCCCATTTGGTGAATATGACTCAGTTTATTTAAACTTGATTTATTTTGTAGGCTAATACAGGTTTACATATATCATAAGTGTGTGTGTATATGCTGGTACATTGGAATCAGTGTTCCCTCTAATTTATTTGGGGGGTGGGCGGAAAAGTATAGTATCTGAGCGGCAGTCCCTTCGGGACTGGGCGGCACAGAAATAAACAAACAAATAAACAAACAAACAAACAAACAAATAAAAAACCCATCCTGTTTTGCCTCAGAGAATTTCAAAATAAAATACTGTACTGTGTGTCTATAACAGTGAGCTCATAATAGGGCAACTCTATCAATATCAAAATGCCACTTAAATAGTTGAACTAGTTTCAAACTAGATTTTGATTTTCTTTCTCTCTTCCTTACTCCCATTCTTTTTCTTTCTCTTTTCCTTCCTCTCTTTTTTCCTTCTGTTTCTCTCTCTTCCTCTCTCTCTCCTTCCCTCTCACTCTTTCCCTCTCAGCTTCTGGGCAGGTTTGGAAAACTCTGAGTTGATGATGATTTTTAAGTGAGCGATTGCTCACTGCTCAGCTTAGAGGGAACTATGATTGGAATGAATAGATGCTTTATCATTCACATTTGCAAAATGATCTGCTTAGATTTTCACAAAAGTCAATCAAAATCAGAGCTAACACTATTCAAATAAGGTTTTCAATTATAGTTGCCTACAGGATATACTGTCAACTATTTTGACAATGAAACTCAAAACATTTCATTTCCAGTTATAGTCTTAAATAAAACTATTAAAAATGGCATTGTAGCAACTTCCTAGTTGCTTTGCCCAATCTTTCGTCTCTCTGAAGAGTTTTGGGACAGAATTAGGGCCTTCCACATTGCTGCAAATAGAGGAGGAACAATATAAAGGGAAACAAAACCAGCAACTCTGGAAAATAGTGGAACTCTGTCTCCAAGGAACATTTCAAGGAACAGGCGTCATCTTCAGATGCAGACCTGGTAACTCTGTTATATTTCAAATTGCTTTTCAAGGACACAAATATAACAGAAACGGAAAATTGTTTCTGGCTTACACTACCCAGTCTACAGGCAAGGCTGCCTCTTTTGCATTGTAGGCTATAAAAAAAGATTTCCATCAAATTGATTTGCTGCACACTTTGGTGGCCGCAAACTTCTCTTAAACACTTGATTCAAAATGACATATATTTCCATGACCACAGTCTTCTAGATTAAATGTTTGATACATTCAGCATTGAGGATACAAGCCCACTGTTTGTGGAAATAACTTGTCTGCCTAAAAATAGGCAAAAGGTTTAATTGCTTTTAGGAAAAATGAAAACGAGTACGGTATTTATTTATTTATTAATTATTTATTTATTAGATTTGTATATTTCTTGGACATTCTGATGAACTAACAAGCCCATATCAACACAAACTTTTCCATCCCTTCTATCAGAGAAAGACCATATGAACATAAATCAAAGCTGATAAATTAATTTGCAGGTGTGTGTACAGTTACTGTTCATACAGGTGTAGTACATAAAGCTGGTAAATATTTTAACTCTTCTATAGATATTGTCATACAATATCTTTTTTGTCTTATATTTGATATCTAATGTACTATAGTGTATTATAATGATTTCTCTCTTGATCAGTTAGAAAAAAGTAGATCAAAAGAGCTGATTGAGCTTTCATCAATTAAACAAAATGTTCCTGATATCTGGGAATTTCTTCATCAATTTGGAATATGATAGGAAAATGGCACAGTGGTTAGAGTGCAGTGCTGCAAGCTACTTCAGCTGATCACCGGCTGCCAGCAGTTTGGCAGATCATATCACAGTAGGCTCAAAGTTGACTCAGCCTTCCATCCTTCCAAGGTCGATAAAACGAGGACCCAGATTGTTGGGGGCAATATGCTTGCTGTCTGTAAACCGCTTAGAGAGGGCTGTAAAGCACTGTGAAGCGGCATATGTCTAAATGCTATTGCTATTGCATTGCCTGTTTATTTATTGCTTTTTTAAATTCACCTTAGTCTGCTTGCTTTATGGGTAGAGCAAATATTTTATTGACTCCATAGGTGTCCAGTTCTTGAAGTGCAGTAGTGCAGAAATTTAAACTAAGTGACAACCAACATTCTATATTTGAATATATACCATATCTGACATTAGACATATAATTAAGAAATCTGTGAAGGAAAGAATCTAAAGACTAAAGTAATGTATTTCAGATTGTGGGCCATATTGTTGATTAGAAACAATGACACATTGCCACTCTAGTATTTCCATACTTAATTTCAATATAATATAAAGTCTTGATAGTTTAGTAAAATAAATGCTTGGAACAAAACCCACAAATATTTTCTGGCATGTTAATGTTATTATTGCTGGAATTCTAAGCAATATTCTAATCAGGAAAAGGAAGTAATTTTTATTACTGCAGATTTTAACCTTTTTCACAGGATGCAACTCTGTTCCCAGATTCCTCAAATCTATAAATACTGCTGAATGTTTTTGGGTGCAAGAGGAAGAGGGGTTCCATTGCATGGTAATGAAAAGTATTCTGCCTGTGGAAAAGAATTCAGGACCAAATAATTGTAATTGAAAATTATTTGGAGGAGGGCAATCCAATAGTGTGTGCCATCCAATGATATTATATATAGCATTGATTAAACTAAGGACTCCGGTAACTTGAGATTTAGAAATGAAACAAACAAAATGTGAAAAAGTTATATTTATGTTGTTACAAGCACATCAAAAATATATTAAAGTAACCAAAATATCTTTACAATCTCCAAGGCATGCCACAACTTTTGAGCGGCCCTGCTGTTTACAAATTGAAAGCTGAAATATTTAACACATGCTAAATTGGGTAGTATATGCTGACAGGTATTAAGGAAGAGGAGGAATGGACCCAAGCTAAAACTGCTTTTGGCAAGGCTCACACATTGAATTAAACCACATTGTGATGTCTTTGATTTTGATTTGACATATTTAAATTCAATCTTTGTGGATGAAAATCATGGTTTATGTGTGAATCCAAGTTTTGAAACTTGTTTAAAAATACAGTTAATGCAGTAATAGTTTAGCGTGGTTTTGGGGATAACAATTTGTTGGCCTAACTAGTAGTGTTAAGAGATCCTTTCTCTTTTAGAGTTTTCTTAAATTAGTAGTGTCCAAACAATCTTTTGATAAAAATTTCCATATCCGGTTGCCCTAGTGAAGTAGCTTAGAAGGAAAAGAGAGTGAGACACACATACCAAATTGAAGGAAATTTAAAAATAATTCAAACTGTCATTTCTGAAAAAGATAGCTTAAACCTTTTTATTATTACTGCTTTTTAAAGTTGGCAATTAATGCAGGTTATATTCTGTTTTGGTATTTTCTTCCAATATTAAGAAAAACAGGAAGATGATGGTTAAAAAAATTATAAATAATATCTGCATCTTTTCCACTTAACCTTATTCTGACTAAGGGAGAAAAAACATAATAATCATGGGTGGTCAAGAGAAATTATATTGTTCCCATCTTGATTACACTATTTTTATCAGCTTGTAAGGAGAGTTTTTAATTAAAACAAATGTTGTAGATTTATTTCCCATAATATGGAAATTGCTATGCACTAAGAATACAAGTAATGACACGAGGTTAGAAGAAAGGCAATTTCATAGATTAGAGTTTCTTGAAGTGTTTTCCTAGGACCTTCTGGGACACCAAAAAATCAGAATTATTTGGCAGATTCTGAAGATATTTACAAAAATTTAAAACAATACTGTTTTCACTATTTTTTCATTTGTTAAAAATAAAGTTATTTTTCATGAAATATATTTGTTATATCTAATGAGTTTTAATGTTGTTTTTATATGGTTCCTTTAATAATAAATATTCAATGAAACCATCAGTTTTAATCTATATATATAAAAGCCAAATACTACTCACTTATTACGAAATCTCCAGAACTGTAAAGCCTACTAACTTGAAACTTGGCATGTATGATCCCGCTATATAGAATGCTGGTGAGACCACATTTGGAATACTGTGTTCAGTTCTGGAGACCTCACCTACAAAAAGATATTGACAAAATTGAACGGGTCCAAAGACGGGCTACAAGAATAGTGGAAGGTCTTAAGCATAAAACGTATCAGGAAAGACTTAATGAACTCAATCTGTATAGTCTGGAGAACAGAAGGAAAAGGGGGGACATGATCGAAACATTTAAATATATTAAAGGGTTAAATAAGGTCCAGGAGGGAAGTGTTTTGAATAGGAAAGCTAACACAAGGACACAATCTGAAGTTAGTTGGGGGAAAGATCAAAAGCAATGTGAGAAAATATTATTTTACTGAAAGAGTAGTAGATCCTTGGAACAAACTTCCAGCAGACGTGGTAGATAAATCCACAGTAACTGAATTTAAACATGCCTGGGATAAACATATATCCATCCTAAGATAAAATACAGAAAATAGTATAAGGGCAGACTAGATGGACCATGAGGTCTTTTTCTGCCGTCAGACTTCTATGTTTCTATGTATGTTCCTCTTAGCTCCTAAGTGCTCGCTTAGAAAGGTCTTTTCAAAATGACCATCAGGTCATTAGTATTTCTTATACAGTATTATCTTAATTAACATACTCTAATGTTAAGGAGTTAAACATTCTACTCCCCCTCCACATTTATAAAAAAATGTGTTCCAACTGCCGGTTGCTTTATATTAATATGCTCCAATGCTCCCTCTTTGCTAAACTGGGCCATGAGTGTGGCCAGCACCTGACCCACCTGGCCTGTGGACTGGGAGTTTAGACATTCTACTCCCCCTCCTAATGAAAAAGAACTCTGTTCCAACTTATATTAACATGCTCTTCACTAAACTGGTTGTGGGTGTGGCCAGCATGTGACTCATCTGGCTTGTGGGCTACAAATTTAAACATTCTACTCCCCTCTCCACCTAAAAAGAACTCTGTTCCAACTGCCAGTTGCCTTATATTAGCATACTGATGCTAAGGAGTTACACATTCTATATAAATTTTCAAGCCCGATCGTAACTATTCATTAATTTTCAAGCATTAACTGTCAATTTATTCAGCCTGTTCACATAGTTTTGTACGGGTATCAAGCTACTAGTATTTTACATGGCAAATATTGATAAATATAATATATACACTTTCGGTGTCCTTTATGATTTTTTTTTAAAGGAAGGGATTCTGAAAGCAAAAGTTTCAGAAACACTGACATTTGAAACAGTTTTCTAAGGGAGTTTTTAGTGGAAGGAACCTTCATATTTCTCTATGAATGAATCCAACAATTGCACCAACATTTTATAGACACTAATACTTATTACCTTTAACTTTAAACCAAACATGCTGTATAAATTTATACCTGTATTTTAAAGTTATGAAATATATCTTTATGTTTTATGATGTGCTTTACTGTTTGGGGTAAAAAGTAAATTCCTGCTGGAAGTGAGAAGCATGCCACTAATGGAGGTTCCTTTTCCAATGGCCTCTAACTGCTTAGAAAGGGATTAAGAACCTCTTTCCCTTGCATTTGGCATCACAGAGTTAATTTTTTTAAATGACAAACCTTCAGTTTTGCGTATTAGGTCAGTGTTGACTCCTGGCAACAGCTTGGAAGTTTGCTCCTGCAAATTTCTTGATAAGATTTTTTAGAAGTCTTTTGCTGTTGCTTTCTGAAGGCTGAGAGAGAATTTTATTTATTTATTTGCTTGTTTGTTTGTTTGTCCAATACACAATACATAATGAAGAGAATAGACATGTAGTAATATATATAAAGAAAAGGATAGAAGAAAATATATTAAAATAGAGGAGAAGATATATGAAAGGAAGAAAAGATATGTGATATAAAGGAGAGACAATTGGACAGGGGACGAAAGGCACACTGGTGCACTTATGTACGCCCCTTATTGACCTCTTAGGAACCTGGAGAGGTCAATCGTGGATAGTCTAAGGGAAAAATGTTGGGGGTTAGGGGTTGACACTACTGAGTCCGGTAATGAGTTCCATGCTTCGACAACTCGATTGTTAAAGTCATATTTTTTACAGTGAAGTTTGGAGCGGTTAACATGAAGTTTGAATCTGTTGCGTGCTCTTGTGTTGTTGCGGTTGAAGCTTAAGTAATCATTGACAGGCAGGACGTTGCAGCATATGATCTTGTGGGCAATACGTAGATCGTGTTTTAGGTGTTGTAGTTCTAAGCTTTCTAGACCCAGTGGCTGGCCCAAGTCTTAGGCAGAAATAGAACTCTGATGATTTTATCACTACCCCAAATTGGTTTTATTCAATTACAGATGTTTAATAATTACAAATATCTCCGGGACCCCCTTCTGCCGCACGAATCCCAGCGACCAGTTAGGTCTCACAGAGTTGGCCTTCTCCGGGTTCTGTCAACTAAACAATGTCGTTTGGTGGGACCCAGGGGAAGAGCCTTCTCTGTGGCGGCCCCGACCCTTTGGAACCAACTCCCCCCAGATATCAGAGTTGCCCCCACCCTCCTAGCCTTTCGTAAGCTCCTTAAAACCCACCTCTGTCATCAGGCATGGAGGAATTGAGACTTTCCCTCTCCCTAGGCTTATAAAATTTATGCATGGTATGCTAGTATGTATGATTGGTTTCTAAATTGGGGTTTTAAATTAACTTAAATATTAGATTTGTTTACATTGTATTATTATTGCTGTGAGCCGCCCCGAGTCTGCGGAGAGGGGCGGCATACAAATCTGATTAATAAATAAATAAATAAATAAATAAATAAATAAATAAATAAATAAATCCACTTATTTTCAGATAATAACAGTCTCCTTGACACATTCTGTAATTTAAAGCACAGTTGAGCCAAATCAGATTATGTAAGAGAAGTTCCAAGAGATAATATTTTTTCCTGTCTTAAAAACATAAAAACATAATTTGAGAACTAACTGGGTCTTCACATATTTCTTGAGAATATATGTATTATCTCCTCTTGCTTCTTATATCTGAAATACATGAAATAAAGGAACGGTCTAAAAGCCTGGACATGTTATGCTTTCAGGCAGCTCCTCCTAGAGTCTAGTTTGTTGCACTAAGTTTTCCTAGAAAATCCCGTCTTTATTGCAGACTTGATTTTGCAGCTACAGTACCTTGCCTATGATTCTTTTTGAAGTTCTAATAGCTTCCAACATGGAGTGGACTGCAGACTTTGCCTCTGTGTGTTTTGGTTATGTAACAGATTAGATCATCAGAAGAACTGTGAGATGATCTCAACTGAGTGGAAATGAGAAACTTGAGCAGGAAAGAGAGAATTCTTTAGCTGTATATAAAAGGTAGCTGCTGAGCAGGTATCTTGAAATATCAAGAAAGTACAGTGGTACCTCATCATACGAACTTAATTGGTTCCAGGAGGAGGTTCGTAAGGTGAAAAGTTCGTAAGATGAAACAATGTTTCCCATAGGAATCAATGTAAAAGCAAATAATGCGTGCAAATCCTTCAGGAAAATCCCAAACTTTAGAAGGGAGGCGAATAGAGGGCAGGGAAGAGCGGGTGGAAGAAACAAGGCTAGGCTAAAGGGTGAGTGGGAAGGAAGAAAGGCAAGGGGGGCGCCCCTCCCTTTTCTTTTTTCAAAAGACACCATTGCAGTGCCTTTGCAAGCATGCAAAATCTTTACTCCTCCAAGCTGCCCCTCCCTTTTCTTTCTTAAAGACACCGTTTCAGTGCTTTTGCAAGCATGCAAAATCTTTACTCCTCCAAGCTGCCCCTCCCTTTTCTTTCTTCAAAAAAGGGGAAAAAAAGAAACCCGTTCATCCCAGCAGCAGCTGCTTGGGTTCATAAGGTGAAAATAGTTCGGAAGAAGAGGCAAAAAAATCTTAAACACCGGGTTCGTATCTTGAAAAGTTCGTTAGAAGAGGTGTTCGTAAGATGAGGTACCACTGTACAGTAAAATCATACTACATTTTCTTTTCCCTTCCAACTGGCAAATAATAGATGGAGAATCAGTCAAAGAAGCAGAAGAAACTATTGTAGTCACATTTTCTAGAATGTCTTTGATTAACACTTCATTTCCCCATGTACCTTTGATTCTTCATTCCTTGTGCAAATTGGATGTATAGTTCAAAGTGTATAGTGTAGTACAGTGATCCCCCGGTTATTGCGTTCCCGACCATTGCGAACAGGCTAATTTGCGATTTTTCAACCCGGAAGTCAAAACACCATCTGCACATGCGTGCCCTTTTTTTCTATGAGCACGCATGCGTAGATGGCGCCAGGCAGATCAGCTGCTGGGCGGCTTCCCTGGGTCTTCCCCCTCTTGCTGGCGGGAGGGCGAAGCCCCCCCAGCACCCGCTCGCCCGCCGTTCACCCCGCTCGCCCGCCCTTCACCCGGCCACCCGCCCTTCGCCCGCCCTTCGCCGCTCGCCCGCCCTTCGCCCTTCGCCCGGGAAGTTCGCTAGGAGTCAGCGGAGAAGTGGCGCGCCTGTTTCAAAACGATCAGAGCCGGCCTGGGGGGGCATTCCAGCAACCCCCGAGCCCCCAACCCGGGCTCGGAGGTTGCTGGAAAGCCCCCCCAGGCCGGCTCCGATCATTTTAAAACAGGCGCGCCGCTTCTCCGCTGACTCCTAAAGCGGGGAAGTTCGCCAGGAGTCAGCGGAGAAGCCGCGCGCCTGTTTTAAAACGATCGGAGCCGGCCTGGGGGGGCTTTCCAGCAACCCCCGAGCCCCCAACCCGGGCTCGGGGGTTGCTGGAAAGCCCCCCCAGGCTGGCTCCGATCGTTTTAAAACAGGCGCGCCGCTTCTCCGCTGACTCCTAAAGCGGGGAAGTTCGCCAAGAGTCAGCGGAGAAGCCGCGCGCCTGTTTTAAAACGATCGGAGCCGGCCTGGGGGATCGGAGCCGGCCTGGGGGGATCGGAGCCGGCCTGGGGGGGCTTTCCCTTTCAGGGTGGGTGAGCGGCGGGCGCGGCAGCAGCGAGGAGTTTGCGTGGGCGGCGGGGAAACCCCAATCTTCGGCTCCTCGCTGCTGCGGCGGAAGTAAAAACACCATCTGCACATGCGCAGATGGTGTTTTTACTTCCTCAGCGCTACTTCGCGAAAACCCGCTCATTGCGGGGGGTCCTGGAACGGAACCTTTGCAATGATCGGGGGATCACTGTATAGTATTAATATTGTATAGTATTAGTATAGTATGTCTATAGTATAAAGCAAGCATTCTCAGAAAGGTTTACTGTAAGATTTTACTTGGAGTAATATGTTGTCCATTTTGTAAAAATGTGACTAATTTTATTATTGAGGCAAAATTGCTAGTCTCATATGTAAACAAACCTATTAAAAATGTTAAAGCTACTGAGTATCTCAGTAGATGGCAGCACCTGCCTGACCTTGTTTGAACTGAATTGGGGCTCAACTTAAGTTTCAGTATTTGGATGAGAGACCACAAGGGAATACTAGACTATAGGTTAGAGCAGAAAGTCAGAAACATTATGGAAGAAAGCAGTAATAATTCAGTTCCAGAAGATTTTCAAAGAAAACATCACATATGTGTTTATGAAATCACTGTGAATTGGCTTCAAGTGAAAGGGGGGTCTTGATCTTTACCAAGAAAACCATATCAGCCTAACTTATACTAAACACTAAGCCATTGGCACATCATGCTTAGCTAAAACTATGAGTTAATAAGTTCAATAAGATTTGTATAACAAACCTTGTTATAGGTATGTATACATATAGGTATATTAAAATATGTATCTTTATTCTGTCTTCTTGTTTCATCTTCAGTATGGATGTATAGGTGAGCTTGAATACCTTAAAAACACTCCAATTTTAAATGTTATAATTATTACATTTATACATGGTCTAATAAGTTGTAGTGTTTCATATGCAGTAAGAGTCTATAAAGATAGTTGTATCGTCTTTGTAAGCTATTTATATCCTGTCTACAGATACTATTTTGTGATAAATTTTGATTTAGATTTCTTTTAAATGAATAATTTGTTTCTTATAAATTATAATTAAAATTAATTATATTTTTGGATTCAAATCTTCTCATTGTTCCCATCACCCATCTCTTCCCACTAATGACTGTATTACTGTAACTTTGCTGCTTGTATTATTACAATTTATATTGACTGGTTCCTAATATGATTGATTGCTTATTTGTACCCAGACTATCATTAACTGTTGTACCTTATGATTGTTGACAAATGTATCTTTTCTTTTTATGTATACTGAGAGCATATGCACCAAGACAAATTTCTTGTGTGTCCAATCAGACTTGGCCAATAAAAAAAACCCTATTCTATTCTATTTATATATTAGTACATTTCAGTAAATTAAATATAGAAGGAATACTATAATAAATATGCTTCTAAATCTTCTCCTCTTGGTTCTACAGGAAGAGAGGAAAAATGCAGAAGCTGAAGCCATAATAATAATAATAATAATAATAATAATAATAATAATAATAATAATTATTATTATTATTATTATTATTATTATTATTTATTAGATTTGTATACCGCCCCTCTCCGAAGACTCGGGGCGGCTCACAACAGTAATAAAAAGCAGTATAGCAATAGAACAAATTTAATAATAAAAAGATATATAAAACCCCAACAATTAAAAACCATGCAGCTGATACATACCAAACATAAAATATAAAAGCCTGGAGGAGATGCCTTAATTCACCCATACCTACTTTAAATCTGAATTGGATCTCAGTGTGATCTGAAATTAAATATAAGACTAATCAATTGATTATGTTGCATCAGTTATTAGAATCTGAATTTATACTACATGCTGTGCCAAAGTAAGGAATTGGAAAGCACAGCCAGTACATTAAAGTGACCTACATAACTGAACACAGTTTAGAACAGGATTGTACTATATTTCTTGGCAACTACAACTGTGCTGGCATAGACATCACAGCAATTTATTCATTGTAGCTGCTTTCGCCTTAGCTCTTTCTCAGAGAAGGTTCATTTCCAGTTATAAGAAGCAAAGATTTGGGTACATAATAATTGAAAAGTCAGGTAAGCGAAACTCCAAAATGACAGCATGCCATGCATATGTGGGACCAGCAATTCACTTTCTAACCTTTGATAATGTTGAAATGAAATCTCAATTTTCATGATATATTAATGAAAACTGAAGTGCTGCCTTAATGCAGATGAGTGAGCCATTCTTCAAGTCATCAAAAGAAAAGGGAAAAATAATAATTAGAAATCCTGTTTGAAAGAACTATCTGTTGTGTTTTTAATGACAGGTTGGCATTTTTCTCCCACCCCTCAAAATCATGCTAGAAGAAAATTACCAGTGAGTCATGATATGCTGTAAGTGCTCCAGCAAGAGCATTTAAGAGTATGATTCATAAATAACTGCTTCAGGAGATTAAAAAAATACCGTACAAAGGATTCATTTACAGGATGAATGTAATCAGTTTAAGTTTGTAACATGTATTAATTCTAGGTATTTTTTTTAAAGCAATTTACTGGAAATTCACTTTCAGTTTCACCCTCTAGATTTTTCTTGGGTAAAATGATATGTCTCATATGTTTCAGAAATTCACCACACAATAGATTATTTGGGGGGCTTATCACGGAAAGATAGATTTAGATGAGCTCCTGTTCCTTGTCCCAGCTTCTGCCAATCTAGCAGATCAAAAGCACCTAAAAATACAAGTAGAGGTATTATTTATTTATTTATTTATTTATTTACTTACTTACTTACTTACTTACTTGTTTGTTTATTTATTTGTTTATTTATTTATTAGATTTGTATGCCGCCCCTCTCCGTAGACTCTGGGCGGCTCACAACAGCAATAGAAAAATTCATAACAAATTTAATAGTTTAAAAACATTTTTAAAAAAAACCCATTATTAATCTGACATACATACAAACATACCATGCATAAATTGTATAGGCCTCGGGGGAAAAGGATAGTTCAGGTCCCCCAAGCCTGACGACAGAGGTGGGTTTTAAGGAGCTTACGAAAGGCAAGGAGGGTGGGGGCAATTCTGATCTCCAGGGGGAGCTGGTTCCAGAGGGTCGGGGCCGCCACAAAGAAGGCTCTTCCCCTGGGTCCTGCCAGACGTCATTGTTTAGTTGACGGGACCCGGAGAAGACCGACTCTGTGGGACCTAACCGGTCGCTGGGATTCGTGCGGCAGAAGGCAGACCCGGATGTATTCTGGTCTGATGCCAGGAAGGGCTTTATAGGCCATAACCAACACTTTGAATTGTGACTGGAAACTGATCGGCAACCAATGCAGACTGCAGAGTGCTGGTGTAACATGGGCATACCTGGGGAAGCCCATGATTGCTCTCGCAGCTGCATTCTGCACGATCTGAAGTTTCCGAACACTTTTCAAAGGTAGCCCCATGTAGAGAGCGTTACAGTAGTCAAGCCTTGAGGTGATGAGGGTATGAGTGACTGTGAGGTACCACTTTTCCATGCTCCTTTGGTGTTTAGTCATGCTGGTCACATGACCACAGGGACGTCTTCAGACAGCACTGGCTCTTTGGCTTTGAAATAGAGATGAGCAGTGCCCCCTAAAAGTCGGGAATGAATAGCATATATGTGCAAGGGGAACCTTTACTTTTATGCACATTTTCTTAATGACATGTGTTGAGTATTAAATGTCTCTTTCAGCATAATGATAGTAAATCTGTATTCAAAAGAAATTAATGTTTAAACAATCCTGTCTTCAAATTCTTGTGTGTGAAAAGGGACCTGGGTAAATGATGGGATCTTGCCTGATCATATGATTAAAGTAGAAATACCAAAGAATTTCAGCAGGGTCTTTGAACTGCTGGCTTGGACTCAGAATGACACAAATGATTCCAGGCTAAAGAATTTAAGTAGGGTCAGGTCAAAAACTAATTAAACTAAATAAGGTTAATAGGATTATTTCCCTTGTGCTTTATTCACTCATATATAAAAATTACAATTTAGTGGCAAGCTTTGTAGAGACTTCAGGATTATAAATCCTTTAGAAATCACGTGTAGCCTGGTGATTTGGGTTTTCACTGGATTAAAGAAAAGAAAACAGAAAGTGGCAAACAAGACTTTCATGTATCTGTTGTTCTGTGTTAATATGGATATTGACGTGCAAATTTGTGGAAGAATAGGCAGCAGCATCTTTTTTTTTTTAAAAATAAATTTTTATTGATTTTTATAAATTGATTACATAAAACAAACATGTAACAGTACACAGTGCATGTGCCCATCACCTAACAAACAAAACACCCCCCTTCATCACCACCACCCATACAAGGGGATTTAAATTTTTTTGATTTTGTTTATCTGTATTTCCTTGGCTCTATCTTGCATTAGATATTACTAAAAGAGTGATGGCAGTTTATTTTTCACATTTACATCACAGATTCTACTCAACATATAATCTTTCACCTTATTCCATCGTACCATCAGCTTCTCCAATTTGTTTTCATCAAAATTGTTTAATCTGATTTCCATAATTTCAAAATGTATATGGTCCACCATGTACCAGTACCAATTCTGTATTGTCCATTTTGTAGAGTCTTTCCAACCCAATACCACTACTGCTTGAGCACTTCCCAATGCTGCAGATTTTATTTCTTTGAATTCTCCTAATTTTCTTTGTTTAATTAAAATTGCTATTTCTTTTGTAATTATCCAGTTAATATTTAACATTTTGTTAATTTCGTTCTGTACTTCCTTCCAGAATGTCTGAATTTCTGCACACTCCCAGAACATATGCATAAAGATTCCCTTTTTTTGGCAACCATGCCAACAATTACCCTTCTCTTTCCCCTGGAAGTGTGCTAGTTGTGCCGGTGTATAATACCATTTATATAAAATTTTTCTTCTCATCTCTTTAACTCTTGTATTTTTAATCTTATGTATATTTTCTACTATTTCTTTCATTTCACTTTCATCTATTAGTAAATCATTTTGCCAGCATCTTGTCAAACTTTTTATTACTTCCTCTTCCACCTGCAATAACATTCTATATATATTACCGGCTTGGGCTTTTGTCTCATTAATCTTTTCTTTTATTATTTTTTCTAAACAATGTTCTTCTCATTAAATATTTGCTTATTGCATTAATCTGCAACCATTTCTGTTGACCAAGCCACCATTCCAATCGAGTTCTGCTAACTCTTCCATCCTTCCCATATAATTGTTCAATTCTCATTATCCCTTTGCTGTTTAATACTTTAATAATTCTGCTTAAGTTAACATCATCACCTGTATTCAATACGTGTAACGTTGATAGCTTGGAATTTCTAGTTCCACATTTTCCCTGCCATTTAGACCATATTTCTAAACATGCTTTCAGAGGGTGGATTAAATTAGTGATTTCTATTCTACTCCAATTTTTAAATAATAGCTCTTTATTATTTATATTATTAATTTCCTTTTCTAAATTCACCCACTTCTTTTCCCCCCATAACTGTAATTCCATTAATCTTTCTATTTGAAATGCTTCTCTATATAGTACTAGGCACGGGCTCCCCCACCCCCCCTCTTTCTCTTGGGCAAACTGCCATTTTTTTCTTATTCTGGGCCTTTTGTTTCCTTCAATCCAAAAGTTTAATTTACTATCCCATTCTCTCAGTTTTGCCCCAGGGAAGGTACCTGGTAAAACCTGAAATAAATACATCATTTTTGGTATTATCATCATTTTAAGGGCTCTGATCTTGGCAATTCTTCCCAACCTTTTTCCTCTCCAATTTTTTATCTGCTTCTGAATTTTTTTTCATATTAAATTATAGTTGGCTGTCACAATTTTTATCGGATTCTTAAACAACCAAATTCCTAAATATTTCATTTTTTTACATCCTAGTTTCAATCCTGATATTTTTTGTATCTCAATTTGCTCTTTAGGGCCTGTGTTTAAGCAAATTATCTCCGATTTCTCTATATTAACCATAAGTCCCGATTGGTCTTTGAATTCCTGGAGCAATATCATTATTCTTTTCATCATTTCGATTGGGGTTTCGTACATCACTATAGCATCATCTGCAAACAAATTTAATTTCAATTCAAATTTTCCTATTTGATAACCTCTCCATTCCTTATCATTTCTAATTTTATTTGCTAAAGTCTCATTAGCCAGTACGAATAACATTGGGGATAGTGGACAACCCTGCTTAGTTCCATTCTGAATTTTAATCGTCTCTGCTCTGTTGCCATTTACTCTAATATGGGCTATATTATCCTTATAAATTGTTTCTATAATTCTACAAAATGAATCTCCCATATTTAAATCTTTACATAATTGAAACAGGTAATCATGGTTAACTTTATCAAAGGCTTTGTACACATCTAACTTTAAAATACTTAGTTTTCTTTTGGTATTGGTAGCATGGTGTATAACATTAACCACGTTTCTAATTGGTTCATAAATCTTTCTTCCTTTAACAAATCCATATTGGTCTTCTCCAATTACCTTTGGTAAGATATTCTCTACCCTGTTTGCCAATATTTTCATAAATATTTTATAATCCTGATTAAGTAAGCTGATAGGGCGATAAGAACTTGGGTCCATTAGATCACGATCCGGCTTTGGGATAGTTATAATTTCTGAGATTTTCCACGTTTGTGGAGTTTCAAAGGTCTCAATTACATTGTTAAACAATTTTTCCAAATACGGTAATAATTCATTTATATAAGTCTTATAATATTCAGCAGTAAAACCATCTGGGCCCGGGGCTTTAGCAGGTTTCAACCCTTTAATAACTCTAGATATCTCATCATTTGTTATTTTTGCATTTAAAATTTGTCTATCTTCTTCCATTAATTTCTCATTAACCTCTATGGTTTGCAATGTAATATGTTCTTTTTTATATAAATTCCCATAAAAGTCACTCATTATTTTTTCCATTTCTACATTACTACGTTTTATTACACCTTCCTTATCCTTTAAAGCAGGGATATGGGATTTCTCTTTTCTTTTTTTCAAATAGTGTACCATTTGTTTCATTGATTTGTTCCCCCATCCCCTGATTCTCTGTTTTACAATCATCTTCATTTTGTTCCATCTTTCTTCATCAAGTGATTGTAATTTCTTTTTCTTAGATAATAATAATGTATTCCAAGCTCTATTTCTTGTAATTTTTAAAGTTTCTTGGATTAAATCTATTTCTTTTAATAGGCTTTTAATAGGCAGCAGCATCAAGTTCAGTTGTATTCCTTTTTTCCCTACATCAATTTTACTTTCATAAAAGGGAAAAAAACCATCTTCACATAAAAATATAATTTATTTTATCTTTATTATGTAATAAATAAATACCGGTAATGTAAACAATTATGTTAATTATTATTATATTACACCTGAATTAATTTTCCTAAGATTGAGGTTGTAATATCAACATTAATGAGCAATTGAAGATATTGCTGCTTAGTGGGATTTTCTATATGCCCCAAGAACATTTAAAAAAAATATTTCCCCTATTTAGTATCAATTTAAATTGAATTTTATAATTCATAATTATACAACTCTTCAATACCATGGGGCGGGGTGAGGGGTGGTGTGGAAAAAATGAATATATCTTTAGCTCTAATATTTGGCTGTTCCCCTTGTGAAAGGCATAGTCTCAGGTAGGCCTACCAATCTGTGGCATTGACCAGGGAATCCCCCCCCCCCTTTTCCACATGTACTACTTTTTCCACATGTGAAATTTACCCTTATGTTTATTTAAGTTACACAGTGGAATACAGAATGTAAATTATGTGTTAGCAAAAACTTCAGAAGAGAAGGACTTAGGGGTAGTGATTTCTGACAGTCTCAAAATGGGTGAGCAGTGTGGTCGGGCGGTAGGAAAAGCAAGTAGGATGCTTGACTGCATAGCTGGAGGTATAACAAGCAGGAAGAGGGAGATTGTGATCCCCTTATATAGAGCGCTGGTGAGACCACATTTGGAATACTGTGTTCGGTTCTGGAGACCTCACCTACAAAAAGATATTGACAAAATTGAACGGGTCCAAAGACGGGCTATAAGAATGGTGGAAGGTCTTAAGCATAAAACGTATCAGGAAAGACTTAATGAACTCAATTTGTATAGTCTGGAGGACAGAAGGAAAAGGGGTGACATGATCGAAACATTTAAATATGTTAAAGGGTTAAATAAGGTTCAGGAGGGAAGTATTTTTAATAGGAAAGTGAACTCAAGAACAAGGGGACACAATCTGAAGTTATTTGGGGGAAAGATCAAAAGCAACGTGAGAAAATATTATTTCACTGAAAGAGTAGTAGATCCTTGGAACAAACTTCTAGCAGACGTGGTTGGTAAATCCACAGTAACTGAATTTAAACATGCCTAGGATAAACATATATCCATTATAAGATAAAATACAGGAAATAGTATAAGGGCAGACTAGATGGACCATGAGGTCTTTTTCTGTCGTCAGTCTTCTATGTTTCTATGAAGATCAAATATCTATATGTTGAAATTTGTTGATTTTTTAAAAAAACCCTCAAGTGTATTTACGTCTTTACATAACTGTATATAGACTATTTGTCTACTAATTTAGTATAGAATATACATTTGTAGTATCAGTAGTTTCCATGCAGGGAGGACACTCAGGATAATTGTCTTTAACTTCTTATATACCAGCTGGAAACTTGTTAAGTAGACATATTTCAAGTTGTGATATAGTACAACGGGTGTGCTGAAATTCAACAGCATTGCAGAAAACCTAGTATCAGTGGCTGTAACCTACTAGATGTCCTCTAAAGAAACACCAAAGTGACTTTGTGGACTGCTGAGACTCAGTCTGTTGCAATTGGCATCAGTTGCTCCAGGCAAGTAATCACAAGAAACTGACCTTGGCAAAAAGCACATTTTACACT
This sequence comes from Erythrolamprus reginae, assembly GCF_031021105.1. NCBI lineage: Eukaryota > Metazoa > Chordata > Lepidosauria > Squamata > Dipsadidae > Erythrolamprus > Erythrolamprus reginae. The sequence goes on along the minus strand of NC_091952.1, from coordinate 195,828,808 downwards.
TCAGTGCTATTCAATTGTCTGTGTGTAAGAGAGAAAAAAACAAGCAAGCAAGAGGGAAAGAGATGGCACTGTCCACACGTCTAAAAATTAAACTTTCTGAGATGAAGTATTAATGTATAAGAACAACCTTGGAAGTACTGTATTTCTGGGAAGGATATTTTACAACCCCCTTTCCTCTCCTTGAATAAAATGATAAAAAGCAGCCATTTAAAAAATATATTTCTTCCAGTGTACACAACCCTCAACTATTTTTAGTTCCCAATGTTGCCAGACATGCTATATTTCAAAGTAAATTTTGTTTGAAAATTACGGTGCATAATTTCCAGGTTGGTTTGCACTTACCACACTCCAAGTCAATCCCTGTTTCTAGATCAGAGCAAGCGCATATGCCACTCATTGCAGGTAGCAAAAATAAACACGGCTTGATGCTTATTTATTGGACATTAGCAAACATCAGAAGAGTTATGCTTGTGAAGAAGGCACAAAAGAGGCTGTACTTCCTGAGAATGCTCAGGAAGATAAATTTATCTCAGCATCTACTGTTGTCCTACTATCGCAGCACCATTGAGAGTGTCCTGACACACGGCTTCTAGCTTGGTATGGGAGCAGCTCTGTAGCGAACAAAAAAGCTCTACAGAGAATTATTAAAACTGCCCAGAACATCATTGGGCTCCAGCTACCCGCCCTGGATGACATCTTCACATCTTGCTGTTCTAGGAAGGTGCATACCATTCTCAAAGACTCTTCTCATCCTCCTTACAATCTTTTTGAACTGTTGCCTTCTGGCAGAAGATACAGAACAACTAGAACTCGGATCACACGTTTCCTGAATAGTTTTTATCCCAGAGCTATACTCGCACTTAACAACGAACTAAAGGGTCACCATCAGTGAACTGTTGGACAATATTACTCGGTCTGTCAGGTAGATGGTTGAGTGGTTCAGGGTGGGGAATTTGTAGTGGGTGGGACATTTTATTCTATTTTTTATTTTATTTTTTATTCTATTTTTAAATTTATCTATTCTGATTTTGTGTATGGTGGGACTGGTCTCTGGGTGTCACACGATTTTCGTTGCCAATGACAATTCATTGTTTTGACAATGACAATAAATTTATTATTATTATTATTAACTGACAGAAACAGAACAAAGGCAGACAAAAACTGTCAGAAACCACCCCCCCCCAAAAACAAGCATGAATTTATATTATCAATGTATTAGCATATACATCAAAAGAACACAGAATTGTTTAGCGACGTTGAAAACAAAATTGTTGGTAATTAGCATGAATCACATAGAGAGTAGTTTGGTTATTCCAGTTTTAATTCTGTAATGTACATAACAGCAGAATAGACATGAAAAGCAAGACACCAGGTGATCTTCTACACTGCAACATTAAAGGGACAATTTCGTTGATGGGTATAATTATCCTAAATAAAATTTAGGCTTTCTTAAATCACTTTTAGAATTATTAGAAAATCAGGCCTTAACATGAATTGTAACTACAGGTTGAATTTTTTTGCAAACATTCCTACTAGATATGTCTTCAAGTTACAATTTTGCAGTTGAAATGTACCATAAGGGGCAGAATGCTGGACTAAGGTTCTGCAGTTCAGGACATGTTCAGTGCAATGTAAATCTTGGGGAAACTTGTAGCCTTGCTCTCCTCTCTCATTTATTCTCTCTTCCCCTCCCATACTCATTGGGCAGCTTTAATTGCCAATCCTTACCACCTTAGCCTTCTTTACTTTTAAAAAGTATTTTTGTGATCTGCAATGTGAAGGTACAACTCTATAGGGCATTCAGAGAGCCTTTATGTGATCTCACTTGATCCCACTTGGAGAAATGAATATGCTAAGTGTGTGACTACATGGAAGGATTTTGCACTTGGTGTGCAAAGGAGGACTGCTCTCCATACAGGTGCCAATCCCGAAAATCACAGACTTCCTCTAGGAGGGCTTGAACAGAGGCCTGTCCCCTAATACCCTTCAGAGGTAGGTGGCAGTCTTGTCTTCCATGTTGTCCTGTAGGGAGGCCAAATCCTTGGCTCAGGTTCTGGCTATCCATTGGTTCCTAATAGGAGACACCAACTTGCGGCCTCCAGTGGTCCAACAGTTCTTCACGTGAGACCTCACAAAGTCCTAAATTTAGCCATCTTATGAGCTGCTCAGATAGGTCAGTCTCTGGCACCTATCTTATATGATTGTGTTCCTGATGGCGATTATCTCAGCCCTCCGGATCTTTGAATTGTTGGCCCTCTCAGTCTGCAAGACCTGTGTGTATTTCATTGGGACAGGGTTGATCTTCTGCTTGGAGCCAGCCTTTCAGCCTAAGATTAACACCGGATTTCATTGGACACAGAAACTTGTGCTGCCGAACTTTTGTCCTGATCTGACCCATACGTTGAAACTCAGGTGGCATAAATTGGATGTCCAGAAGGCTCTCCAGGTTTACATTAAGAGGACTGCAGGTTTTTGCAGAATGGAGTCTCTTTTTGTATGCTTTTTGATGCATTCTTGGGCCATAAGGTCTTGTTGATCATCAGATGGTGGATTCGAGGGATGATTGCTGCAACGTACAATGCCTCAGCAACACCTCATCCAGCACGGATCACGGTCCATTCCACACACAGTGCAGAGATTTCAGCGGCGTGGGTGACCCTAGCATCACTTGAGGAAGTATGCCATGCAGTGACTTGGGCGACTCCATCCCAGTTTGTCCATCACTATAAAATTGATTCCTATGCTTCGGTGGACACTTCTTTTAGGCGCCGTGTGTTGCAGCAGGTGTTGGAAGATGGACATGTGTGAGCCCAGGTTTTTTCCATCCCATGGATAGTCTGCTTGGATACTCTCCTATTGTGGATAACAACTTCACCCACTATGGAGAAAGGACATTGGTGCTTACCTGATACGCCTCTTCTCGTAGAGTGGTGGAGTCATCATCCAGCCCCATCCAAGTTCACTGGGCTCCATTTATACATAGTTTTGTCATTGCACCTGTACCTTTTGGACTCTGATGCCAGCCATATATGAATGATACCTCTACCATTTTATGAGAAGAAGCATATCAGGTAAGCCCCTTTAAATAACTTAAATTTGGTTTACAAAACCTGTCCAGAGTGAGATCTGAGTAACTGGGAAGGAAGAAAAGGAAGGAAGGAAGGAAGGAAGGAAGGAAGGAAGGAAGGAAGGAAGGAAACATGTCTTACTGGAAGGAGCTGTTCATCACCCATTGTAGGATCTGGAGGAATTTCTTTCATTGAAGATACTCAAACCAAACTTGCTCAGTCATCTGTCAGGGTTGTATAATTGGAGACTGCTGCAAAGTGTTGATAGACTCCAAGACTCTTTTCAACCATTACCTTCTATGACCATCTTTAAAAAAATACAGAGAAAAAATGTGATAACAGTGAGAAAAGACTAAAACACTGAGAAAGTTTTAAAAGGAATGGAAAGCAGTGTTAAAACATATAACAAAAAATGAATAAAGAATAGAGAAAGCCCAAAATAGCATTACTATAGTTGTCCAAAATTATAACAGGTAAATACATAATATAGAAATAGTTTTTCAGTTTGAAACCCTAAAATGCAGAAGAACCAAGTTTTATTTGAAGAAGTCCCCAATAATTCTTATTTAAGATTAGACTTGGATTTTATTCTGCAATATTGCAGTTGAAGGTTCAGGGTACCGTACAAATCGCTGATTATGTATTTTTACTTGTGTGTTTATATGCTCGTGATGCAATATATGAAAATGTATGTGTATATCTTGTGTCTAGTATAAGAAATTTGTAAATTTGCCTAAGAATAGTTAAATGAATAGATTTTTTAAAGGAAGATGACAGTGTACCATTTGTAATTTTTTAAAGAAACAAAAATTAGCTTATTATTATTTTTGCAGAGAGTGGTAAAAATCAAACCTTATTCCTTTTCTAAATTCCCAGATCAGAAAAATACAGATCACAGACATAAATATCTCTAGATGGTATTTTGAGAATCCTAAAGTTGAATGAACGTTTTTTCTAAAAAAAATTAGAAATGATGGAAATTTCAAGAGTCTTCTTTGTACCTTGTAGAGTTTGCATGAGATCATGGGAATGAGAGTTTTGAAATCTAGTTATATTTTAGACAATGTGGAAAAACACATTTTTGGTATCCCTATTTTATGTTGCACAGTTGTGCTTAATACCTGCAATGATTAGGAGTCATGTTCATAAGATGCTCCTAACTATCTGCTGATGTAGCTCAATGCTCAGCTTCTTAAGATCTTAAGAAATCTCTGGTTGAAAAAGGAAGAGATTTTAAATCAAGACTGTTGTTCAATCTAAAAAACAAAACAAAACCCAAATGTCAACAGGCAAATATAACCAATACAAAAAAGTGAACAAGAAGTTGGAGCAGTAACACAGTCTTTCTTAGCCTCAGAAAGTTTACAAGCATGATGATTGTAGCTATGATATAAAGAGAAGTTATGGGGTGGAGGTAGGATATGATAGCCATAGAGCAAATGTGGAAGTGAAGGGTCAGTTACACTGGCAACAAAGGAATGTGTTTTCAAGCCCAAGGTTTGATATATGGTTGTGAAAGCTGGGCTATCTGAAAGACTGAACATGATAAATTGGTACCTTTGCACTGTGTTGTAAAAATTGTTGAGGATATTTTGAATTGCAACAGGAACAATTGCCAGAATACCATTAGATTGCTCACTGAAAAATTAATAATGAAACAAAAGTGTAAATAATTTGGACTTCTAATGCAAAGTCAAGAGTCATTGGAAAAGAACCTGATACTTGGAAAAGTGGAAGACTATTGAAAAAGAATCTGACAGAAGACAGGTGGCTCAATATTATCACTGATGACAGAAGCCTGAACTTGTAAGAATTCAAAGAGGCGGTTGCTGACAGATAGTCCTGACAAAGGGATGTCCCCCGGGTGGTGAAGAGTTAGAAGTGACTGAATAACTACACCATCACCACTGCTTCCACCTAAAGTTGCACACAGAAGCCAATAACAACATGTAGAACTTACAGAACAGGCAAGTGTCCCATATTAGTTGTTGAAATTGTAAAGGACAATGAATTTTAGGTTTTTAATGAAACAACCAAAGTTATTACAGTGCTTTTGGAATTGAGAATTATTGTTAGCAAAATGGTCTAATGAATAATTTTTCAAAACATGCTGTGTTTGGTTTATAATTAATTTTTTCCTTCTAGTATTCTTGGTTTTTGTTTTCTTTTAAAAATATTTAGTGGCTTATTTTAAGTTGAGGAAGTCATCAGAGTTGCTACAAGGATATATTTTAATTAGTGTTTTGTAAAGCCCTTATATAAATAAAGTTTTCAGAGCCATTGTAATGTTTTGAATTGACTGTTCACATTAAAATAATATAATAAAAATGATCATGCATAGCTGTAAATCAAATTGGAGTTGCATATGTGATCATTGGAGTAGCATATGTGATCATTGAGACAACTGAACGGAGTTACTGATTTCAACAAGTCAGGAGAGGGGCACTCTAAATTGAGGGAGACAGGTACAGAGGTGGGTTCCTCTTGGTTCAGACTGGTTCGCCTGAACTTGTAGAAAACCACTGTTGATGTCACAATCATGTCATGGTACCGGTTCAGTCAGTGCTGGTCTGTGGCTGCCACAATCTTTTTTCTTTGAAATTTCTTTTGAGGGAATTTTTTCTGGGTCCACCCCCCCCCTGTGATTGCACAGAAGCCAGGTTTCAGCTTTATTGTGGTAATGTCTACCCAGGTTTTGTGGCTCTGTGTTTTCTATGGGAAATAGGTAGGTCCCTCTCTATCTCCCTCCCTCTGTCCCTCCTACCTCTTTCTCCTTCTATCTCTCTGTCTCTGTCTCCTCTCATCTCTCTTTTTCCTTATCTCTCTCTCTCTCCCTCCCTCTCATTCTTCTCTCATTTCTCTGTCTGTTTCTTTTTCTTTCTTTCATTCTAAGTCCTCTCTTTCTCTCTATCTCCCTCTATATCTGTGATTGTGTGTGTGTGTGTGTGTGTGTGTGTGTGTGTGTGTGTGTGTAGACTCTCTCTCGTTCCCTACCTCTGTGCCTCTTCTCACTGCCAGAAAGCCCTTCCGCCCTGCTTGCTCTCTTTTGGGCTTATTGCCAGCTGTTTTTCTTCTTTCTTTTGGCAAGAAGGGCTGGTGGAGCAATGAGCACAACCTGCGGTAGAGGCTTCCCTCCCCCGCTCCTGCCCCACTGACCGGCTGAGAGCAGGCAGGGCGGCAGAACTCTCCAACAATGAGAAGAGGCACAGAAGCAGGGAGGAAGGGAGGGATAGTGACACACACAGAGACACAGAGACACACACAGACACAGACACACAGTATCTCTCTTTCTCTGTATCTCTCTCTCCCCATCTCCTCCTCTTTGTATCACTTTGTGTGTCTCTTTTGTCTCTCTCACCCCTTCTGTATATATTTCTCTCTCTCTCTCCCCCTCCCTCCCCCTCCCTCTCTCTCTGTCACAGCTGGCCAACCCAGCAAGCTCTTTTTACGGTGTTTTGCTACATATTTTATTTATTTTTTTTGGAAATCCAGGCTGGCAGAGGACTGATCACCAGCAGCGGCAGAGGCTTTCCTTTAGTCGACCGTTCTCCCCCCTCCTTCTCCTCTTGCAACCTAGAACCTCACAACACTTCTGCTCCTAAAGAGAAGGCAGAAAAGGAGACTGGGTTCCCCCTGCTCCTATTCCCTCCTGCTCCCCTTCCTGCTCTCCCAATCCTTGTAAAGCCAGGGCTGAGGAGATCCCCTTGCAGGGAAAGGTGCTCAAGGCACTGCACTTAACAGGACACAGCTTCTCTCCTGCATGGATGCACCAGACATCATTTTGCTGTGTCATCCCCCACCCCCAGTAGCTCTTTGGCTGAGCGTGGTGTGAACTCCAGCCCAAAGTACATGAAGTAAAGGCTACCTTACATGCAGTGAAGGCACTTTAGTCTTGCACTTTCTGGTAACCCCTCTCCTCCTCCCCTCCCTCTCGTGATACTCTGGCCAGCTGTGGCTGAGCCGGAAGCATGTGCAAATATGGGGAGACCCTCCCTAAGTGAGTGGCTGCCACTGTGTGTACCTTTCCTATGCCTTGGCACTCACTTGAAGAGAGTCTCCCAGCACTTGTACAAGCTCCATGCTCAGCCACAGCCGATCAGAAGGTCATGAGTGGAGGAGAGGGAGGAGGAGGATTGCCTGAAGGGAAGCCACAGTGGTGGCTGGTGATCATTCCTCAGCCCGGATTTCCCAAACATATGCAAAAAAGAACTAAAAGCAGCAAGGAGTGGGGCCAAATAGTGATGGAATAGAGAGCTACAGCAGAAGGTCCAAAGAACTGCATGCAGTTCTGGAGCCATGGGTTGCCGACTCCTGCTGTAGATGGATTGACCTCTGTACTTGGTATTTGTTCTGATTTAAACATAGAAACATAGAAGACTGACGGCAGAAAAAGACTTCATGATCCATCTAGTCTGCCCTTATACTATTTTCTGTATTTTATCTTAGGATGGATATATGTTTATCCCAGGCATGTTTAAATTCAGCTACTGTGGATTTACCAACCACGTCTGCTGGAAGTTTGTTCCAAGGATCTACTACTCTTTCAATAAAATACTATTTTCTCATGTTGCTTTTGATCTTTCCCCCAACTAACTTCAGATTGTGTCCCCTTGTTCTTGTGTTCACTTTCCTACTAAAAGCATTTCCCTCCTGAACCTTATTTAACCCTTTAACATATTTAAATGTTTCGATCATGTCCCCCCTTTTCCTTCTGTCCTCCAGACTATACAGATTGAGTTCATTAAGTCTTTCCTTATACGTTTTATGCTTTAGACCTTCCACCATTCATGTAGCCCATCTTTGGACCCGTTCAATTTTGTCAATATATTTTTGTATTGGAAGATGTTGGGAAAATTAGATGTTATGTATTCATGACTTACAGTACAGACACTAGTAATATCATTGTAATTTTGTTAATCTTCAACTATTCAATCCATTGACTCCATTTTTGCTTTTATGGGCATTTAACATAATGCTGTGCAAACAAAGCAAATAAAAATAAAGCTCCTACATTCAGCTATTCCTACGCAAGGCTCATAATTAATATCCCATTGGCAATCCCCTGCTGTTTCAAGCACCATATTTTCTCCCTTATTCAAATATAGAGCATTGGATGATGAGATTTATTTTGTTTGGAAGTGTGGCTTTGTCAAAACCTCCAAAATGTCACTGTGAGATTAACAGAGTCCTTGAAAAAGTTAAACAGACCTATTATTTCTTTTGCAATTTGATGTGCTTCTTGGAGCGGATCTTGATGCTTAACAATACTTTATTTACAGGAAGGGCATGCTTTCACCAAAAAGTTGAAGCAACTGATGCAACATTGGGAAGAAGGTGATTGGGGAACAAAATTATTATTTCATCAAATGATCTTGCTCCTAATCATTTCTAGCTTTAGTTTCCCTTTTTGCATCAGTTATCAGATGTTCCAGTTAATAAATTTGTTCCAGCCATCCCGGCTGCTAGCAGGATGCTTCCTCCATCCCTTTCTTGACATCTCCTAGTGGCATTTCTGTTAGCTGCAAGTATTTCTTCTTTACTATTAGGGACTGAAAGTATTGTGAGGCAAATATGTAGATTTTCTTGTTTTAAACCACTGGTTCTCAATCTGGGGGTTGCGACCCCTTTGGGGGTTGAGTGACCATCTCACAGGGGTAACCTAAGACCATGAGAAAAGACAAATTCCCCATGGATGCTTTATAATAATCTTAGCTAGATAAGGTAATTTAGCTAGGTAAATTATACATTATAAATTAGGAATGTATGTTTTGAAATTTAGTGCATCTGTTTCATTTTTTTCCTTGGATTCTTTCTGGGAGTATGGAACCCTATTAAATATTTTAAATAATACATTTTTTTACTTCATAGAAAGTGGCATAATACTGCCTTTCCCAATCTGCTATGCTGAACTTTTACTTATTCCATTAGGTCATTCCACTAGTTTACACAAAGACATTCTGTGGTTTGGGTTTTGTAAGTGTGAGGTCATTGGTGCGACTTCATCATGATTACTATCCCAAAGTAATAGTTATCATTAACCTGTTTGTAAGATATTGTAAGAAGCAATAGTTATCATTAACCTGTATCAGTGCCTTTTTAAAAATTAAATGTAGAATGCAGCCCAACTTCTTTTTGAAGTTATTGAAAATTTAAGGCACTGAAATAGGTCAGTGACAATTAGTGCTTCCAACTCTTTTGGACAGTAACTGATTATTTCCTTAACTTGAACAAATAAAAAGCAGGCTGTGTATTGTATTTTAGCATGCTGTGGCAGGGGTCTCATGAGAAAAAACAAAATTATCTATTAATGATATGGTTACTAAGTAGATGTCGTGTTACATTATTTTAATCTATTGAAAGCCTGAACTGTGTATTACACAACTGTTGCCAATAAACAAGTATAGAAGATTGTATTAATGCTTTGCCTCTTGTACAAAATGAACATGGCCTTGAGAATATTGACTCACTGGAACATGCCTGAAAGATAACTTTTTAAAAAATAACTTGTCACAGCAGGTTCCAGAACGCCTTTTCCCCTTTACATCTTTTTGTTTGTTTGATTATGATTTGACAACCAAACTTGAAGCAAACAGGTGCAATGTTTGTAATCCAGTATTTTATACAGTCCCTATGTTCTTCTGTGCAAAGTGGAAAAAACAAGGCAGATAATCACCATCTAGGTTTTGTTCTAAGCCAGTGATGGGCTGCTGCTGGAATGCTTAATTGAGTGCAGCTCTGCGGCTCTGTAACACGAGTGTGGGATTCAGTGCAATTATGCTTTCTGCACCTGTGCAGGTAGCAAAATCGTGCACAGAAATGCGCCTGCATGCACGTTTTGGTGAGGTGTTTTGCTTTCCCGCATGTGGGAAAGCAAAAAAACTTGCTGAAACATGCCTGCAGGGGTATCCCTTGCATGATTTTGCTACCTGCACAGGTGCAGGAAGCATAATTGCGCTTGATCCCATGTTGTAATCATAGGTTTTAAGCACTGAAATTTAGGAATAAAATATTACTGGAGAGTGATGTTTTAAGCCTAATGGGTGCTGTATAAAACCTTAATTCTTCCTCTATTGAAAGGAAACAAGAGTCCAGGCCCAAGTAAGCAAGCTGCAGAATCCATGACCATGTTGGGAAATAATTAACTTGATATACAGCATGAAGAAAACCTATAGCTAACTTCCATATAAGGAAATATATGCCTTACTCTCATTCCTTTGCTAATCACCAGTAAACACACAATCCAGGAAAAGGCAAAGAATGGAGCTTCCGTTAATTACCTATAGGGAAGCCACAAGGGAAGCCTTATATGGTGCAAGAGTGAATGATAGTTTGAGGATGGCTTAATGTATGTGGCGTTCGTGAATTGGTTATTCTGTACCACATGTCAGGAAAAGTAAAATACAATAAAAGGAGAGATCTTGATACATTCGAGGTCGTCTCATCGAGAAAACTTTCTGTCGTCTCATTCTGATGTGGCAATAATGGCATGCTGTGCCTCCCTAGAGGTCGACTCACTGAAGGAGGGCTGCATGCCTTCAATCCCACACTCATGTTCCAGAGCCACGGAGTTGCACACAATTAGGCATTCCAGCAGCAGCCCACCTCTGGATGGAGACCACGATACCACTTAATGGACAATTTGGCTTGGGTGGCTGATGTCTAAAGGCATGTCTAATGTTTGTAAGCCAGTATTATTTGTCCCATATGATGTTGTCTCATTAAATTATCAGATATTAAAACATATATTTCTGATGGTCTCAGGAACAGAGACAATGGAATGTGTAGAGAAGAACGCTAAGAAAAGGAAATATATAGAAATTTTTTAAGGTATGTTTTTACCTTAATAACTACAGCAGGAATTGAGAAACCGCAATGTGTTATTTGTTGTGAAGGTTATCCATCAAATCTATGAAGCCGAACAAACAAAAATGCTATTTTGATAGCAAGCATCCAAGCTTTGCCAGCAAGAATATCAACTATTTTAGAAGCAAAGCTGATGCACTCAAAAAGCTAGACTTGACACTGGTGGCAAGTACCACAAAAAAAACATAGCAGCTGTTGAAGCTTCGTATTTGGTGGCAGTCAGAATCACCAAAGCTATGAAACCTTGTGCTATTGCTGAGGAATTGCTGTTGCCAAAGGACACTGTTCGAGTTATGATCGGAGATGAATTTGTTAAAAAATTGAGTGCAGTTTCCTTATCTAATGATACTGTCCGCAGAAGAATTTTGCTGATATTCTTGATCAGGAAATCCAGTAAATTAAATCTGCTCCACTTCCAATATTTAGTATCCAGCTTGATGAATCTACAGACGTTGCAAACTGTTCACAATTACTGGTTTACGTGAGGTATATTACTAATGGCGACTTTAAAGATGTTTCTTTTTTCCAAACCTCTTGAAACGACAACTACTGCATGTGATGTATTTGACACAGTTGGTTCATTTCCGAAACAGCATACAACATCTTTTGGGAAAAGGTTTATGGTGTTTGCAGAGATGGTGTTCCAGCTATGCTAGGATATCGATCTGGATTTCAATGTTTGGTACTGAATGAGTCACCAAAAGTTATCGAAACTCATCGTATGACTCATTAGCAACAAAGATGCTGCCAAATGAATTACAAGAAGCAATGAAAAGCATCATAAGTTCTGTTAATTTTGTAAAGACAAGCAATTTAAATAGTCGACTGTTTTTGCAACTGTGCAATATATTGGATGCGCTGAACAATACTCTGCTATTTCACACTGAAGTGAGATGGTTGTCAAGAGGAAAAGTTTTTAAACATGTTTTTGAGCTTTGAGATGAACTCAAAACATGTTTAATCAGAAAGCAAGGACCAAATGCAACATGCCTCGATTTGTCTGAAAAGATTCGATCTAAGTATTGCCCACAAGATCATATGCTGCAAAGTCCTGCCTGTCGGCGACTACTTCAGCTTCAACCACAACAACACAAGAGCACACAACAGATTTAAACTTAATATTAACTGCTCCAAACTTGACTGTAAAAAATATGACTTCAGTAACCGAGTTGTGGAACTCATTACCGGACTCCATAGTGTCATCCCCAAACCCCCAACAATTTACCCTTAGATTATCTACGGTTGACCTATCCAGATTCCTAAGAGGTCAGTAAGGGGTGAGTACAAGTGCACTAGAGTGCCTTCCGTCCCCTGTCCTATTGCTCTCCTATATCTCCTATACCTTTCTTCTATTCCTATATCTCTTCTTCGATTCTTTCATTCATATGTTCTATTCCTATACCTTCTTTTCTATTCTTTCTTAGATATATTTTACTATGAGTATCTCCTCTATAACCTTCATCATGTATTTTACTATGTGTATACCCACTAAAACCCTCATTGTGTATTGGACTAACTAACTAACTAACTAACTAACTAACTAACTAACTAACTAACTAACTAACTAACTAAATAAATAAATAAATAAATAAATAAATAAATAAATTCCAACTTTGGCAAAATAAATTGGATGAAAATAAAATTTACATGTTGTCTACCTTATCTGCTTTCTTCGAGGAACATGAACATTGAACCAGACAAAAGGGATACGGTGGTAATTTCTGTGAGGTAACACTTAAACATGCTTGCAGATGAAATTTCATCGTAATTTCCAAATCTACCTGACACCCCCTTTGCACTTGCCAGAAGCCCATTCCTGAGACAGCACAAGAGAGGTTCATCGAACTTATTGACAGTGATGCAGAGAGAACTGATTTCTCTACAATGCCAGTTAACAAAATTCTGGAACAAATGTTTGCAGTCATATCCTGTTCTAAACCAAAATTCATTCACTGAGCTACTCAAAATGAAAATAGCTTTTAATGCCATTTTACAACTTCTAGTAAATAAACTATTTTTTCTCTCTAGATATTATGAATGTGGTGCTTCAATTTGAAAAAAAGTTTTTACAAAATGGTTTCTTGGATTTGCTTTCCAAACAGAATAATCCCTTCTTAAGAGTGACTCGAAGTGCAAGGTTGCTTTGCCTTCAATTTATTCTGGAGTTGTTTATTATTATTATTATTATTATTATTATTATTATTATTATTATTATTTAGATTTGTATGCCACCCCTCTCCGCAGACTCGGGGCATCTCACAGCAACAATAGAAACAATATATTACAAATCTAATAATTAAAAAACCATTAAAAACCCCTTATTAAAAAACAAAACATACACTCAAACATACCATGCATAACTTGTATAGGCCTGGGGGGAAAGGAATATCTCAATTCCCCCATGCCTGATGACAGAGGTGGGTTTTAAGGAGCTTGCGAAAGGCAAGGAGGGTGGAGGCAATTCTAATCTCTGAGGGTAGCTGGTTCCAGAGGGTCAGGGCCGCCACAGAGAAGGCTCTTCCCCTGGGTCCCGCCAGATGACATTGTTTAGTCGACGGGACCCGGAGAAGGGTGACTCTGTGGGACCTAACTGGTCGTTGGGATTCCTGCGGCAGAAGGCAGTCCCGGAGGTATTCTGGCCCGATGCCATGAAGGGCTTTATAGGTCATAACTAACACTTTGAATTGTGACTGGAAACTGATCGGCAACCAATGCAGACTGCGGAGTGTTGGTGTAACATGGGCATACCTAGAGTTTGTGCTATGTGAGAAGTATTCCAAAGTGCTGGTTGAAATTTATTTATTAGTATGCCGCCCCTCTCCGCAGACTCGGGGCGAAATGCTTCCAGTTGGACAGCATTGAGAAATGATGCATGATTGCCTTCAGTCTGCATCCAGTCTTCACTAGATAATCCTAAACATTAATTTACTAGCATGGAAAATAAAGAAAATTGCACACTTTTTAACATTTTCTTTCTTTAACATTGGTGTATAGCCTGATCTCTATCAATCAGTTGGTCACTGGGTTGCTTTTGTTTGGTTAGAACCTTTACAAATATTTAGAAACATAGAAGACTGACGGCAGAAAAAGACCTCATGATCCATCTAGTCTGCCCTTATACTTTTTCCTGTATTTTTATCTTAGGATGGATATATGTTTATCCCAGGCATGTTTAAATTCAGTTACTGTGGATTTACCAAACACGTCTGCTGGACGTTTGTTCCAAGGATCTATAGTACTACTCTTTCAGTAAAATAATATTTTCTCATGTTGCTTTTGATTTCCCCCCCAATTAACTTCAGATTGTGTCCCCTTGTTCTTGTGTTCACTTTCCTATTAAAAACACCCCTCCTAAACCTTATTTAACCCTTTAACATATTTAAATGTTTCGATCATGTCCCCCCTTTTCCTTCTGTCCTCCAGACTATACAGATTGAGTTCATTAAGTCTTTCCTGATACGTTTTATGCTTAAGACCTTCCACCATTCTTGTAGCTTGTCTTTGGACCCGTTCAATTTTGTCAATATTATGATCCCACTATATAGAATGCTGGTGAGACCACATTTGGAATACTGTGTTCAGTTCTGGAGACCTCACCTACAAAAAGATATTGACAAAATTGAACGGGTCCAAAGACGGGCTACAAGAATGGTGGAAGGTCTTAAGCATAAAACGTATCAGGAAAGACTTAATGAACTCAATCTGTATAGTCTGGAGGACAGAAGGAAAAGGGGGGACATGATCGAAACATTTAAATATATTAAAGGGTTAAATAAGGTCCAGGAGGGAAGTGTTTTTAATAGGAAAGTGAACACAAGAACAAGGGGACACAATCTGAAGTTAGTTGGGGGAAAGATCAAAAGCAACATGAGAAAATATTATTTTACTGAAAGAGTAGTAGATCCTTGGAACAAACTTCCAGCAGATGTGGTAGATAAATCCACAGTAACTGAATTTAAACATGCCTGGGATAAACATATATCCATCCTAAGATAAAATACAGAAAATAGTATAAGGGCAGACTAGATGGACCATGAGGTCTTTTTCTGCCGTCAGACTTCTATGTTTCTATGTTTCTAATATCTTTTTGTAGGTGAGGTCTCCAGAACTGAACACAGTATTCCAAATGTGGTCTCACCAGCAGTCTATATAGCGGGATCACAATCTCCCTCTTCCTGCTTGTTATACCTCTAGCTATGCAGCCAAGCATCCTACTTGCTTTTCCTACCGCCCGACCACACTGCTCACCCATTTTGAGACTGTCAGAAATCATTACCCCTAAATCCTTCTCTTCTGAAGTTTTTGCTAACACAGAACTGCCAATACAATACTCAGATTGAGGATTCCTTTTCCCCAAGTGCATTATTTTACATTTGGAAACATTAAACTGCAGTTTCCATTGCTTTGACCATTTATCTAGTAAAGCTAAATCATTATAGAGCCGGGGTGGCGCAGCAGGTAGAGTGCTGTACTGCAGGCCACTGAAGCTGACTGTAGATCTGAAGGTCAGCGGTTCAAATCTCATCACCGGCTCAAGGTTGACTCAGCCTTCCATCTTTCCGAGGTGGGTAAAATGAGGACCCGGATTGTGGGGGCAATATGCTGACTCTGTTAAAAAGTGCTATTGCTAACATGTTGTAAGCTGCCCTGAGTCTAAGGAGAAGGGCGGCATAAAAATTGAATAAATAAATAAATAAATAAATAAATAAATAAATAAATAAATTTACCATATTACAGATGCCTATTGCGCACTTTAGAGTCATCGGCAAATAGGCAAACCTTCCCTACCAAACCTTCCCCTATGTCACTCACAAACACATTAAAAAGAATAGGACCCAGAACAGAACTTTGTGGCACACCGCTTGTAACCTGTCTCTGCTCAGAATACTCACCATTCACGATAACTCTCTGCTGTCTACTCTTCAGCCAGCTGCAAATCCACTGAACTATTCAGGGATTAAGTCCAATCTTCACTAATCAGCTCTTTATGTGGAACCGTATCAAAGGCTTTGCTGAAGTCCAGATAGGCAATATCCACAGCACCACCTTCATCCAACATCTTTGTGACATAGTCAAAGAAATCAATGAGATTAGTCTGATATGATTTGCCTTCAGTAAAGCCATGCTGATTTGGGTCCGATAAGTTATTGTTTTTTAGGTGCTGATTTATCCTCTTTTTGAGTAGAGTCTCCATCATTCTCATCAATGCATATACAGTGATCCCCCGCTCGTTGCGAGGGTTCCGTTCCAGGAGCCCCCGCAACGAGCGGGTTTTCGCGAAGTAGCGATGCGGAAGTAAAAACACCGTCTGCGCATGTGCAGACGGTGTTTTTACTCCCACAGCGCTAGCGAGGAGCCGAAGATTGGGGGCGGGGCGGCTGTTTGCCGCCGGCATGAAGGGCTTCCTAGCAGCCCCCCAAACCCGGGTTGGGGGTCCGGGGGGCGCTGGCTCCCGGCGCTTTTGAGCTGAGTCCGGAAGCGAATTCGCTTCCGGACTCAGCTCAAAAGCGCCGATAGCAAGCGGCAAGGAACGGCTTGTCTCGGCGCTTTCGAGCTGACCGGACTCAGCTCGAAAGCGCCGAGACAAGCCGTTCCTTGCCGCTTGCTATCGGCGGTTTTGAGCTGAGTCCGGAAGCGAATTCGCTTCCGGACTCAGCTCAAAACCGGCGATACCAAGCGGCAAGGAACGGCTTGTCTCGGCGCTTTCGAGCTGACAGCTCGAAAGCGCCGAGACAAGCCGTTCCTTGCCGCTTGCTATCGGCGGTTTTGAGCTGAGTCCGGAAGCGAATTCGCTTCCGGACTCAGCTCAAAACCGGCGATACCAAGCGGCAAGGAACGGCTTGTCTCGGCGCTTTCGAGCTGACAGCTCGAAAGCGCCGAGACAAGCCGTTCCTTGCCGCTTGCTATCGGCGCTTTTGAGCTGAGTCCGGGAGCGAATTCGCTCCTGGACTCAGCTCAAAAGCGGCGAGAATGAACGGCGTGGGCGGGCGAAGGGCGGGCGGCAGCGAGGAGTTTGCGTGGGCGGTGGGGAAACTCCTCGCTGACGCCAGCAAGAGGGGGAAGACCCAGGGAAGCCGCTGCCATCTACGCATGCGTGCCCGGCACGCATGCGTAGATGGTATTTTTGACTTCCGGGTTGAAAAATAGCGAAGTACCCTGTTCGCAATGGTTGGGGACGCAATAAACGGGGGATCACTGTATTATTCCCGGTACTAAGATTCGTGATGCTGCAGTTTTTCTTCTTCCTATCACTAATTTCTTTTATTGCTTACCCTATTTCTGAAGATATTCCACCTCCTGTAATCTTTCAACTGGGAATGTCCAGAGTGATGATCTAACTTCCAGGCAGTGAAGGGCTACCAAGTTTTTTACTACCATACTGTGGGTGTGGCGTATGCAGGATGCCCTGCATTTTCTTTCAACATCTTTCAGTGCAAATTGGATGCTGTGGGGTGGAGCTCCATTTTTGCTACCCCACTTCGTTCCCCCCTGCCCAGGCAGCAGACCACCCCTGCTTCCAGGGTTCCTAGAGGTCCTTGTAAATAGAAATAAGTTTTATGATATCTTCGATAGTGCTAGTTCTACAACATAGACTTTCAGGATATGCCTTCCATCTTTTTAATGAATCAGTTATTCTCTGTCCATTAGCATTCCTTGGCATACCAATTCAAAACTGAAACATCCTCCCAAGTTAACAAATGTTTTGGAAGATTTTCCTTGTTTGTCTATGTCTATTTTCATTTTAATGTCTGTACAGATGTTGTTGTATATTGTTTCTTGTCTCTTTTAACAGCTGTCTGAAATGCTTTGTTAAATTCCTTCCTGAGATCTTTGTCTTTCTTGGCTTTGGTTTCCCTGCTCTTCTTGGCAATTTTCACTGTCTGTACTGACATCCAGTTTAGTTTCTTCTGTTCCTTGGTCTTTGGCAGTCTCTTTTCACAGTCATTCTTCACAATGTCTTTGATTTCATTCCACAGTTCCTCTGGTTTTCTGGTTTTGAAGCTCAGAATCTCAAACCAATTTTTATATTTTTTCTTCTTGAAAACATCAAGATCACATCAAGAAACCAGTTGGTTTTAGAAACATAGAAACATAGAAGTCTGACGGCAGAAAAAGATCTCATGGTCCATCTAGTCTGCACTTATACTATTTTCTGTATTTTATCTTAGGATGGATATATGTTTATCCCAGGCATGTTTAAATTCAGTTACTGTGGATTTATCTACCACGTCTGCTGGAAGTTTGTTCCAAGCATCTACTACTCTTTCAGTAAAATAATATTTTCTCATGTTGCTTTTGATCTTTCCCCCAACTAACTTCAGATTGTGTCCCCTTGTTCTTGTGTTCACTTTCCTATTAAAAACACTTCCCTCCTGGACCTTATTTAACCCTTTAATATATTTAAATATTTCGATCATGTCCCCCCTTTTCCTTCTGTCCTCCAGACTATACAGATTGAGTTCATTAAGTCTTTCCTGATACGTTTTATGCTTAAGACCTTCCACCATTCTTGTAGCCCGTCTTTGGACCCGTTCAATTTTGTCAATATCTTTTTGTAGGTGAGGTCTCCAGAACTGAACACAGTATTCCAAATGTGGTCTCACCAGCATTCTATATAGTGGGATCATAATCTCCCTCTTCCTGCTTGTTATACCTCTAGCTATGCAGCCAAGCATCCTACTTGCTTTCCCTACCGCCTGACTGCACTGTTCACCCATTTTGAGACTGTCAGAAATCACTACCCCTAAATCCTTTTGTTTTGTTTTTCTGCTTTAGCTTAACTGGCAACTTGTACCTGAGCAGTTTGTAACCTCTTCCATAATCAGTCTGTGGCTATCCCTTTTCAGTTATAACTGATAACCTGGCCCCTACAGAACAGAGATTGTAGAGGAAGGGATTATTATTATTATTATTATTATTATTATTATTATTATTATTATTAATTGGATTTGTATGCCGCCCCTCTCCGCAGACTCGGGGCGGCTAACAACAATGATAAAAAACAACAACATGTAACAATCCAATTTAATAAAACAACTAAAAACCCTTATTATAAAAAACCAAACATACACACAAACATACCATACATAAGTTGTAATGGCCTAGGAGAAGGAATATCCTAACTCCCCCATGCCTGGCGACGAAGGTGGGTCTTGAGTAATTTGCGAAAGACAAGGAGGGTGGGGGCCGTTCTAATCTCTGGGGGGAGTTGATTCCAGAGGGCTGGGGCCACCACAGAGAAGGCTCTTCCCCTGGGGCCCGCCAAATGACATTGTTTGGTCGATGTGACCTGGAGAAGGTCAACTCTGTGGGACCTTATCAGCCGCTGGGATTCGTGCGGTAGAGTATTATTATTATTTATTTGACTTCTATGCCACCCAATCCCTTAGGACTCTAGTATATATTTGTCTGTCTGCCTGCCTGCCTGCCTGCCTGCCTGCCTGCCTGCCTGTGTCTGCCTGCCTGTGTCTGCCTGCCTGTGTCTGCCTGCCTGTGTCTGTCTGCCTGCCTACCTACCTACCTATCATCTGTCCGTCCGTCCGTCCATCCATCCATCCATCCATCCATCCATCCATCCATCCATCCATCCATCCATCCATCTATCTATCTATCTATCTATCTATCTAAGACTGTAATCTGTTCTTCTACATATACAAAGCAGTGTGGTCACACTGGAGTCAGGCAAAGAAGGGCCTAGGCCAGTGATGGTGAACCTATGGCATGGCTGCCACAGGTGGCACATGGAACCATATCTGAGGGCACGTGAGGCATTGCCCTATGTCAGCTCCAGCATGCATGTGTGCCCTGGTCAGCTGATCTTTGGGCTTCTTTTCAGCCAGTTTGCTCTCCCCGGCCTTCAGGAAAGGCTCCTGGGGATGGTGAAAAATGGCCCAATGGGGCTACTGGAGGTCCGGAGGCTTCAATGAGGCATGTGTACATGCATGGGAGGAGCAATGCATGGGTTGTGCACATGTACAGGGGAAGGGCATTGCACTATGTGTGTGGCATACACACGCATGCTATCATGCACGCACATACCCTTTTGGCACCCAAGCCAAAAAAGGTTTGCCATCACTGGCTTAGGCAAAGAAGAGATTGCTCATAGAAATCCCTTGTTTTTCTTTCCAAGCTATTTGTGTCATGTGCCCACAGCTACCAGACCCAGGCTCTTGGCGTGATTGTATTGCTTCAAATGTGTAGAAAAAGAAAAAAAAATCTTATCCTCTTGCAACTCCTTCCATTCTAACCTCTCATATTGGGGAAGTGGGGAGGGATGCAGAAAGTTAGGCTAAAGAAATATTGCCTACAAAAATCATTTGTTTTTTTCTCCCCTGGCCCTACTCCTCCTGTAGAGCCAAGAGATTGGAAAGGAATGGATTTCAAGAGAGTAAGCTGTTTGCCTAACATACCCCTAGCCTTAAGTTGCCAGCATGTTCACATTGCTTTTGATGTAAAAAAGACAGTAAACAGGCACTTGCACATTCTGTGGTTCTGCAGAATGTGGTTAGGAGGCAAGGGGAAAAAAAAAGAAAGGTGTGAAACTGAGTAGTCCTGTTTCTTTCCAGCTGGAAAGCAGTCTCAAGTTATTTGATTTACAATTTAACGACCATTTGGCTTAGCAACAGACTTGTTGGTCCCAATTAGAGTTGTTATGTAAGCAGGGCTAGCAGTCAATTTGATTTATGTTCATTCTTTCTGTTACTCTCCATGTATAGAGATGTCTGTTTGTTTTTTCTGAAAAAATGTTTTGGCAATGAAGAAATCATCAGATTGACAGAAACTGATGAGTTGCTCTCCTGCTTTAGGATAGAATAGAATAACAGAGTTGGAAGGGACCTTGGAGGTCTTCTAGTCAAACCCCCTGCTTAGGCAGGAAACCCTACACCACTTCAGACAAATAGTTATGGGACATTTCTTAAAAACTTCCATTGTTGAAGCATTCACAACTTCTGGGGGCAAGCTGTTCCACTGATTAATTGTTCTAACTGTCAGGAAATTTCTCCTTAGTTCTAAGTTCCTCGATCAATTTCCACCCATTGCTTCTTGTCCTACCATCAAGTGTTTTTGAGAATAGCTTCACTCCCTCTTGTTTGTGGCAGCCTCTGAGATCTTGGAACACTGCTATCCTGTCTCCCCTTGTTCTTCTTTTCATTAAACTAGAGATACCCAGTTCCTCAACCATTCTTCATAAGTTTTAGCCTTCAGTCCCTAATAATCTTTGTTCCTTTGTCCAAATACCATATGTTTTTTTCTTGCTATTTTAATTTTGGCGCTGCGGTCTCTAATCAAGAGCAGCACAATTTGCTTGCGTGTTTTGCCAATTTCAGATTGAGTTTGACCATAATAACCTCCTTCACTTCTGTATCAATGAATGGAGCATAAACTTTGGTAACCATCATGTTAAATGGGTTGTCTATGAGCTTTAACTAGTATTTTTCAATTTTTGACAATTTTTGCCCTATTGTTCCTGCAATTAATTTAACACCATTCCATTTTTGTTTTTCATTGATAGCAATCACTTCCAATCCATTTCATTTGCTGATACCTGGTTGGTAAATCCACAGTAACTGAATTTAAACATATCTGTGATAAACATATCCATCCTAAGATAAAATACAGGAAATGGTATAAGGGCAGACTAGATGGACCATGAGGATTTTTTCTGCCGTTAATCTTCTATGCTTCTATATTTCTAAGATGCCAAATATAGTTGATTCATTTCACTATATTTCTTAAGTTCCATGTTCCTATTACCATTTTTTTCTTTTCAATTTTGAATTCGTTTCTGCAGCAGTTAGACATCCAGCAGGCTATAATACCAGTAATACTACAAACAACCTTCTGCTGCTAATCAGTAGCAGGTTATTTGAAGAACCACCTACACCTACATTGTTTTAATGTACCTGTATTATTAATTGGATTGTTTATTACTGTTTTCTGTTTTTTGTATATGCTGTGCGCCGCCCCAGTCCTCCGAGAGGGGCGGCATACAAACCAAGTAAATCTAAATCTAAATCTACACTGATCCATCCAATCAGGCCCAACAAGAGGCACGTGTTATAGGCTCTTGTCTAGCTGATGGACTCAGGAAATGAGCCTTTTCTGCCATAGCACCTGCCATTTAGAACATGGTTCTTCCCAAAGTGAAACTAACTCTACTGACCATCTGGAACCCTTAAAATGTGGGTTTCTCAGCAGGCCTGGAGATTTAATAGTAATGAGGATCCATTGTATGCACACTTTCCAATGATCCTATTTATGTTTAATTGTTTCATTACTTATTTTAGATTTATTTTTAGTTGTTTAACACAATTTAAATACCACCAGAGTCATATTAATGAGAAACTGATTATATAAATTTGGATTAAAATAAACATATAAACAAACAAACAAACAAACAAACAAACAAACAAATAAATACATTTTAAGTGCTATCCAGTCTGACAGATCCACTTCTTCTGCCATTACTAATCATTCTATTTTGTCCATTCATGTAGTTTTCTTAGTAAAATACAGGATAGATTTAAACTCTCCTCTCCCCCACAATACTATATAGGCTGGTGCATTTGCCATTGTTGCTAATGTAATCATCCACTGACAGCATCTTCCTGTAGTACTGTTGTCTGATATAGATGCCTACTAGCTTTGTCTGGACAGCTGGGATGACTTCCATATATTGGACGATCCTACTGGGAAAATATATACTTGGGTTAACCGCCAGCATTCTCTGACCAACCCTCAGGAACAACTCCCCATGATAAGGAGTTAGTGCAGAGGGCAGAAAGTGGATCCAAATATCCAGAGTTCCCAGTCACAACCTAACACCTTAGTTCAGTGATAATGAACCTTTTCCCCCCCAGGTGCCGAAAGAGCATGGGCATGTGATATCGCACAAATTCATAATATCTAGAGAGAAAAAATAGTTTATTTACTGCAAGCCTATGTGACACCGCAAGCTTGACACTCCTGATCTACATTGTGTGGATTCTCCTAGTATAGCATATGATCACCCTTTCTGTTTCTGCATTTATTTTGAATACTTCATTAACATTTTTTAAACTAAACAAACTCTAGATAATTTAGAAATGGAGAAAATAAACTGTGTGTGTCTGTATGTATCTGAGTGTTTAACAGTGATCTGATCTTGAATTGTGAGTTGATAAGAAATATTCATGAATATCTATTTATTTTATTTATTTATTTTGTCCAATACACAATAATACACAATGAAGGTAATAGAGGACTATTAGACTAATAGAGAAAGAATAGAAGAGAGAATATAGGAATAAAATATATCAATGAGAGAATAGAAGAAAAAATATAGGGATGGAAGATATATGGGATATAGGAGAGACAATAGGACAGGGGTCGGAAGGCACTCTAGTGCATTTATGCATGCCCCTTACTGATCTCTTAGGAATCTGGAGAGGTCAACCATGGACAGTCTAAGGGTAAAATGTTGGGGGTTAGGGTATGATATTATGGAGTCCAGTAATGAGTTTCACACTTCAACAACTCTATTACTAAAGTCGTATTTTTTATAGTCAAGTTTGGAGCGGTTAATATTGAGCTTGAATCTGTTATGTGCACTTGTGTTGTTGTGGCTGAAGTTGAAGTAGTCGTTGACAGGCAGGACATTGCAGCAATGCTATGATCTTGTGGGCAATATACTTAGATTGTGTTTAAGGCATCATAGTTCTAAGCTTTCTAGACCCAGGATTGTAAGTCTAGTTTCGTAGGGTATTCTGTTTCGGGTAGAGGAGTGCAGGGCCCTTCTGGTGAAGTATCTTTGGACATTTTCGAGAGTGTTAATGTCTGAGATGTGGTATGGGTTCCAAACAGATGAACTGTATTCTAGGATGGATCTGGCACAATTTGAATTCCCCTTCTACTTTAAGGTTGCTTCATCATTCAAAACCTCTTCTAGTTTGGAGCATTCTTTCTTTAGATATATGCTAATATACTGTGAAAGTGTTCATCATGCCTGGATGGACTCTGCTGATAAACTACTGCCTGGAGATCTTTCCAAGTGCTAATGTGTCAAAGAGCCTCTGAGCCCAGAATGAACACCGTTAGTGCTTTCTAAAGGTCGTATCTACTGAAGTTAGCTTGCGCAATCCAGGATAGAGGGTGATAGTCTTTTTGAAGGATTTGGAGATGGTTTTTTTGGATCCAAGCATTAAAGAAAGAAAATGGGAGGGGTTGTAAAAAATGCCTAATTGGTAATATGCTTTTTTTTTAAAGAAGTAGCACTATTAACTTATTTCACAGATTTGATGTTCTTGGATCCTTTGAAATATTGCAAAGTTGAATTATTAAAGCTGTTTAGGTGATAACGATATAAAAATATAACAGGTGAGATCCAAGGTCTATTATTGACAAATTATAACGATATAATTGGCAAAACTAAATACAAGCCATAGGTTTTTTTTAAAAAAAAGATAGTGGAGTAGAGAGTATTACTGTGGATAGAATTAAGATTTAGACTAATCAGAAAAGCAACCTTTGGGTTAGTGTTGGATGAGAAAATTAAATTTTATTAAATAAAACTGATTTGATAGCAAAATGAGCAGTAACATCAATGAATAGTAATTAATTCACTGAGATGAAAATTAGCTAAAAATAATCAAACACAATGAACAGCCATCTTGGTAAATGAATCAAATAATTCATTTTGGAAATACAAAGTAAAACATTATTTGACAGTTTTGAATTTAGGAATAAATGTAGCCTTTATAAATAAATTACATTTATGTGTTAATAATCTTTCTTTTAGGTTTTCCTATTAATTGATCAATATGCAGTCAAATTTTAAGAGTATTTTTATTATCCTGCATTTTTACATTAATTTTGTTTTTAATGTTTTATTTCCTGGTTTATTAAAAATGAAATGTATATATTTAGTTCTCAGGAAAAGTGAATCTTACTCAATCCTTTATATGTATATTCTTGTTCCTTTTTGAGATAATAGTAATATAACTACTGCTATTATTCCAAGTATTGTGCTTTAGTAAATTTATTCATTCATTCATTCATTCATTCATTCATTCATTCATTCATTCATTCATTCATCCATCCATCCATCCATCCATCCATCCATCCATCCATCCATCCATCCATCCACCCACCCACCCACCCACCCACTTACTTACTTACTTACTTACTTATTTGTATGCCGCCCCTCTCTGAAGACAATACAATAATAAATAGAATAGCAATATAAAATAAACAGATGTGTATCAAAAACTGATAGGTCTTCCTGTAATTTCTTTGATTCTCTCCATTTATCTTATACATTGCCTTCTTTCTACTTTCCTTAGTCTTAGTTAAGGCATTATTAATTTTTGAAAACACCCACTTTATTTAATTGTCTTAATTTTGTTGTAACTAATAAATAAGAAAATGAAATTAGCTATTTTGTTTACTTTCTAAAGTTATAAATTTAACTGAACGGTGTTAGATTTTATTGATGCTAGAAATAGATTTTAAGTTTCTTGCTATTTTATACTATTAAACGAGTAATAGAATTGGATTCTTTGATCTATATATAGGATATTTGTTCAATCTGAATGGTTTGGGTGTAAAGAGTAACTTACTTTATACAGTTAATACTTTAAAAAAATACTGCACCACTTATAGGGAATTTCTAAAACAAAAAGTCACTTGAAATTATTGTTTGTTTTTTCCCTGGAAAAGAAAGGTGCAACCCTCTTAACTAAGAGAGAACAAAGGTTCTGTTTTTACCCACAGTCAAAAAAGAGGAAAGCATTTAGGGCAGATTGAGATATTTTGGCAAGTCACCATGCCATGAACAATTCTATTACTGTGCCCTTACTTCTTTTTTTCCCTAGAAAAAAAAATTGAGTACTTTCTTTCCTGCGGATGGCTCTCCCTGGACACAAATACAATGCACACATATACATAAAGTTGGAGCATGAAAGTGCATGTAGGCAGAACAATCCAGAGAGTGTAAAAATTCTACCTCAGATAACTAGAAGGTAAATGAAATGGTGTATCCCTAGACTTGCTTAAAAAAAGAGAGGTGGGCTAATTACTTCAGGAAAAGGAAATAGAGTGATACCTTTACCTAAGAACGCTTCCACTTACAAATTTTCTAGGTAAGATTTTTCAAGATTTTTTGCCTCTTCTCAAGAACCATTTTCTACTTACAAACCTGAGCCTCCGAAGCTGTAACCGGAAAAGGCAGGGAGAAGCCTCCTTGGGGCCTCTTTAGGAATCTCCTGGGAGGAAACAGGGACGGAAAAGGTGGGGAGAAGCCTCCATGGAGCCTCCCTAGGCATCTCCTGGGAGGAAACAGGGCCTCCACTCTCCCTGTGGTTTCCCCAATTGCATGCATTATTTGCTTTTACATTGATTCCTATGGGAAAAATTGCTGCTGCTTACAAACTTTTCTACTTAAGAGCCTAGTCACAGAACGAATTAAGTTAGTAAGTAGAGGTACCACTGTATTTTAAGGGAACATGGGGAATAGTGAGATTGTTGAAGGGTCATTCCCTCTTCTGCAACGTAGTCAATGAATTCCTGGAATTAGCCTGTAACAAACTGCTGTCCAAAATGGACAGAAGTGAAAAGTGCACTTCAGAATTGGAACTGAAAAATACGTCCTGAATTAACATAATCAGTTTCAGCCTTCCAGTAATGATTGCCTGCCAGTTATGGCAATGGGACCATTGTGTAATGCAGCTTAATGCAGTCTGGGGCTATATCAGTTATTCCTTGCTGCCTCAAATACAGATAAAGATTGAATATTTTCACTCTGTTTCTCGAGTGCTTTAAAATGATAACCAATCAGGTAAATTCTCAGATTACCGTACTTCATGGAATTATTTCCAGTTTAGAGCTTCATAGAAATCCTGCCCACTGGGTGAAATCTAAAGTACAGCTTCTGCCACAGTTTTGTATGCTTTAGCAGAATTTGGAAGCCTAAAGTTTTGTTTTTATTATTGGTTTGTTTAGTTTGTAAAGATAAGAGTTCAGAGGAGATGAACTGATCAGTTTGAAACGTGATGTTACTACCATTTCTTGGAGTGTATCAATAGGTTCCAAAGAACGTAAGAGATTGGCTTTCTTGTCTTTTATGATTATAGTTTTTATTAAGTTCAATAAAAATTTCAAACACTTTTTTTTGCACAGGCATTTCAGTTAATACTGCATGATAGCATTTAGCTTGGCACTCTGTTACTTATGAAAGGGATGTTAAAGAAATTCACATTATTAGTAGTTTAATGAAGAAAATGTGTTGTGCCTTCAGACTGATACAAAGGCAGATTGGTTCCCATTTTTAAAATATATATTAAACACTGCAAACCTTTTATATTTTATAGCTGGAGGTGTGTAACAGTACTAGTCAATAAGAAGATGTAATCAGTAGTATGAATTATTTTTATTAAAAAAATGAAGCACGCTCAGATTTAAAAGAAAATGTCTACTAATGTCTACTATTGATGTTTGCCTACTATTATGAATGACAAGATGTTGAATTACTGTGCACAAGTGTGTATTTAATTTTATTTTGATGTTAAAGCACTATGTTTGTTGGACTTTGACTGTTTTTTTTGTCCCAACATATTCAAGAACAAAATACAGGGATTGCTTCAGATTTTCAGATGTTTGTATATTTTGTTTAGTTTTTCCACTAACTTCCTGATAGCAAATCGTAGTTAAAGTTCAAAGCCTTTGGGGGGATGATTGCAGCTACAAGGGATATAGATAATACTGTTTGAATTCACACACACACACACAAAACAAAACCCCAAAATTGCTTGACTTCTAAATTATAGAACCTGATTATTATTTATGAAATTGAGAATTGGTGTTTAATGATGAGTTGCTACTTGGGGGAAGGTTTACAGAATTTTGATTACTGGTAATTGTTCTGCTACTTCTGCTCTTCTTGCTTTCTGAAACTATGGTGTTAGTCATTGTCAGTTCTCTTTTGTATTCACTGCCAAAGTAAAGTGATTTTATTTCTTTAATTTGGTGGCACTACTGTAGTTGAATTGAATTAACTTCCTAAGAAGTAAAAAAGACTTCACAATTATCCAGAGATTTTGTTGATTGGTGAGTTGATAACAGCTGGTACTTACAGGTCTTATTGGTTTATACATTTATGCCTATTAGTTCTTGGTTTATTTTTACCTTTTCTTCATGATACCCTGAAAGTTGTGTGCAATAATATTATTGTGTATGAGTATTGCAAGATTACAGATTCTGCCTTTTAAAGAAGGAAGTAATTATAATGATTATATATATTTAAAAACTTCTCACCTGATCCCTCATGGCTACAGGTTTGATTATCAAGGATTCCTGTATAGATACTTCCCATTTCCTTTTTTTACTCATTCCAAGTGGTGAAATATTGGACAGAAATTATATAAAGCGTGCCAAATTCTTTCTATGTGTGAGAAAGAAAACTGAACAGAACAACTACATTTTTCAGTTAATAGCAATACCACTTTAGGTTTATATACTGCTTCATAGTGCTTTAAAGTCCTTTCTAAGCAGTTTACAGAGTCAGCATATTGCCCCCAACAATCTGGGTTCTCATTTTACTGACATTGGAAGGATGGAAGGTGAATCTTACTTCAGTCAGTGAGAATTCAACTGCTGGCAGTCAACAGAATTAGCATGCAATACTGCATTCTAACCATTGCGCCACTATAATAGTATGGTAGGAGAATGAGTTTGAAAAAGGTGAAAAAATGGTCAAAAATTCTAGTGCATTGTTATAGAGAAACAGAGGGCAGGAGTTAAAATGGTATACCTGCAACTATTAAGGTTGTCAACTATTAAGGGGTCCTTTTTACATCCAGAGTACTCATAATGAAGCCTCAGAATAAAATTTTCATAGAATTAAGAGACCGGGTGATTTTCGCCCGGCCGATATTTGCAATGGCGGGGAGGGGCGAGAACACCGCTTCCCAGCTGGGTGCGCCTGCGCAGAGCGCAGGCTCACCCACATGCTGCCTTTTGCAGCAAAAACATGCCTGTCTGGCCGGGGGAAGAATCGCCCCGGCCGGACGTCCATTTCGGCTAGGAGGGGAGGAACGCCGCCTCCCAGCTGATTGGCAAGGCACCAAGCGTCGGAGCCCACCACGAATGGTGGTTGGCTCGCAGGGGCCGCTGGGAGCGAGGGGAGGGGTTGTGGGCCTATTTCAGGGTTTGCACCCCTCGCCCTCGCCCCTTTGCTCCCTGCTCGCCTTCCAGAACGGTCACCCACCCACCCTCCGCTCTATCCAGGGTGTCTGGCAGAGGTCGCCCTTTGGGGCCGAGAAAGAATTTTTGGCAGTCTGGAAGCTTTATTTCAGATTGGTTTTTCGCCTTCTCCATCCTGGTCAGTGTGAGGTTTTAATGGGTTAGGGGGTGTATCGGTTGTAAATAGGTTGATTGAATTTTCTTTATTTGGTCACTATTGGCAAAAATGGGGTGGAAAGGGTGTCAGTTGCAACCGTGTGTTCTCCCTTGGACATCTGTTAAAAGGTGATGGGCTCCTTCGTCTCACAACTCATGCCTCCTCCACGGACGGAGCGGTGGGAGGGAGGAGCGCTTGGGGCTCATCTACGTCACTTCCGGTTCGGGGTCATGGAGGTGAGCCCTCCCACATGCTGGGTGTGGCTTTCAATTTGGGTGAAGGCGTGGCTCGCTTCACCCTTACCAAGCAAGGAGTTCGCCCATTGGTTGCCCAGGTATGTTTTGTTCAGGATTTTCACCCCATTTAGCACCCTCTGCAGGTCTATTACTGTAATCAATAAAGTGACCCATTTTTAATCCAGCTCTTGTGTTTGAGTTTCATTCCCTGTCCGGCGCAATGATGGCTCAGTTCAACTGGAGCTCAATTCCTCTCAAATCAAAATGGTCTGCTAAATGAAATTAATTATAGTGAGTCCCCTGATAGGCTTGGCAAACATTGTTTCTTACTACAGATACACAAAAAGTGTTCTGATTTGTGGATGAGGACATGTATGCTCCTTTTCATAACTACTGTACCTGGATTCTTTTGGCTTAGTATATTTCATCATGCTTTGAACTTTTATCAAACTCTACCTCCCACCCCAATTTATTTGGGTCATGACTAATGAGGGATGGGTGTGACTGAGAAGCAAATCTAAATTCCCCTTGGCTGATGGAAGCAATTTCATAGTTCTTTCAATCAATAAGGGTTTTTTTCTCTCCTTTGGGTGTGCTATTCCTGATGCTGATTGGATACAAAAAGGAAGGATGCAGACAGAACAATACCTATTGATTTCTGAGTTCTGTGTAAAACATCTTCATTTCTTTGCCCCATTTTGTCTTAGATATTTATAAAATGAAATTCATGAAAGGGTCTTCATGAAAGTTTATTTGGCACTCTGTCATGAATGGTTCAGAGGAGTCTTTTTCGATGGAGGAAAGTGTACTCCTTATACTTTAAATCACAGATTTGTGATAGCCTTGATCCTTGACTCTTACAATGACTACTTGAAAACCTCTGCCAGACTGTATGTATGTATGTATGTATGTATGTATGTATGTATGTATGTATGTATTTATTTATTTATTTATTTATTGGACTTGTATGCCGCCCCTCTCCGTGGACTCAGGGCAGCTCACAATTTGAGAACACATTACCTAATTTTACTAAAATTTGCTAAGTACTGAAACTTTTTTTTTTTGATCTTCTATATTTTTTTTCCAATGCCCTGCTATAAATGCCAGAGATCTCCGATGATGGAAAATCTGATGATACCAATTGCACTGTTGTGTGAGACATTGGTCTTCATTAAATGAAAAATCTAGACAAACTATAAGGTTCACCAGTGCACTGCTTGGAGAATCCAAGCATGGGTTGATTTCTATTTGACAGAGACTGAGTGTAGTTTTTTTCTCCCCTTTGCCTCCTCTATTTGTCTGAGCTGCAGTTTTTCGACTCAGTCTAGCTAGAGAGGTGTGTTAATTTACTGTGACAAATTGATCAGAATCTAACCTTCAAATTGGATTTTTCAACCAGCAAGGAGCTGAAGAATTAGGAGTAGTAAAAAAGGGACCCCTTTTTACTGTGTTACTGTATTAGGGCTATCAGCAGCTCTATAGCTGACGGCGACACTGGTCTCTCAGGGTCCAGACCGACCACCACCACCTTCCTTACAGGTTGAGCGGCATTCAGAGTTCAACCTGTCCTGTGGGGACCTCCAGTAAGGGTGAACATATGCTCCCCTGCTTATAGTCTGCTGCCGGTGGGTGAACTGGTTCCCCTGGTCCGCTGGCACAGCTACCACCGCCATATCAGCTCTTCTTATCAGGGCATCTCTGAAGCCACTGCTTGGCATGCCGATGCAAACTCCGAGGACTTGGCAGTTCCCGAGACGCTGGGAGAGCCAATTTCATGCTCTCCTGCCAATTTGTTGAAGGGCAAGCGGCAGCGGCACTGGAAGAGCCAAATTCCCACTCTTGCACCATTTTCAGACCTTACAAGCTGTGGCAGCTCTGGGAGATTCATATTTCTGCTCTTGTGCCATTTTTTCTCCTGTAAGCCATGGTGACACTGGGAGAGTCAGATTACGATTCTTGTGCCGTTTCCTTTTTTTAACCACTTGCAAGCCATGGTGCTGGGAGAGCCAGATTTCATTGAATCATGTCAACAAATAGCTTGGAAGAAGGAATGACTTCCTGTTCAGGTGTTAGTTCTATGAACAAGCCTTCATGTGAATCTGGAAGCCCCTAGCCATTTTCTGCAGAAGGGTCTGTTATACCCATATTGTTCGTTGATTTGGCATTATGTAGTAATGACTTAAAAATGGGTGAAAGAGGTCTGTAAAGGCCGGCTTATCAGGTAGCAGCCTTTTGTCATTTGAGAATTCTTGGTCTCCTTGATCTTCCTCCCCATCATTGAATCTGCGCTGGGCAGAGATGCATTGAGGCGAGAGAAATCCCAGCATCATTGGAATATGAGATGGGCCTTGAATATGCAGCTTGGGATGCAGAGAGAAAGAGAGAAAGAGAGAGAGAGGTCTCTCTGTTACAGGCCATGCCATTCAGCCTATCATCATCCCCAGAACCTTCACAAAACAGTTGGCAGTTGTGGTGGCAAACATCAGATACTTCCTTTTAAGGGTGAAGTGCTATTTGGACAACATTTTAATTCAGTCGTCCTCTCTGCCTCAAGCTGCAAGGGATCTAAACACCATGATCAAGATTCTCCAGGGACATGACTTCTCAGGCAATATGGAGAAAAGTTACCTAGTCCCTACCACCTGCCTTCTTCATCTTGGTGTGGTGATAGACTCCAGTGTATGCAAGAACTTCCCGTCTCAGGCCTCCCAGGACAGCATACAGGCCCTAGTGAGCCAAATATCGTCCCTACAGTTGGTTCCTGTTGCTCTCATTGGGAAAATGGTTTCTTGCATCATAATTGTACCTTGGGCACATGTGCATCCCAGGATGTTTCTGCTACCAAACCAGAGAGCCAGCAACAGAAATTCCAAGACCATAGTACTAGTCCTGCTGAAAGTTCTTTGCTCACTCCACTGGTGGATGACGGCAACCATAAAGAAGGGCTCCATTTTCAAAGGATCATGACACATAACTGTAACATTAGATGCAAGCCTATTCGGTTGGGGCAGATATATTACAAGAACAGCGCCCTTTAGGAAAACATAATCTCTCTTCATTTCATACCATCTTCATCCATGGGAAGGAAGGTGTTGCCCTCCAGGATCAGCCGTTGGTTGAAGGCATGCATTGCAAAGGCCTAGGAGCTTAAAGTCAGGGCTTTACCAGGACAGATTGAGCTGACGCTACCAGAAGTGTGGCAACTATGGCTGCATGGGCTCTGCAGGCATTCATCATAGACATTTACAAGGCAGCTACTTGGTCTTCCTTGTTGCCATTTATCCACGACTATAACCTGGACAGTTATGCTTCAGATGAGGTGTTCTTCAGATGGAGAGTATTTCAGAGGATACATTCCCCCCTGGGGACCTGGGACCAGTGACTCCTGCCCATAGAACCTTATGCTTGGGTATGTCACATGCCTGGGTTCTCCAAGCAGAGCACTGAAGAATTGATGTTGATCTTACCTGAATGTCTTTTGTCAGTGAGAAAAGGAGAATCCAAACATACCCTGTTACACACACTCAGTGAGAAACAGGAGAATCCAAACACACCCTGTTAGCAGCCTGCTCCAGGGGTCCGGAGGTGTTTCCTCTCCCCCATAGCACTGTACAACTTACACTGGATGGCTACATTTCATAGAAAAACTGGACTTCAGCCAAGGAAAGGAGGCATTGCTAAAAGGGAAAAAATATCTACACCCAGTCTCTGGCAAATAGAATTTAGATAGAAGATAGAACCCAACCTATGCTTGGGTTTCCCGCAGTGCCCAAAGTGCACTGAGAAAAGGCTTCAGGTAAGACCAACATCCATTCCCCATTCTTTATTTTATTTCTATACAGTATATGTGCACACACACACACACAAGTTATTGTGTTGAAAGACATGGTATGTTCTGGTTTTAATCTACTGTTGTCCTCTTTAACAGAAAGTGAAAGAAAAATACAGATTTAAGAAACTAAATTATATAATTGAAGAGCAACAGATGGTGAAAAACTGTCTGGAACCTAGGGTTGTTTTTTTTTCATTTCTGAATTTACAAAGTTTGATGTGAAAAAACCCCCATAAAAATTGGATGCATGCCTGCATGTGTATTTAAATGCTTTAAAGAAAGTGAAAAATGTACTCCATCAACTCTCGCCTATCAAGTTAAGCCCCCCATTTCATCAATGTAGGAATCTAAATTAAAATATTCCTGATCATTAACCTCTGGCCTTTGGTGAAACACATGCAACCAAGTGGAGCTCACCAACTCTCTAGGAAATTGTTATTACTACTATCATGCAGATTTATTTTAAGACTGTTTTCTTTACATTCACATTAAATCTGCCTTTCTGTTCTGGAGACCTCACCTACAAAAAGATATTGACAAAATTGAACGGGTCCAAAGACGAGCTACAAGAATGGTGGAAGGTCTTAAGCATAAAACGTATCAGGAAAGACTTAATGAACTCAATCTGTATAGTCTGGAGGACAGAAGGAAAAGGGGGGACATGATCGAAACATTTAAATATGTTAAAGGGTTAAATAAGGTTCAGGAGGGAAGTGTTTTTAATAGGAAAGTGAACACAAGAACAAGGGGACACAATCTGAAGTTAGTTGGGGGAAAGATCAAAAGCAACGTGAGAAAATATTATTTTACTGAAAGAGTAGTAGATCCTTGGAACAAACTTCCAGCAGACGTGGTTGGTAAATCCACAGTAACTGAATTTAAACATGCCTGGGATAAACATATATCCATCCTAAGATAAAACACAGGAAATAGTATAAGGGCAGACTAGATGGACCATGAGGTCTTTTTCTGCCGTCAGTCTTCTATGTTTCTATAAATCCTGAACTTGTGAGAGAAAAACATTGTCCTAAAAACATCTTGTCAACTTTACCAGGTAGATCAGACAGGTCTACCTGACTAGATAACTAATTCTACATTATTGTAAAACAGTTAACAGACTATTGCAAGCCTGAAAATACAATTCTTCCACTGTTTCCTTTACAGTCTGAGAAACTAGGGAGAGTCTCTTTTGAACCTCTTGTCCTGGCTACAATTCAGCTGCTGCTATGATGTTCCTTGTCTGACCATTTCCTAGGCAGCATTTCTTTGTTTCACATATCTTTACATTTCCTTTCACATACTTGAAAAATACTGTCATACACACCCCTCACTCCCAGTTTTTTCAATGTCTCTTCATAAATTTCCAATTTCTTGTTAATATTGTTGTTCTCCAAATCTTATCTATAATATGAATGTTGGTCTGACCAATGTAGAATAAAATGGAACAACTACTCCCTTTAGTTATGAACTATATTTTCTGTGATACAGCATAAAATTGCCTTAATCTTTATTACTGCAGAGGGTAGAAACTGAGGGCTGGACAGTGAGACTGCTTTCAAGTAGCAAGTCTGGTGACCCTGAGGTCAGCTCACCATTGGATTTCTGCCCTATCTCCCTCTGGAGTCCCGAGTACTCTGAGTTTGGTTAATCACTTAGAAACATTTCATTACCCAATGAGTTAACATCAGTGCAAGAGAGTGTATGGTTTGTTTCCTGTTTACTATATATACAATAGTTTTCCCTGCCAACATTGCTGAGGATGTAGCTTTATCCTACTAATTCCTTGATTAGGGTGGTGTTTTCTACTTGATGGTTTGTCTGATGTTAAATCCCTGCTTATCTGGGTGTTGGCTGCTAAAGAGGATATATTTTATTTGTTGTATAGTTTATTTATGTGTCAGTTGATGGCCGATTTGTCTCAATGCCAAGCTTCCAGGAATTCCCTAGTATATATATTTTTTATTTAGCTTAGTATAGGATGCTCACAATTTCCTAATTGAAACTATGATTGAGTCTGTCCAAGCTAAATCCAAAAACATTGGTTACTTGGCTTCATCTCTAAACTTTCCCTTTCCCTCTATAGCCTCATGCAGCTTTGGAGACCTTGGGTGTCTCTAAGGCTTTGTGAGAGCCTAGAGAGCCAAGAAGTACAGTGGTACCTCTATTTACGAACTTAATTTGTTCTGTGAACAGGCTCTTAAGTAGAAAAGTTTGTAAGAAAAAGCATTTTCCCCCGTAGGAATCAATGTAAAAGTAAATAATGTGTGTGATTGGGGAAACCACCGGGAGGGTGGAGGCCCTGTTTCCTCCCAGGAGATTCCTAGAAAGGCCCCACGGAGGCTTCTCCCTGCCTTTTCTGGTTACAGTTTTGGAGGCTCGGGTTTGTAAGTGGAAAATGGTTCTTGAGAAGAGGCAAAAAAATCTTGAACACCCGGTTCTTATCTAGAAAAGTTCGTAAGTAGAGGTGTTTGTAGGTAGAGGTACCACTGTACTATACTGGATTCTCCAGTTCTCCCTATTAGCTCACTAGCTCATTGGTTGTAGGTACCAGCCAAATACACAGAGATGCAGACACATGTACCCTCTACAGAAGTAAAAAGCATTAAGACGAACCTAGAAGAACTGGAAAGAAGTTCTCTCTCTCTCTATATGTGTGTGTGTGTGTAACATATTTTTTTGATAATTAAAAGGATTTTCATTATCAGCAAAAACATGTTTGTTAATACCTTTTCATTATCAACAAAAATATGCTACACATATAAAATATAGTTTGTCGGCTATACATTTTTTAAATCTGCCTTGGATATGGCCCCTGGAGGGGCTGATAGATTTTCATTCTTCCAACATCGATAAAATGAGAACCAAATTGTTGGGAGCAATGTGCTGACTCTGAAAGCACTTAGAGAGGGCTGTAAAGCTCTATAAAGTGGTATATAAGTCTAAGCGTTCTAGCTGTTGCTACCCCCATGGTCACATAATCAGAATTTGAGTGCTAAGCAACCAGCATGTATTTATATTGTTTTCAGCATCCCAGAAGTCATGGGGTGCTCTAATCTTCATTCACGACCTTCCCAGCAAGCTTCCAATAAGGCAAGTCAATGGACAAAGACATTAATTTATTGACTTCATAATTCACTTAATGACTGAAATGATTTGCTTAACTACCATGGCAAAAAAAGATCATAAAATTGGTCATGACTCACTTAACAATGGAAACTCTGGCCCAGTTGTGGCCATAAATTGAAGACAACCTGTATTGATCTTTCAACAGGTATACATTATTCATTCTTTCTTCATTTTTAAATTTGTTTCAAGCAAAATGAATATTTTGGGATTCTAATTTATACTTTATTACTAGAATAAGCAAACACGGGTGCCTAATCAAAACTTCACAAAGTAGAGAGTATGTGAACCTGTGTTGAATTGGAGTTGAAAATATATGTATTCTTGTACACTGTGACATTTAATATACTGTGTGTGTGATCAATTTAATTTAATAGCTTTATATTATAGATGAGTGTCTTATTCTATAATATGATTTAACCTGGGGAGGTAATTGAAATTAGATTTATTTATAGAAAACAACGCCAGTACATTCAATCATTGTTATTCATTTGAATGGTTGTTGATTTTCTTTTAAGATCATTATAATGACATTTATGTCAGGATTTTTGGAGTAGGACCTGATTGTTTCATTGTTGTTAGGATTTGTTTGTGTGAGGTACTTGGCAAAATGCTTTGAAGTATAACTGTGTGTGTAACAAGGGGTCATTAAGCAAGGATTACTTGTATATTTAGCACACTTAAAGAACATCCAAAGTACCTAATAAAATATTTTCCCTTTAAGCAAAATGTGTTGTGAGATACAAGGTTCTAACTATGTTGAACTAATTTCGCAGTTTATTTATAAATGGTGTCATCCAAATATAGGCGAGTTCAGTGAAAACGTATAGGTTTAATAATTATATAAAACTCTAGTGTGCAGTAGTAAGTGGAAGCATTTTCAAAAGGTATTAGTTATCTCTTGTCTTCAGATATGGAAAACTGCTAAGAATGAGAGCACTGTTTTATAATCAAATTCAGTAGGATCACACGGTAGCAGTCATGGGCTCCTACGGGTACGGTCAGGTACGCAGTACCGGTAGCAAAATTTTGATTTTCTTTTTCCTTTTTTCCCTTCTGGGCATTATTTATTATTATTATTTATTAGATTTGTATACCATCCCTCTCCGTAGACTCGGGGCGGCTAACAACAATAACAAAGACAATGTAAGAACAAATCTAATAATTTAAAAAACACTATAAACCCCATTATTAAAAGCAAACATACACACAAACATACCATGTATAAACTATATAGGCCCGGGGGGGATGTCTCAGTTATGCCATGCCTGACGGCAGAGATGGGTCTTAAGAACTTTACGAAAGACAAGGAGGGTGGGGGCAGTTCTAATCTCCGGGGGAGCTGGTTCCAGAGGGTCAGGGCCACCACAGAGAAGGCTCTTCTCCTGGGTCCCGCCAAACGATATTGTTTAGTCGACGGGACCTGGAGAAGGCCAACTCTGTGGGACCTAACCGGTCGCTGGGATTCGTGCGGCAGAAGGCAGTCCCGGAGATATTCTGGTCTGATGCCATGAAGGGCTTTATAGGTCATAACCAACACTTTGAATTGTGACCGGAAATTGATCGGCAACCAATGCAGACTGTGGAGTGTTGGTGTAACATGGGCATATTTTGGGAAGCCCATGATTGCTCTCGCAGCTGCATTCTGCACGGTCTGAAGTTTCCGAACACTTTTCAAAGGTAGCCCCATGTAGAGAGCATTACAGTAGTCGAACCTCGAGGGTATGTTTTTCCTATTGTAGTAAATGAGGTTGAATGTGTATAATTTTAGAGAAGTTTTGCGTGCATGTGTGTACTTACACTATTTATTTATTTATTTATTTATTTATTTATTTATTGATTGATTTATTTATTCCAATACACAATGAGGGTTTTAGTGGGTATACTATACACATAGTAAAATACATGATGAAGGTTATAGAGGAGATACTCTTAGTAAAATATATCTAAGAAAGAATAGAAAAGAAGATATGGTAATAGAACATATCAATGAAAGAATAGAAGAAGAGATATAGGAATAGAAGAAAGGTATAGGAGATATAGGAGAGCAATAGGACAGGGGACGGAAGGCACTCAAGTGCACTTGTACTCGCCCCTTACTGACCTATTAGGAATCTGGATAGGTCAACCATGGATAATCTAAGGGTAAAGTGTTGGGGGTTAGGGGTGGGCTACTGCCTGGATGGGGGGAATGTAGTGGGTTAGCGAAAATGGAGCTCCACCCCAAAGCACCTAATTTGCAATTGAAAGATGTTAAAACAAAATGCATAAGCCACGCCCACAGTGTGGTAGTAAAAAATTTGGTAGCCCATCACGGCACGGTAGGCATGCTGGGTTGGAGGTTAGCAAGCCTGCATTGGGGTGGGGTGAGCTCTCATCCTTAGCTCCCATGGGTAGAAGGGGACTCCAACCTTAAACGCTAGTAGGATTTTGGCCTGGGGTATTTGCCGCATTCGGCATTTGGAACTAGCCCCCAGAAACTCCTCTTGTTTCTGGGACTGGCAGCAAAAGCATCATCTTGCAAATGCCAGAATCCTACTTGAATTTGGGGACTAACTTTTTCATCCAGCCTCCTTGAAAACAAATGCATGGCTTGGCAGAAAAGCACTACCCTACGGAGTGAAATCCACCCATCAGGCAGTGCTTTTGCTCTCAAGGAGGCTGATGAAAATGCCCCTTCCTTTTTCACCTAGCCTCCTTGAAAGCAAAAAAGCACTTCTTGATAGATTGATTCTTCTTGATAGATTGATTCTAAACAGTGTTTTTGCTCTCAGGGAGTTTGAGTAAAAAAGTTTCCTTCCAAAATCCAAGTGGAATTTCCTGCTTGGTTTTCATGATGGACATTGTCTAGCCAGCCTCCAGGAACCAGAGGGAGTCCTCTGGGCAGGCGGCAGGAACTTGCGAACTTCCCTGCCAAATTCCCCATTGACCTTTTGGAGAAGCTAATAGAAAAGATTGCATATGCTGATGTATGCGATGAGTCCCTTTGTCTAGCGCCGTCACAATTTCAACTGTCGCTGAACAAATAATCATTAAGCGAGGACTACTGTAACAGATTCTCCTCTCTTGCACCAGCCATAGCAAATAATTAGGTTGGGGAAAGGATGATTGCCGTAAAAAGGGAAAGAATGATAAAGATGAAGGACAAAAATAATTGATGAAGTTGAAATTGAATGTTTGATAAAGTTTAAGGAAAGAAAAAAGCACAAACATTTCTTCCGAAAAATTATACTTACTGTTGCAGAATTCATTCATTCAAAATGTTATTTTATTTGTTTTATATCCCATCACATAGGAACATAAGAAGAGCCATGCTGAATCAGGCCAAAGCCCATTGAGTCCAGCATTCTGTGTCACACAGTGGCCCACCAATTGTCCTTGGGGCTGTGTACAGGGAAAGCTGCAAGCAGACTGAGCACTGTTCACATTTGTACCTGACAATCCTTAATTTCAGCTATTGAAAAACGTCTTTTCCAATGACAAAATATGTGGCTTTAAAAAGTGACACAACCGTAAATTTTTCCTTTACAAATATTCAGTATCTTTTTTCATCACAAGGGGTTGAAAACAGTATGTTATTATAGAAAAAACACAGCTTTGTAATAGTTCTCAGTCAGTACCTCCAAGAGTTTTGTCAAAAACAAATAAACCTATTTTCAAAAACTATTTGACCTTCTGTCAGAGTAAATAGGAACATAATATGCTGTTAAGACTGTTGATTTGGGTTATGTTAGGCAACAAAATCAATTTTGATAAATCATAAGTTGTTTACGCTAGCCTACCATACACGACATATTCATTGAAATGTTATTTTTGTTTTGCTATTATCATCTCTTCTTCCATCTTCTCTGAGAGCTCTCAATGCCTTCTTCAATAAAATAAATAAATATGAAAAAAATCTGAGAAAGAGCAATGGAAACCAATTCAAATGGAAAAGGAATGATTAAAGAGGAATGTTTTGAATGCAGAAAGAATATAGGCAAATACAACTCTTGAGAAAGTAATTTACTTTGGTTTAATATCCAGACCTTAGAAGCTTCTTTAGGAGAGCTTCTCTTATTGCCTTTTATGTCTGGTCATGGTCATATGAAGACTCTCAGCCAGGCCTCAAGCTTTTTAAGCATTTAATGCTCACAATATCTTAAACTATGCTTGAAAAATCACTCTATCAATGATTGTTTTCCAACACAGAAATAATATAGAGCTAATGTGGTCTATGAGAAAGCAGCCTACTTGCTGCACTTTATATAATTAAACATTCCAGACATTTATTCTGGGCAGCTTACATAGAGCCTAATGCAGTAGTTAAGTAACATAGGTAATTTTACTAATTTGATGATTTGTGGAATGATTGCAGCTGGTGCACAGCTGGGAATCTATGAATTGCTGTGAACCTGGGGACCAGTGAAACAACCTTCCTTCCTTTTCCTGCAATAGTGTCTTTCCTTTGAGGTAGTCATGAAAAGAAGCAACAGCCATGAGTAATAGCACTACTTTTATTGTAATGTTACAATACCAGAATATTGCAAATCTGAACTCCGTCCTCCCTTATTTTTATTCTTCTGAAAACTAAGAATCTTTTGAGACACTTTCTCCACCCAAACCTTCCTTGGACTCAGATTTTGTTTGTCAGACTGTTGTGTAGGTTATGACTGTTCCTCCTGCCTCTTAAGATCATTCCCGCATTCTGTTACATCTGGCCATGGAAGTTTTGAGCCATATTGGTAATTTTCTCAGTGATCCCTCCCAAGATGTTGCCTGTTTTCCTAGATCCATTCTTCAGTTGAAGGGCCTTCTATTCCTCTGATGAAAGTTTACTTCTTCTCTGTGCACATTTTACGTTTTCCTTTAATAATTTACATGGAATAGTTTTTATAACACTTTATGTTTTCTTTGTATCAGAATTAATACTGTATAAATTCCAAATAATGTACTATTTGGGTTTTATTATAATCAAATAAAGCAATATTTTAAAAAGATGGTATTAAGGCAGCTATGCCCCCTCTCCTCCCAACAGGCAAAGTTTATTGGCCACAGTGATCCAGTGAGGGTAGATGAGTGGAAACAGCCCTGACTCTGATTGGGAAGCTCAAATATTGGAAATTAATGAGCAGTCAAGGATTCCAGGATCTGATCTACTTCAATGAAAAGGAATGAGGGGAAGGCATCCAGTAGGCAAATGATTGACTTACTTGCTTGCCCACCAAATCTTCATCTAAGCAGATGACAACCTTCTCTTTCTGAGACTGCTGCAAATTGTTGCTGGCTGTGCTGTTCCTTCAGGGTTTCTTGAAATATGCATGATGAACACACTTTATTTTGAGGGTTTCTTTTTAGTCTGGCAGTGATTTTGGTGACAGTGATGTTATCTGGTTTGGGTAATAATCACGAAGGTCAGAGAGACCAAGGATCCCTTGTTTTAACCCCGAGATATAAATATTCAGTCAGTCAGTCAGTCAGTCAGTCAGTCAGTCAGTCAGTCAGTCAGTCAGTCAGTCAGTCAGTCAGTCAGTCAGTCAGTCAGTCCAATACACAATACACATTGAAGAGAATAGACAGAAAGGATAGAAGAAAAGATATAAAAATAGAGGAGAAGATATATGAAAGCCGCCCCGAGTCTTCGGAGAGGGGCGGCATACAAATCTAAGTAATAAATAAATAAATAAAATAAATAAATGAAAGGAAGAAAAGATAAATGAGATATTGGTACACTTTATTTTGAATGTGTCTGAATCAATAACAATAGAATTAGTGTGGACATGCATTGTAGGGGAACAAATAAATGTTAGCATTGGCTTGTTGCATTTAAAAGAACTTGAAAGATGCATATATTTGTACCATTTTACTATGTAGATTTTGGAAATATTACAGGATAGAGCTGTGATGGCAAACCTATGGCATATCAATCTTGTTTTTCAATGCTGCCAGTACTCAGTTATTAAAGGAAAAAGAAAGTATAAGTTTTGTAAACATTAGTGTTATGATCACCCTGCAGCTGATTGTGTCTGCAGGTTTTTAGACACTGTTTGCTTGTCTGGGTAATGTTCCATTTGCACTTCTTTATTTAGCAGCCAGACGGAAGATGTTGACTGCTAAGACATTGTAAATAAATCAGGTTCATTTGTGCAGCATGGTTTGCTTTGGATACGAAGACCATTCTGCTTTTCCTAGTAACCTGTATAAGAGTCTTAGATTTTTTTTTTGTTGCTCTACAT
Organism: Erythrolamprus reginae; assembly: GCF_031021105.1. NCBI lineage: Eukaryota > Metazoa > Chordata > Lepidosauria > Squamata > Dipsadidae > Erythrolamprus > Erythrolamprus reginae. The sequence continues at coordinate 195,786,098 of NC_091952.1, read as the reverse complement.
TCATTTGACTCTTAAATAGTTGTGGCAGACACAACATTAACATTACTAACTTATTCATCTTTCCAAGAAGACAGGTTTCTACAGGATTTTTTAAAAGTGGAACCAAACTTTGACCACTGTTATTTCTAAAGATCAACAGTTTATGTAGTAAAACTGCATTTACCAAATTAAGAAGTTAATTCATCTACTAAATATTTGCTGTCCCACCTTGGAGATACTAATCATTGTGGCAAATGAAGCATGTGCTTAACAAAATAGGTAAAAAGGATGTCTACGCACATGCCTTCTCTCACACAAACACATACTTAAGGCTTCCCTAGTCCCTGGTTTCATGGCTTGAATGCTAGCTCATTGCAGAAGAGGCGGAGTAACGACACGACACAAGAGCTGGATTTAAAACTGGGTCATTTTTATTAATTAAATTTGCATAATTTAATTAAATAAATCAGCATAAATTAGCATAATTAAATATAACCCCTAACAAAGGACCCGCAGGGTCAAACAATTGCTTCCGGGGCGGAAAATGACGTCAGAAAAACTTCCGGGGCAACTTATGGGCGTAGCTTCATGCTGATCCAGGTGAGGGACCACGCCCTCACCTGAGACCCTGCCATGCACTTGCATGTGGGAGGTCCCACCTGCTAACCCCTACAAGGCGAATTAAATGGTCGGGACCCAAAGACAGGTTCCCCCCAATAGCTCAGGTCGCTCAAACCACAAGCCCTTGGAGAGAACCTGTCAATCATCCCCAAAGATGCCCAACAGAGAACACGCAGTTGCTAAACCACCACCCAGTTTTCCGCCCCTAACCTGCCATGGAGTGGGGGTCAGATCTCTATCTTGGCCCCCCGACTCCCCCCTCTAACTGCACCAGCTCGCGCAGTGATCGCTGCAGGTCCTGTAAGAAGATGGTGTTCCCTTGTTCTGACAGGTGAACACCGTCAGCCTGGTAAAGCCATGGCTGATCTATGGTGATGTGGGAATGGGCCACTACAACCCAACCTAATTCCCTGACTGCCTTACCCAGGGCCTTATTAGCTCTCCGTCTAACCCGGTGAATGGCCCTAAGGGAAATGGTGACCCACAAATGATCCTCGGGAGGATCTGAGACCACACCACTTGCGCGGTGGGCCACACAGTGCGAAGCCACCGCAGGTCTTCGCGAGCCTGGAAGATCAAGGACCGACCTCCAAGCATGCACAGGTCATTGCCACCGAGGTGCAAGACCAGCCACCTGGGCGCAGCAATGGGATGCCGCCCTCCCAGTACCACCTGGGCGCAGCAATGTGATGCTGCCCTCCCAGCACCTCCTGGGCGCAGCAATGTGATGCCGCCCTCCCAGGACCACCTGGGCGCAGCAATGTGATGCCACCCTCCCAGCACCTCCTGGGCGCAGCAATGCGATGCCGCCCTCCCAGGACCACCTGGGCGCAGCAATGGGATGCCGCCCTCCCAGTACCACCTGGGCGCAGCAATGGGATGCTGCCCTCCCAGGACCACCTGGGCGCAGCAATGGGATGCCGCCCTCCCAGGACCACCTGGGCGCAGCAATGGGATGCCGCCCTCCCAGCACCACCTGGGCGCAGCAATGGGATGCCGCCCTCCCAGCACCACCTGGGCGCAGCAATGGGATGTCGCCCTCCCAGGACCACCTGGGCGCAGCAATGGGATGCCTCCCTCCCAGCACCACCTGGGCGCAGCAATGTGATGCCGCCCTCCCAGCACCACCTGGGCGCAGCAATGGGATGCCGCCCTCCCAGGCCCACCTGGGCGCAGCAATGGGATGCTGCCCTCCCAGCACCACCTGGGCGCAGCAATGGGATGCCACCCTCCCAGGACCACCTGGGCGCAACAATGGGATGCCGCCCTCCCAGCAGTAGCGGTAGAGAACCTTTCCCACCGCACACCTCTTCTCCCCAGCCAGCCGACGTTGACCCATCCGCCCAATGACAGTTGAGTCCCCCCGGCGGTTCTTGTTGCTGAGCGGTCGGCCCAAAATCACGCTGTGACCCCAAAGCAACACCGTCGGTCTCGTACTGGCAGGGCTGAATAGAAGAGGGCCAAAAGAGGTGAACCTAGCCTAAGATCTTACCCTGTACCCTCAGCCAGCCGTTCGTACCCTAAACAGGCCGCTGACTGCCAGCGGCCGATTTCCCGAATCCTCCGTATCGAGAAACCCCTAATTGCCACACTAGTGGCGGCGCCGACACAGAACAATGTGTTCCACAGCCAGCGGGATCAATGCCTAGCTTGGCCAGAACCCTGTGCACTAGAACCCAGCTGACTAAATCAACGAACCGGAAGGCACGGAGCGACCTGTCAGCCTGCCAGGAGGCCATAGCCTCGCTGACCCGCAAGGCCTCAAAACATGACAGAAGCCGCTGCCCAAAAGAGACGGGCCTCACACAGAGAGGCACACAGACTGTCCAAAGCTTGAGCAATAAGTGACAGCTGCTGCACCGTCAGAGCCTGGCGACTATCCAAAAAGGGAGTCCCCTGTCGCTCCCATACCTAGCCTTCCCAAAGCTTCTTACCTACGTGCTAACATGCCCTCAAGGTGCTTAGTGCTACCGAGAGGGCCACGGCCCTGTTGGCTACAGTCCTCCACTGCCCGAGGGCCCACCCAGGCTCCAAGGTGGTCGGGGAAGGCTTCTGGTGACGCGCGAGCCCATGTAGCCAGGGTCCGAAACCTGGACAACTGACCCCGGGACAAGGTGTCAGCAATCCTGTTGTCTTGACCATGAACATGTCGAGCCATAAACAGGGCATTCAGGGACAAGGACCTGTGCACGAAATGGCGGACAAGCCACATGACCCTGTCATTTTTAGAGGACAGGGCATTCACAACATGGACAACTGCCAAGTTGTCACACCAGAAGTGCACAGTCCTGTCCCTAAACTGCTCTCCCCACAGCTCTAAAGCTACTATCAGTGGGAAGAGCTCCAAAAAGGTCAAATCCTTGACTAAGGGAGAGGCCCTCCATTCCGGAGGCCACATGGATTAAAGTGGGCCAGAAAGCCCTGCCATACGCACAGGTCATCCTTGACCCCAGCGCTCAGGCGGGTACGATGATGGGGCAAACGAAGCCCCTTCATTGTAGAGTATACTCTCCGGGCGAAGGCCCTGCCGGGGGCTATTACCCGACAGGCGAAGTTAAGAAGCCCGGCGAGTTCCTGTAGCTGATAAAGGGTTACCTTCCGACTAGCTAACACCATGTCAAGCTTGCTCTGAATCTTGAGCAGCTTGTCTGGAGGCAATCTGTAAGATTGCCCCTCCAAATCCAATTCGATACCCAGACAAGTAATCCTGGTAGCAGGGCCCTCAGTCTTCTCCGGGGCCAACGGGACCCCCAATTGAGCACAAAGGGCTTCAAACGATCGCATCAGGGCAAAACATTGCTCCGAATGCGCAGGCCCCGCTAGCAGGAAATCATCGAGGTAGTGAATGACCGAGACCAGACCAGTGCGCCTCCTGAGCACCCACTCCAAAAAGGTACTAAAATTCTCAAAAAGAGAACAAGATATGGAGCATCCCATCGGCAATGCTCCATCCACGTAAAAGCCCCCCTTGAAGTGGAAGCCCAGGAGCTCGAAATCATCTGGGTGTATGGGGAGGAGCCGGAATGCCGACTTAATGTCACATTTACCCATAAGGGCTCCAACCCCACACTTCCTCACCATACCTACCGCCATGTCAAAAGACGCGTAGCGGACAGAACAAAGTTCATCAGGAATGAAATCATTCACTGATTCACCTTTTGGAAAGGACAGGTGGTGAATCAACCTAAATTCACCACTAGCCTTTTTTGGGGACCACCCCTAAAGGGGAAACCCGAAGAGTCGGCGAGGGCGGGCACGGGAAAGGTCCCAGTACCCTGCCCTCGGCCACCTCCTTCTGGATTCTGGCTCTAACCAATTTAAGGTTGTCAGACATGAAGGCGTTCCGGACCACAAATCGGGGACAACCATATCCCAGGGGAGTGTGGGATCGAACGCTACCCTCATTCTAAAAGCCTTGTCATAGTGACGCCAAATCGTGCCCTTGTACTCAAAATGAGCACGGGCAATCAAATCGATATATTTAAACATCGAGGCGGCCCTAGCGGGCTCCCTCTGAATCACTATGGAAGCGGAAGTCAGATAAGCATACAGCCAAGAGCTGAAGCATCTGCTAACCTTAACCTTCTTAGGCTTGTCCACCTGCACCTTCCCCTCTTTCTCTTTCTTGGGGACTTCTCTGTTAAGGAGGGAGAATAGATCAATATATTCCCCCTTCCAGATACTTTCCCTGACAGAGGGATGGAGGTGAAATCCCAGAGGCGTGGAGGGCAGCCCCCAAGGGATAGCACCTGACCTAATGCTGGCCGAAGGATCCCAGGCTGTGGCCACCCTCGTCCCCCCCAGACCCCGCCCCCCAGCACAGAGGCTGTCGAGGGGGTCTGAACCACTGCAGTAACAGTGGGGGGAGCCCAAACCTGGTTACAAGTGACAGCTGCACTACCCAATGTGTTGACCCCCCTCCCAGAACCCGGGGGGACAATGGCCTGACCAGGCAAAGGGAGGAGCAGTGGAAATGTGGGGTGTGGTGCGATCTCACCTGCCCCCATTGGGGTAGAAGCCATCCAAGAGGGCCCAGCTCCTACTGAGCTAGGCGACTGTCATCTGCCCGGTCTGGGCCGCTGGTTTACCTGGTGGTCTGCCGAGAGCCGCTGGGGCTGCTGGGGTGGCACCCCCTGGCCCATACACTGACCCCCAATGGGCATCCATGTCAACCAGCCTCTCGATGATCCTAGACCAGGAATGAGCAGGCATATTAGCATCGGTACCCTGGGGACCTCTTCTCTCCCTCCTCCCTCCCTCCTGACCCCTGTTTGGGAGTCTTCCTGCACCAACCGTGCCCTGGCAGAAGGCCTTAAGGCCTTCTTAGGCCGGGCCATAGCCTCAACTGATTGTGCAGGAGGCTTCTACCTTTTAGGAGCCATCAGGTTAGAAATAAATGTTAAATTAAAGTCCAATTAAACCAATTGGTCTAATACCAAATGAGATTTGTGGGAGGGAAAGGATTCCCCTGAAGCCACCAGGCCTGATGGCCCAAAGGCTCCACCAGGCCCACTAGGCCGCTCCCCCCTGGACCCAAGCCTGCCCCAAGGGTGCCTCGAAAACCCCCGGAAGGGAAGGCCCAGCCCCAGGAAAATTCCCCCCCTTGGCCCAAGGGGAAGAATCCCAAGCTCTCTGCCCCAATACAAAACCAGCAGAGCCTCTGATGAGGCCTCCTCCACCAAAATGGCAGATGCCACGAGGCCACCTAAAATGGCCTCTGTCAGCAGAGAGAAGCCCAGCCGGGTGTTCGCTGCTGAGTCCAGTGCGAAAAGGAGGTTTTCTAGCCTGCCCAGCCCTTTTATAGGGCTGGCAGGTTCCGCGCTGGACTCATCATCAGGCAGGCCGAAGCCTCCTGATGATGCATTTCCAAGATGGTGGCTGCCAGAGATCGTGTCTCCTGGCCCTGCCGCAAAAACTGCCGGGGATGAAGACACCGACAGATATTTTCAGACAAACAGCCTTCCCAATTGTGTTCAAATGATACAGCCATCCTCCCCAACCACCATATAATTACTGCAGACCAAATACTGCAACCATTTCGGCCTTGTTCTGGACTTGATCCTGGGGTAGGGTTTTTTTTCCCCCCAATCAGAGCTCAAAACCCCCTTCACTGGGATTTGCTCCAGCAAATCCTGCCTTGTAAGGCAGAAGTCACTTTAAATGTGAGCAAAGTCTCGCCCCTGGGCCTAAGAGGCAGAAGGCCTCAACTAGGCCTGCAAGGCTGCACCCTCCCCCCCCCCGGCACCAGGCCACCCCAGGCCGAAATGGGGGAAAAAAACCCCAGAGGGGAAAGGCAACCGCCCAGGAAAATCCCCCCCCCCTGTATTCCAGGGAGGTCCCCAATCCCTCCGCCCCCACCACGACCCCCAAACCAGGCCTCCACATTGCAGCCTCCAAAATGGCTGACGCCACGAGGCTGTCTTTCAGGATGGCCGAGGGTGAAGAGCGAACCCCAGCTGGGTGTTCGCTCTGTCGTCGTCAGGGCGAAAAGGAGGCCCAAAGCCTGCACAGCCCTTTTATAGGGCTGGCAGGCTCCGCCCCCGACGACATCATCGGCTATGGCTGATGCTTCTAGAAATGTCCGAGATCTTGCGAAATCACGCGAGATCTTGGCCCCAAGATGGCGGCTACACCGAAGGGCCGTGTCTCCCTGGCCCTGCAGCAAATCCGGGCCGGGGTGTGAAGCACCGGCTGTGCATTCTTGAATCTTTACATGTGGATTGGCAGCACCAGAAATTAGTGTGATTGTGTGCTTGAGATTTCTCTGAGAATTTATTCTCAATAATTTTTTAAAATATCAAGGACCTTAAATCATTCTGCCCCCCACCCCCAGGCTGCTTTGCATTTTTTTGTGTTCTGAATTTAGAAAATTCATTTTAGTTGAGCCCCTGGGGATTAAAATATTGTTTGACCTGCTATTAAAATGTTACAAAACCTCATACTGTATAAAGTTCACTTTCTCCAGCAGGAACCAAGATTTTAAACTGGCATGTCTCTTTACTTTTCTCTCAACACTTTCAAGTTAAGATTCGGACTTCAATCAGAATCCAAAGAAATAGATGGAGGAAAAATACTTGTTTACATTTGGTTTCAGGTTAAAAATGGTTGGGAAAGAAGAGGCATAATCCTTCACTTCCAACAATCAGCAATTTTTGTTAGGTCAGTTTGCATAGTGGCACATCAGCGTTCTTGAATATGGGCAGTGTTTGTTGTTTCTGATAGTGACATTGTTTCAGTCTAGAAGTTCTTATGAACCTGCCAATTTAAAAAAAATTGCATTCCTGGGTGTTGTTGGTTTAGGATTATTTATTTCTTGGTCCCTGTTTATAAAGCCAAAGTCTGCTTCCAAGTTTTGATTCCTAAAATGTTCTAAAGCATCTTGGCAGTACATCTGCAAATCAATACACTTTTCACAACAGTTATAATAGCAAGTGAATTTACTGTTGAGAGGAAGACTTTTATTTTCTCACATTCAAACTATTATAAGTGCTGAGGAAATGTAATACACTTAAAATAGAAATAGTAGCTCAAGAAAAGAATTGAATGTCAGATGGAAGGTACACTTATATTTACTAGGTAGATTGTCCAGAATATTTTGGTGCTTCAGACCAAAATATCAGAGCTGTCCAAAATTATATCTTCTCCAGCAAGGTTACAAATGTTGAGAATTTTAGTCCCAAAAAGCACCAGTGCAGAAGTTTTGGAAAACTTAGATAATCACCGTTATTTACCATTCATATGAGATAAAGCTATGCAAATCCTTAGAAAGATATGTTTTGGAATGTACAAAGTTTGCACACTGCATATTTTCTCTAGAGTCCAGTGATTCCCAAACTTGGCAACTTTAAGAGTTGTGGACTTCAACTCCCAGAATTCTGGGAGTTGAAGTCTACAAGTCTTAAAGTTGCCAGGTTTGGGAACCATTGCACCAGTGGTTCCCAATATGGATTTTTAATGGGGGAAATTGGAACCTTGTTTAAACTTTTTGAATAGTAAGAATTATAGGAGGGGGAGCCTTCAGGATTTTAGAGATGCTTAGGTGGGGCATAGCCAAAAAAAAAGGTTGATAACCATTGCTCTAGACTCATATGATTGCTTTGAAAGCTACTTCTGTTTCCTGGTGGTTGGGCATACGTGGCCACTTTAGTGATTTTCCTTTATTTCGCTTAACAAGTTTTTGCTTAACCCATTGCTCTTGCTTTCTGTATTGAATCCAGGCGGGATTGAGCAAATGATTCACCACATACATTGCTTATGTATTGTTACTGTATATTAGTAGTCTAGCTCTAATGTTACATAATTTAAAAATTAATATTTAACTTGTTCAATTTAGGGATAGCTTGACTCCAATCGGGGATGGGTAGTGCACAATTAAACCAATGTTTGTGTGTATGTTTGGTTTTTTATAATAAGGGTTTTTAGTTGTTTTATTAAATTGGATTGTTACATGTTGTTTTACCATTGTTGTTAGCCGCCCCGAGTCTGCGAAGAGGGGGGGCATACAAATCCAATCAATCAATCAATCAATCAATCAATCAATCAACAAACAAACAAACAAACAAACAAACAAACAAAATCAGGAAACAATAATTATGAAAGTTTAAAAGAATAAACAACAAAAACCAATAGCGTATCTGGTTAACTGCACCCATGCACAATCTAGCAGGGATCCCAGTTACCTAAAATCCATAGCTTAAGAATAGGTTTTCTGAAATTTGTTTATTTATTTATTTATTCGATTTTTATGCCGCCCTTCTCCTTAGACTCAGGGAGGCTTACAATATGTTAGCAATAGCACTTTTTAACAGAGCCAGCATATTGCCCCCACAATCCGGGTCCTCATTTTACCTACCTTGGAAGGATGGAAGGCTGAGTCAACCCTGAGCCGGTGATGAGATTTGAACCGCTGACCTACAGATCTACAGTCAGTTTCAGTGGCCTGTAGTATAGCACTCTACCTGCTGCGCCACCCCGGCTCTTATATCAGAAATATCAGAAAGGAGGGAATGGTGTATTTTGGAAGAATCTCATTCCATATGACAGAGCTGTTACAGAGAAGACCTGCTTCTGGGATTTTGATAGGTGACATTGATATGTGAAAGATTGTGCCATCTTTCTTGGATTGAACCAATTGGATTGTAATGGTATCTTGTAGCAAACTTCTCAGAAGGAATTCTTCCTAATTTTGGGGGATATAAAGGTGATGAGGGAGAAATGTACTTTCAAATTTATCCTGTTAATGTAATCTTATAATAAAGTATAATTAGTTCACCTGGGCATGCAACCTGTCTGGAGTTCCTCTCAATAACTAAGGGGTTACCATAAAGAGAAGAGTGTCCACCCATTCTCCAAAGCACTTGAGGGCAAGACAAGAAACAATGGATAGAAATTAATCAAGAAGAGACCCAACCTAGAACTAAGAAGGAATTTCCCAGCACTTAGAACAATTAATCAATGAAATATTTCCAGAAGTTGTTGATGCTCCAATACTGGAAGTTTTTAAAAAGAGATAGGACAACTGAAGATTAGTCTGAAATGGTATAGGGCAGTGATGGCAAAACTTTTTATCCTCGTGTGCCGAAAGAGTGCGCGCGTGTGCTATCGTGCATGCATGGGTGCCCACACCCATAATTCAATGTCTGAGGAGGGTGAAAACATCTTCTCCTACCTCCCGAGAGGTCCTCTGGAGGCCAGAAACAGCCTGTTTCCCCACTTCTGGTAGGCCTAGTAGGCTTGTGTTTCACCCTTCCCAGGCTCCAAAGGCTTCCCTGGAGCTGGGGGAAAGGTAAAAATGCCCTCTCCCATTCCATGGAGGTTCTCTGGAAGCCAAAAATGCCCTCTGTGTGAGCCAAAAATCAGCTGGCCAGCACACACATGCACATTGGAGCTGAGCTAGGGCAACGGCTCGCATGCCAGCAGTTATGACTCCAAGTACCACCTGTGGCACCCATGCCATAGGTTCGCCATCACTGGTATAGGGTCTCCTGCTTGAGCAGGGGATTGTACTACAAGATCTGATCTCCAAGGTCCTTTCCAATGCTTTTTTTTTGAATATATATTTATTGATTTTTTTGAATATTTACACTTTTATGTTTATAGGTGGGTCAACATCCATATATTTACATTCATTCCAATGCATTTATTCTGTCATTCTATTATTCAAGTGAAATGGGCTGATTTTGTGGAAGATAAGGTGTCCCTCAAAAAACCAGGCACAACGCCTTGCAATGATGTTATGTAGGAGTACCAACATTGTCCATGCCACTAAATTCTGAACTGGTTGAAGCTTTCAAGTGGTATTGAAGAATAGCCCATACAGAATACATTGCAGTTTTAAATCTGAGATGTACTATAAAATAATAAATATTATAACACAAGATGATGATGATGTTATCCATTCTGTAATGTCCACATTTTTTTAAAAAAATTGCTTAGCAAAAAATATTCATAGTGAATATCTTTACTAATATTGTTTTTGATAGTTGGCTTTGAATTGATCTTTTAGGAAAACATTTGAAATTTCAGCTATGTTATATGTACATAATCTAAGGTTTTATCTCAAAAGGTAAATGTTGAAAGCACAATGTCATATCCAACTTCCTGTTTTTTAATGCTTTCATAAAGATCTGATAAAATGATAATTACCTCTTAGAACTGAAGGTCTTGATTTTTTTACTTTTCCCTATTAACTGCAATTTTGTTATTGTGCAGCTGCCCCATTTTGCTAAATGCGGCTTTTGAAATGTAAATCATATCATGTTCTAAAATGCATTATTGACATCATTCAAGACTGTCTTTGCATTTCAAAGGCATATGCAATCATACTTAGATCTCAACAAAATTCTAACAAATCCCTATTAATGTGTATAATCAGTTCCTGCTAAATGGGGATGTGTGAGTGTGTGAGTGTATGTTTGTATATGCATGCTAGTGCTTTTATTCAGTGAACGTAGATCTTGCCATACATCATCTTGAAACATCTTTCTTTTCAATTTCTTAGCGTGCACAAGTGAACTGTGAAGCTCAAAGCGATCACCACAAAAGGAGTGAAGAATACCTCTGGCTGACTCTAAGCAAAATGAGCACGCAAACAAGCGATAGAACCCTATGATGTCCTCCAAGCAGAGACTTGGACTAAATGTTGAACTTCTTTTTATGCATGGAATGGCTGCTATCTTCTTCACAAATACAATGGCTATAAGTCTTTGTCAAGACGGTTGAGGCACTTCACTTGCACTAGCTATTTGAATTTGAGACACCTCCTATTTTCCCTAGGTCTTAAAGGACCTGAGAACAGGTGGGAATCGAGGGATGTTAAATGCTGGATTGGGATAAAAAAATGGACACTCACATGTGAAGATGGAAGTAACTTGATCCCTCCAACTGCATAAACTGCCTCTGGAAAGGAAAGGTTAAGATTGGAGTCACAAGCTTTAGTGGGAGAGCAGTATGCAGGAAGCTGGTTTTCAGGCCACAAATGCTTTCACAGGTAAGGATTTTGTTGTACTAAAATATAATCTTCTGATTCCATCTGATGTAAGGATTTGAGATATACAAATCAAAGCCTTGCATTCTTAAAGTTTATTACAGTTGTACATCAACAGATGTTTTTATTGATATCCTTCTGATGAAGAGAATCAGAGTAATATCCACCTAGAGAAGTATTATTAAATATTTCAGTTAGTTTTCATTCAGTGCTAGGCATGAAACATGATAGAAGCTACAAAGTTTTATATGGATTTCCAAAATAGTATGTGGTGAATTAGTTTTTCAAATATAAAAATGCTAGATAGCCTTGTATAGCTGCATGCTGTTTTTGATTTATATCAATTGTGTTAAATTTAATATACCTGCTTTTGAAAAACTGGAATATGCCTCACCAAGGACCTTTCAGCCTTTACTTTTTGGTCAGAAAATCTTGGGACATCATGAGCAACAGTAAGTGGTGACTCTAACAGAAGTTATTTGTAAAAACATAGTGACCATACAATGTAACACTAATCAGGCCAATTTTTTTCATATGTGAGTGAACTTGGCAATTTAAATCAATAAGTTGGATGTGTTTTGTTTTTGGGAACCCTACAATAAAAAGAAATAAATATATTTCAATAAATAGAACTATCTATACAATAAAAAGAAATAAATATGCATTCATTTTTTTACAGCTTGATTTAGTGAAATTCTAAAAGATTTATTTATTTTATTTATTTATTTATTTTATTTATTAGATTTGTATGCCGCCCCTGTCCGAAGACTCGGGGCAGCTAACAACAATGAAAAGACAATGAAAACAAATCTAATATTAAAAATAATCTAAAAAATCCCAATTTAAAGAACCATTCATACATACAAGCATACCATGTATAATAATCTACCAAAGGACATTTAGACACATTCTTGTAGCACTATTGTATAGTTTAATGATTTAGCTGTTTCTGTTGGCAGAAATTAGAGGCGGTAGGTCGATGGAATTTGTCATCCTGTGGAGTTAACTGAGTGATCTGATTCTCTAAGGGTCCAATCCAGATTATTGGATTACTGTGCAAAATTCCAGTGAAGCTGATGGGACATTGATTTGAATACAGACTAAAGCTTCTTAAATTAATCTGAATCCTAGCAATTAAAAATAACGAAGTGGGCTTTAATCCAACTCATCCTAAACTGTCCCACTGAAATTTTGGAATGTCTGTTATAATGCTTATGTCAAGGATTTTTATAAGAAGATCTCAGCTGCAAATGTCTTCTATGTAATAGGACGCTGCCTTAAGACATTTCCAATCTTTTTATGCTTCCTCCAGGGCTGCAATCTGTTTCTGATCCAGGTGATTAGGAAAAGAAAACCTTCTGAAATATGCACAGAAAGCTTACATGCATATGCCAATAACTTGCAACAGTTCAAAATTATCAGTGGGAGTTGATATAACTAAGATTATGCTGTGTCAAATAGAAATCATATGAAATATATCTTAAAGAAAATGACTGAAAATTGCTCAATAGATCAAAATATTTTTTCCATATTCATATCCATAAAGCATTGTGTGCGATTAGAGACATTTCTGACTGTTAGGCAAAATATATATCCCCAAAGTCTGTTTCTGTTTAATATGGCATAGATAGTCCTCTACTTACAACCACAGTTGAGCCCAAAATGTTGATTGCTAAGCAAGACAATTACCACGAGTGGGTTTTGCCACTTCTTCCAACCTTTCTTGCCACAGTTGTTAAGTGACACGGTTGTTAAGTGAACCTGCCTTCCCCATTGACTTTGCTTGTCAGAAGATCACAAAAGGAAACCACATGATCCTGGGACATTGTAGCTGTCATAAATACATGCTAGCTGCCAAGCATCCAATTTTGTTCCTATGTCCATGAGGATGCTACAATGGTTATAGGTGTAAAAACTGGTAATGTCACTTTTTTCAGCACCACTGTAACATTGAACAGTCACCAAAAAATGCTTGTAAATTGAGGACTACCTGTACTTTCCTTCTTACAAATAAGAAACCAGTCTAGAAATGGAATAACAAATTATTTAGAACATAGATGAAGATTACAAGATAAAGATGTCCTTAAAAAAATGGAGTTGAAACCAAAGCCATGAAGTTCCTTTGGTAGGGTTATGGAAGTGGTGTGCCTTTGCCTTTTTACTGGATTGCGTAATGCCCTTTCAGTATAGTCAATTGTCTTAGAATTGTTAAACAATCCCACTTTCCAAATACCATCTATCTGTATTCAATCAGAAGCACCTACTAAGCTAATGGAAGGGTGCTTCTCGATTGAAAGGATTGGCCAGTGACAAGACTGTTTCCCAGGGGACCCCGATTGCCAAAAGTAATGAAAGCTTTGGAGGGGCTCCTTTTCATGCCCTCCTTTCCAAGTACTAAACACGAGTAACCCTGCTTACTTTCCAAAATAACTCAAGATCAGTTAATTGGTGCTGTGTTGAGAAGCAATATAATCTAATTTACTTTTATATGCTTCCTCAATATAATTTTATATTTAGGTTGATTCTTTCTTTCTTTCTTTCTTTCTTTCTTTCTTTCTTTCTTTCTTTCTTTCTTTCTTTCTTTCTTTCTTTCTTTCTTTCTTTATTCATTCATTCATTCATTCATTCATTCATTCGATTTGTATGCCGCCCCTCTCCGTAGACTCGGGGCGGCTAACAACAATAATAAAACAACATATAACAAATCTAATATTTAAAATAACTAAAAACCCTTATTAAAAACCAAACATGCACACAAATATACCATACATAAATTGTATAGGCCTGGGGGGAAGAAATATCTCAATTTCCCCATGCCTGACAATAGAGGTGGGTTTTAAGGAGCTTACAAAAGGCAAGGAGGGTGGGGGCAATTCTGATCTCTGGGGGGAGCTGGTTCCAGAGGGTCGGGGCCACCATAGAGAAGGCTCTTCCCCTGGGTCCTGCCAAACGACATTGTTTGGTCGACGGGACCCAGAGAAGGCCGACTCTGTGGGACCTAACTGGTCGCTGGGATTCATGCGGCAGAAGGCGGTCTCGGAGATATTCTGGTCCAATGCCAGAATAGCTTTTTAAATTGTAAATTTAGTCTCTTGACTAAATAATAAAAATTTAAAACAAGTAGAAAAGATTATGCCTTTGTTATGTCATACATTTTTATTATTTCTGCTATTACTTATACATCACTTCTATATTGTGTAACATAACATAAGGTTATGTAATATTTTGTACTAAGGGTTGTTACTTCATTATCTGAACTTTATTTCACTTCCTACACATTCAAGAAAAGAAAAGAGAATTGCAAATATAACCCTTTAACTAGTAAAGCTGTAGTCTTCAGAAGTGTATTTTAAAACTACATTAGAATATTATTTTGAATTTTAATGTTCCTTCACTATGAAGACTTCCACAATAGTTTGTATCATTTTAGAGACACAATATTTTTAAAGCTTTATTTATTTATTTTATTTTATTTATTATTTAGATTTGTATGCCGCCCCTCTCCGAAGACTCGGGGCGGCTCACAACAAGATATAACAAATCATAAATAATTCAAATAACTTTAAAATATTTAAAGATTTTAAAAAAAACCCCATATACTAACATACACACACACAAGCATACCATGTATAAAATTGAACAAGCCCGGGGGAGGTGTTTCAATTCCCCCATGCCTGACGGCAAAGGTGGGTTTTAAGGAGTTTACGGAAGGCAGGAAGAGTAGGGGCAGTTCTAATCTCTGGGGGAATATTAATTAGAAAGCTATAATTATTCACCCTGATCTAAATTATTCACCCTGATCTAAATAGCTAAGTAGCATAAAACTCACCAGGCAATTTAGATTGTAACTCTAACTAGCTCTATCTAGTATGGCTAATGCTCAGAAATAACAGGTGTTGTACATAAAAACCTATTGCAGTTTTGAATGGTTTGATTTTCAAAAAAGATTAATAAATGATTAATCGCCGAGAATGTTTAATTTAATTATAGTAGAATATTTAGTCTTTTTATATGTGTGTATATGTAAAGGGTAGGTATATTCATGAATATTACATGCTTAATTCAAAATCATTTTTCTTATGTATCCCACCATAGAAAATCACAAAGGAAGAATATAATACGAGTAAACTTTCCTGCTATTGCTTCTTGGCATACTGTCTGATTCTGATGGAAAGTTTATGGTTAAAAAGCACAACTTGTGCTACCTGGATACTTTGTTGTTCAAGTTTCCCTTTAATTTATTAACAGAGAGGGCTAAACTTTAGAAATACAAACAGTTCTCACTTAAATTGAAAAGGATTACAAAAATTGTGACATTTGATCAGTATTCTTTCCCTCCCAAAAATTCATTGTGCACAAGTTGTGACAATAAAAGTTCTACATATGAGAGGCATTTCATCTCAATGCTATTTCATGCTTTGTATGTCAAAGGTCTCAAGTTTAATCTTTAACATCTCTTGGTTAGTCTAGAAAAGTTTCCTTCCTGAGAGGGGGAAAGCTACTGTTTGTCAGTACTGACAATACTGAGCTAGGCAGACTGACTGTATGACTCAATAGATTGGAACATCCTGTGCTCCTTTCACAACTTCGTATAAGTGCAAATCCAGCTGGCAATGCTTTAAAGCATCAAAAGATACTGTTGAGGGAACTATAATTATGAAGAGGCAATGACAGAGTGAAAAAAAAATGGCAGCAAATGATACAGCATAGTCTGCAAATCCCAAAGAGCTCTGCTATTAGGGACCAATCTAAAAAAAAGACGACAAAAAAAGAAAAGGAAAGGAAAAGAAAAGAACAGATTGGCTGTTTGTGAATAAAAAAGCGATAGGTTTCTAGAAAATTTCCAAATGTTTATGAGTTAACAGGATAATTTTTTCAAACTGTCTGCTTTTGGTATCTTTGATAAACTCAGTTTCAGTTCCTGTTAGATGCAAAATGACAGTTCAAGTGTCAGTTCCTCCGCTGATCACTGAACAAAATGTTGTGGAAGTTTTCTTTTGCTTACAACTTTCAATACCAACCAATCCTCCTAGCTTTGGATGACTTACAAAAATATGCTCAGATAAAATAATAATAAAACTCTAGAAAGTTAGTCTGAAAATTCTGAAGTAGACTATGCTAACTTCAAATCCAAAAGTTGTTTGTTCCTTACTGTTGTGCCATCTTGTATAACCAACAAAGAAAATAATTGCTGATGATGAAGAATACAGGCAACTTTAAACCCTTCAGAATAATTTTTCCAGAGTATGTTTTCCTAAACTGTTGCTCTCCAGTTGTGTCTGTTGGCTGATGAGAGTTATTAGACCTAAACAAATTTGAGATAATCGTTCTGGAACTTCAGAAGGCTTAGGATATTATATTCAAATGTTAAAAAGTTCTTAAATTTTTTATTTAAAAGCACACATGCCTGCTTTTCAACGATATTGCTTGAATGTGTGGTCCTTAAGACACAAAGCTAAACTTCCTGAGGTAACCTAAGAGTAAAGTGCTGGTTGAAATTCTATCACATTTTGTGGAAAATGTTTTAGAGAATTTTTTCTACCACAAAAGAAAAAGTTGACCATCCTACTTCCCAATGTAAATTTTTCTCATAAGAAATACACAAGTATCCAGATATCATTATTTTAATGGACCACAGTCTTTTGGAGTTTTTTTTTTCTTTACTGTGATTGTGAGCATAGCTGCATACTGTGAGCATAGCTATAAAGAATTTATCTTTGGAATAAACATCTGTGCACAAGTGGTGCTCCTGATACTGGCATTGGTAAAAACTACCGTATTTTCCGGCGTATAAGACGACTGGGCGTATAAGACGACCCCCTAACTTTCCAGTTAAAATATAGAATTTGAGATATACTCGCCGTATAAGGCTACCCCTCTTCTGTACATCATAGACCTGACTGAGTCTAGGTCTATGATGTACTTGCATTGAGAAAAAAATCATTTCTGAACATGATAACACAATATTTTAATTACTAATGATGAAGATCTTATTGTTAAAATTATGAATGAATTATTTAGAGAGAGAGAGCCAAGTGGGAGCACTCTTCTGTCTATCTCTCCATATGTCTCTGTCTATCTGTCTTGTCTGCCTCTCATATTTCTCCTCACCACAATTAAGTTTATTATTATAACTCATCATAATTTGTCAACACAAAAAGGTGAACCTGGCTATTTTCCTTTCTCCTACCATCTATTCTGCAGGTATCTTTCAGTCTAACATGCAGCATGCTGACACCTATGTGAGAATCTATTATGGAATGAGAATCTGTATGTGATATCATGATATCGCAATCCAAACAGCCCATCCATTTTTTCCTCTTTCCGCACTTGTCTTTATCCTCTTGCAATGTCACTTAAACAGATTTTAACTTGTCGGGTTTACCATTAGTGACCCTGCCAATTTTCAGTACTGTGCAGTGTGCTATGATACAGAGCAGGGTGAATAATATGACCTCAGCTTTTAAAGTTATTTTAAAATGTTGCCTAAGAAATATGAAAAGATGATTCTTTTTGGAGGAAAAGTACATTTTCAATGGTTAAACATAAGAACAAATACAAACAGGCAGAAATAAATGCATCCAGTTTAACATTCAATCATTTCCCTGGCTCTTTTTATTGAAATGAACAAGTTCATACATTCAATTTTGCAACCACTAATAATGTTGGTCAAGTAGGTACAAAAATACCTGGGGAAAAGATCAAAGTCTTTCTCTCTCCCCCTCTCTCTCCCTCTCTTTCTTTCTTGCTATCTCTCTTTCTCTCTTTTTTTTTTGCTTTCTCTCTTTCTCTCCCCCCCTCTCCTTCTCTTACTATCTCTTTCTCTCTCTTTCTGTCTCCCCTCTCTCCCTCTCTCTCTCCCTCTCTTGCCATCTCTTTCTCTCCCTCTCTCTTTCTCTCTCCCCCTCTTTTGCTCTCTCTTTCTCTCTTTCTTTCCCCCCTCTCTCCCTCTCTCTTTCTCTCTCCCTCTGTTGCTATCTCCCCTCTATCTTTCTCTCCCTCTCTTGCCATCTCTTTCTCTCCCTTTCTCTTTCTCTCTCTCCCTCTCTTGCTATCTCTTTCTCTCTTTCTTTCCCCCCTCTCTCCCTCTCTCTTTCTCTCTCTCCCTCTGTTGCTTTCCCCCCTCTATCTTTCTCCCTCTCCCTCTCTTGCTATCTCTTTCTTTCTCTTTCTGCCCCCTCTCCCTCTCTCTTTCTCCTTCTCTTTCTCCCTCTGTTGCTATCCCCCCTCTCTCTTTCTCTCTGTCCCTCTGTTGCTAACCCCCCCCTCTCTCTCCCTCTCTTGCTATCTCTTTCTTTCTCTTTCTGCCCCCTCTCCCTCTCTCTTTCTCCTTCTCTTTCTCCCTCTGTTGCTATCCCCCCTCTCTCTTTCTCTCTGTCCCTCTGTTGCTAACCCCCCCTCTCTCTCCCTCTCTTGCTATCTCTTTCTCTCCCCCCCTCTCTCACGGAACTGAGGCACGGACGGCGGCGTGTGGGCGAGCCTGCGCTTTGCGCAGGCTCGCCCAGCTGGGAGGCGGTGTTCGCGCCCCCCCAGCTGAAACTGACGTCCGGCCGGAGCGATTCTTCCCCGGCCGGACAGGCAGCGTTTGAGCGAGCCTGCGCTCCGTTCAGGCTCGCCCAGCTGGGAGGCGGTGTTCGCGCCCCCCCAGCTGAAACTGACGTCCGGTCGGGGCGATTCTTCCCCGGCCGGACAGGCAGTGTGTGAGCGAGCCTGCGCTCCGTTCAGGCTCGCCCAGCTGGGAGGCGGTGTTCTCGCCCCCCCCCAGGCTGAAACTGACGTCCGGCCAGGGCGATTCTTCCCCGGCCGGACAGGCACGCTTGTGCTGCCGAAGGCAGCGTGTGGGCGAGTCTGAGCGGAGCGCAGGCTCGCCTAGCTGGGAGGCGGTGTTCTGGCCCCCCCCCAGCTGAAACTGATGTCCGGCCGGGGCGATTCTTCCCCGGCCGGACAGGCACGCTTGTGCTGCCGAAGGCAGCGTGTGGGCGAGTCTGAGCGGAGCGCAGGCTCGCCCAGCTGGGAGGCGGTGTTCTGGCCCCCCCCAGCTGAAACTGACGTCCGGCCGGGGCGATTTTTCCCCGGCCGGACAGGCACGCTTGTGCTGTCGAAGGCAGCGTGTGGGCGAGTCTGAGCGGAGCGCAGGCTCGCCCAGCTGGGAGGTGGTGTTCTCGCCCCCCCCCCAGCTGAAACTGACGTCCGGCAGGGGCGATTCTTCCCCGGCCGGACAGGCACGCTTGTGCTGCCGAAGGCAGCGTGTGGGCGAGCCTGAGCGCAGCGCAGGCTCGCCCAGCTGGGAGGCGGTGTTCTCGCCCCTCCCAGCGATCGCAAATATCGGCGCCACTGTCCTATATCCGGCGTACAAGACGACCCCCCACTTTGGAAAAGATTTTCAGGGGTTAAAAAGTCGTCTTATACGCCGGAAAATACGGTACTTAGAACATAGTCAGTGGAACCTGGATACACTGTATATTGGATATGAGTGGGGGACATGGAACTTTGTAAACAGGGTAGATGGAGCTCAGAAAAGCATGAAATATTTATTTAGGATGTGAGCGATTCAGAAATTGTATGTTTATCCTGGAAGCTTAGACTATACAAACCCGTAATTTATATTGGCGGAAGATGAATATGCAGCCTGGATATGTATTCAATCAGTGCAGAGTTAAATGGAAAAACTTGAAATTGCAAATGACACACTCTTTCCCCCCTCCTGCATCTTATTATATTTGAGTTGTTTATCTTTGAAAGAAATGCTCTGTATATTTTGTTACAAATATTGTTTCAGTTGTCCCAGCATGACATTGGACAGACATGGGACCAGTCAGCAAAATGAATAGATAGATAGATAGGTAGGTAGACAGGTAGACAGGCAGGCAGGCAGACAGGCAGGTAGATAGGCAGGTAGGTAGGTAGGTTGATAGGTAGCAGTGATGGGCTCCTACGGGAACAGTCAGGTACGCAGAACCGTTAGAAAAAAATTGCATTTTTTTCTTTTTCCCCTTCTGGGTACCGGTATGTTTTTCCTATTGCAGTAAATGAGATTGAATTTGTATAATTTTAGAAGAGCTGTGCATGTGTGTGTGTGTACATACATATACAGTTTATATAGTAGATAATGTATATTTTTGCATGCCTGTGAATCATATGTATGTATATATATGGCATATCTACATAGAATTAAATAGTATTTTTTGCATGCTCAGTAATAGTAAATAGATAGGGAAATTGTGTCTCTTTGAGGCAAAGCACCTAAAGCCTAACCCTAACCCAAACCCTTGACATGAATTGGCCACAATTAAGCCACCACCCCGGTCACATTATCGTCAAGCCACTCCACCTGGTCACATGGCCTGCAAGCCACATCCACAAAATAAGACACACCCACAGTGTGGCAGTAAAACTTTTTGTAGCCCTTCACTGATAGGTAGGTAGGTAGGTAGGTAGGTGCAATATCTACTGCAATTTATTTTAAAGACTCAATTCTGCTCAGCAGTTAATATTTTCCTTGTTGAATAAAAACCATTTTCTTGCCAGAATGATACTCTGTTGAAAAACTCCATTTCATTTCATACATTAGTAGAAAGAAGATGTGCCTGATTGTTCCTAGCAAATGTAGTTGTAAAAATTAGAATAGATTAACATATTGAATGATAGGAGATGTGATTTATTTATTTATTTAATATGTGTATTGAAGAGTCTTGAGACACAGCTACGAGACGGTCCTTTATTAAGCTCTTTTTGCAAGTGACAATCAGCTGGGACGCGTCTCAGCTGGGCAATGGAAAACCGGCTGTATTTATACTATTTTTTCTCCCGCCCAAACTAGCTGTCAGCGCCTTAACCAATCAGGCGCTGGCTATTAGCATAACTTCCCTGGTAACAGTTACCTCAGGCATAAACAGAGTATTTAACACCCCTCCCTTTTTAGATAAAAAAACCCCATACAATTACACAGAGAGCCATGTGACATAGTCAGCCAATCGCTGCGGTCTTTGTATTGTCCTGGCTGACCTGCGCAGTTCATTTGGATCTCCGCTGTTGGCGAGGAAGGATGTCGGATCGTTGGTTCCTTCTGGGACCTCCAGTGGGCCTAGCTGCGCTCCGGTGTCTGGAACAGAACAAGTGGGCACCACATCGGTCTCGGCTGTCGTAGGGAAGGTCGATGGGCTGGGCGAGCCGCAACGAAGTGGTGAGTCCATTTTTAATTCGATTTCGGCTGGTGTTGCGTTGATTCCTGTTGAGGTTTCTGCAGTCCTATCCCCTTCGGATTCAGAGCATTTACGGAGATGGTCGATGTGCCTAGTCCATATTCGGCCATCGAGTAACAATATTTCAAAAGTTTTTGGAGCTTTTTGCTGCAGTACAGTCCCTTTGAGCCAATTAAGGCCTTTGTCAAAATTCTTTGCAAATACATGCTGCCCAATAAACAAGTGTCTCTCAGAATCAACAGGCATAACATTAGTTGTACAGTACATGGGGTGCAATCTATCTAAAGTAGACCTGAGTTTCCTGCCCATAAGAATTTCAGCAGGGCTTCTTCGACTAGTGGCATTTGGGGTTATATGTTGGGCCAATAAGAATTCATCTAAGTGCTCTTGCACTTCCCCTGGGCCAGCCCTTCTTAAAGCCTCCTTGGCAACACGCACATACCTCTCAGCCAATCCATTAGCCCACGGGGAAAAAGGAGATATGAGCGCATGCCTGATTCCTAATTGGTCCAGGAACATTTCAAATTGCCTGGAAGTCAGCTGGGGCCCATTGTCAGAAACTAAGACATCTGGGCAACCATGTGTGGCAAACAAATGGCATAAAGCTCTTATGGTAGCACATGTTGTAATGTTTGGCAGGACAATAATCTCAACCCATTTAGACAATGCATCAACCACTACCAGGAAATACTTAGTTTGAATGGGGCCAGCAAAATCTATGTGAATACGGGACCAAGGCCCTTTTGGTTGGTCCCAATCCATTGGAGTGGTTTTAGGGAGTTTTGGCCTAGACTCCTGACAGGGGTCACACCTTGCCACCCATCTTTCAATTTCAGAATCTAGTCCTGGCCACCAAAAATGGCCCCTTGCCAAGCCCTTCATCCTTACAATACCAGGATGTCCTACATGCAACATTTTTAACACTTTTTGTCTCAATGTTTTGGGAATGATGACCCGGTCACCCCATAATAAACAACCTTTAACAATTGATAATTCTAACCTTTTGTTTTTGAAATCCACAATATCTGGCCCATGACAATCAGCATCCCACCCCCTTAGCACACAATTTATTACTCTCATAAGAATAGGGTCCTGTTTGGTATGTTCAGCCACTTCCGTGGCAGTAGTCAGGGGTTTATCCTCTAACTCAATGAGTAATACGTCTGCAGAGGGGGCAGGGTCTTGTACTAACTCAGAAATAGGACATCTGCTAAGGCCGTCCGCATGGTTAATACTAGTCCCTCCCCTGTGAGTTAAGGTATAATCATATGCAGATAAAAAAATGGCCCATCGTATTAATCGTGGGGACATGAAAGGTGGAGTTGGCTTGTCTGGGGCTAGGAGTCCTAATAACGGCTTATGATCTGTAATCAATTCAAAATGTCTACCAAAAGTATAATGATGAAATTTTTTAACACCTGCGACCAATGCCAGAGCTTCCCTGTCAAGTTGACTATAATTCCTTTCAGCGCTTGACAGAGTTTTAGAGAAAAACGCTATAGGGGCCTCAGTGCCGTTAGGCAGCACATGAGCCAAAACACTACCCACTCCATAAGGTGAAGCATCACAGGTGAGGCGTAAAGGAAGTGAAGTACTGTATTGTACCACTACACTTTTGGATGTTAAAAGGTGTTTAATTTGAGAAAAGGCTTTACTTTCACTGTTCCCCCAACTCCATGGAACTTCTTTCTGCAATAGACGGTGTAGTGGTTCTGCCGCTGTGGCCTTCTGCTTTAAAAAAACAGAGTAGAAGTTAAGGAGGCCTAAGAAAGCCTGCAGTTCTGTCTTATTTTTAGGCTCTGGGGCCTCTTGTATTGCCTTGACTTTATCGCATGTAGGATGGATTCCTTCGCCATCTATATTATATCCCAAAAATTGGATGCACTTTGTACCCCAAACACATTTACCAGGTTTAACCTTAAGCCCCTTGTCTCTTAGCCTAGTTAACACCTCCCGTATTCTAGAGCAGGGGTCCCCAACCACCGGGCCGCGGACCAGTACCGGGCCGCGGGGCATGTTGCACCGGTCCGCAGAGTCAGCAGCTGCCGGCCCTCCTGCCTCCGCCCCCTCCCTCAAGCGCTTCGCCTCCCGCCAGGCAAGAGGCCTTGGGAGGCAGGTTCTGCCAGCCACAGGGTGATGGATGGGACAGAGGGGCGGGAAGGACCGGGAGGTTCAAGCCTCTTTTGGCTTCTGCTGCGGCATGCCTTTGTGTTTTTGGCTGGGGGGGAGGCAGGAGGGCCGGCCTGACCCCCTCCCTCCAGCGCTTCACCTCTTGCCGGGCAAGAGGGCTTGGGCCGCAGGTTCTGCCGGCCACAGGGCAATGGCGGGAAAGAGGGGCGGGGAGGACCAGCACCCCCATGCTTAATCCCGCCCCCAACCACACCCCTTTCCGCCCCCACCGGGCCATAGAAAAATTGTCTTGCTGAAACTGGTCCCTGGTGGAAAAAACGTTGGGGACCACTGTTCTAGAGTTTAGTTGGGCCTGATCCTTTCCTGAAATAAGAATATCATCAAAATAAGGCAAGGTTCCCTTAATTCCTATTAATAAACGCTCCATAAAACTCTGAAAAATTCCTGGTGCCACACTGACCCCGAACTGTAAGCGGGTGCATCTGAAAGCTCCCCTATGGGTAACAATAGTCTGGGCTAAAGAGGTAGGCTCGTCTACGGGAAGCTGCTGGTAAGCTTGCGCGAGGTCAATCTTTGCAAACAGGTTACCCTCCCCAAGGGAATGTAGTAAATGTTGCACCACAGGTATTGGGTAGGGATGATGTTTTAAAGCCTTATTTAGAGTGGACTTATAATCTGCACATACTCGCAGGGAGCCATCCTGCTTAAGAGGAGTCACAATTGGGGTTTCCCATGGAGCTTGGTCTACAGGGACCAAAATACCCTGATGAATGAGCTTATCAAGTTCTGCGTCAAGTTTAGGAAGCAAAGGCAAAGGAACCCTACGTGGCTTTAGTCGGATAGGAGGAACACTAGGATCAATGGAGAATGAAATAGGGGGCCCTTTATAAGACCCTAAAGCTGGACTAAAAACGTCAGGAAATTCCTTGACGAAATCTGGAACCATAGTATTAGATATACTGTGAACGCCAGATATCTCTATTCCAAGGGGAGACATCCAGTCTAATCCCAAAAGTGAGTGGGTGGGTCCAGACACTACTAGTAAAGGTAGGGAAACTGCAAATTTTTTGTGTACAATTGGGACAGTTAACAGGCCTAAAACAGGTATAATTTTCCCTTGAAAATCCTTAATAAGTACATCAGAATACAATAAATCAGTTTTGTTAACATGAGGCATATACAATTTGACCTTAGACCATGGCATAATGCTATAGCTAGAGCCAGTGTCTAGTTCCATCTGGCACGGTTGAGAATTTAAAAGTAAAGAAATGTTAATCTTAGATCTGTTAGTAGTTACAGTGTTATTAATGGAAATTCCCCAGTTACCTCCTAAGTAGTCGCGGTTAGAGTTTGAGTAATTGTAGCGACTAGACGATTTGAAAGACTTGGTTTCGCGCGGTTGATTTTGGAAACGTGGAGCCCGTGGAGTTGAGAAAGCTTCCTCCGGTAGGGAGGCTCGGCAAGCCTCAGCGATATGCCCTCGGCGACCACAACGGTGGCAATTTGACTCTCGGAATGGGCAACGGTGACGGGAATGGTTGCCCCGGCAGCCAGAGCAAGGAAGAGATTGTTGTGATTGCTTGAAGGGTCGAGGAAAAGTTTGCCGGATAAAACAGCAGTCGTTTTCAGAGTTGGTAGATGGTTTGATTGCATTTGCAGAGTCGGTCTGTGGATTAGGAGAGGAGATGTGGGCTACGACTTCCTGCTTGTCGTTCTGTTTCAGCTCTTTTGCCGCAGATTCAGCCACCTCGGCTGTTTGAGCGAGTTTGATGACTTGTTGTAGGGAAGGTTCGTCCTCAGTAAGGAGCTTGTTTCTGACGGTTGCATTCCGCATGCCGAAGATAAGAGCATCTATTAGGCGCGCTTCCGGGTTCTCGAAACGGCATTTTGACAGGACGGTTCTTAGGCGCGTAGCAAATTGGTTGATGCTCTCGGATTCGGTCTGGCCCATTCTGGAGAATTGATGCCTGTAGACGATCGCCGGCTTTGTTGGCTTGAAGTGAGCCGAAAGCTTCATTTTCAAAGCGTCCCAGGAAACCGAATTCGCTGGCGCCGGGTCGGTGAGTGTCTGTGCGAGGTCGAACATCTCCGCTCCACAGTAATTCAGGAAAATCGCTCTTTTCCGATCGTCGATAGCGTCTCTCATGCCGGCAGCCTCGAGGAAGACGTCGAATTTCGCGAGGTAGGCATCCCAGGTAGACTTCTCCGGGTCGAAGTAGTCCGGCGCTCTCCCGACGGCCAGGGATTCCATTTCAGCAGGCGTAGGTTCGTTCTTCTCTCGTCGCCAGGTGAAGAGTCTTGAGACACAGCTACGAGACGGTCCTTTATTAAGCTCTTTTTGCAAGTGACAATCAGCTGGGACGCGTCTCAGCTGGGCAATGGAAAACCGGCTGTATTTATACTATTTTTTCTCCCGCCCAAACTAGCTGTCAGCGCCTTAACCAATCAGGCGCTGGCTATTAGCATAACTTCCCTGGTAACAGTTACCTCAGGCATAAACAGAGTATTTAACATGTATGTATCTCTCTCTCTCTCTTTGTGTGCGTGTGTGTGCGTGCGTGTGTGTTCGCAGAAGAAGAGCAGGCAGGGCTGTAAGGCTGCAGAGTAAAACACATCATCAGCTTACAGTTACTGTGTTCCCACGACTGCTCCAAGTCCAAATCCTTCCTGAATTCCATTGACTCTTATCTGGGTGCCAATTTAGCATGAACTTCAGTTGACCAGATCCTTGTGTAGAACTACGCTTGAATAAATGTTGTCTGCTGCAACCTAACTGGTGATTCTAATTCTTTGCGTCTTACACTTTAATATTGAATTGTTTTTCAGACAATTTGTTAATAAAGTGATATGGTTAAAAACATAACCCTTTTGGTATATCATGTGACCTTTATTTGGTCGATGGCTAGCCTTTGTCCTGATAGGGAAGAAGCAGGTATTTATGCAGGTAGAATATTCACTGTTTTATTTTAAATGTTTTTTTTCATTTAGATTTATTTTTTAATCATTTACTAAATTTGTTTGACCTAGAGATACACCCCACTGTCACCCCAATTTTAATCTATTAGTAATTTTACAAACAGTTGCATTTTGTGCCCTTTACAGGGAACAGGGAACATATTTACAGCATATGTAACATTCTGGCACAGGAATATCTGAATATACATAATTCATGTTCACAATTGATATAGAACAACAGTGAATTCATACAATAGTGATAATCAGGAACCATACTGTTTGAATTGGGTGACTATGTATACTGTATGTTACAAACAAATAAATACAAGTTAGGTAGGGATTTTAACCTGTTCAAATAAATTCGTAATCTTTAAAGTTTTCTTTTATTTTGTTTCTATATTGTTTTTTAGAAGCTGCTAAGAAAGATTTGCTGTATTGACAACATTATGTGGGGCTCCTAATTATCTGTAGCATATTACTTATTTGTTTATAATTATTTGCAGCATATTGTAAGATGGATTCCTTTGGTACATTTGTACTGATATACTTTATTATACATTTCAATAAATTGTGAAAGCATATGTGGTAGTTTTTCATACGATATTATATTTGATGATCCTAGTATAGACTCTATATTTTTAAAGCTAAAATTATCTTTAAAGTTTTTTCCAGTATTTTAGTTCTGTGTCTAAAAAATGAAAAAGCTTCTATTAGATGCTACAAATTTTAATTTGTCATGCTCCTACAATCATCCTCTTATTTTTTATGTCAAAGTTATCAAGATGACCATCCTGCCATTACATATCATTTGAATCTGGGAACCTATGAAATTGGCTTGATCACTCAAGAATCATACTTAGAAATAAATAATTAGAGATAACCCATGACCCAAAGACTCTTCATTTCAGAGATATTTCCTTATCTTAAGAAACAGAATGACTATGGAAGGGGGAAAAAGTAGCATCTTCCCATTGCCATGAGGGTCAGAGAGAAGGTGCAAAGATGTATTGTAAGTTGGTGAGGGCTAGTGTAGCACAAATTGTGAAGAGTGCATGGGAGTACATGAGTGGCTGGTGTGGCATAAGTCCAGAGCGGCTGGGGAGATTGCATGGATAGGCAGATTTACCCAACCAATTTATGACTTTCTCTCCTAGTATCCCATTGTTGACACTGTGACTTCATGGGCAGTCACAGTTGAGTTTTCACTTCCTGCCAGCTTCCCCATTTCCCTTTTATGTTTAGTCCCATGTATCTGATAAATGACATTGTAGATCAGTATATGTGGCATTAAAATGGTGATGCAGTTTGGAAGTCTGGTTATAATATCTCTATTAACATTGTATGATAGCAATAACATTGTAATAAATTTCAACTGTATTTTTTGGATCTGTCCTATGGCAGATGTTGAGAGAGTAAGGGGGTAGTATTTGACTATTATGTAAAAGATAAAAGGAAAATAAAATAAAATGAGGTACAGAGTATATTCAGAGTAAAGAAAAGAGAACCAAAAAAAAGGAAATATGTTCTTTGGGGGTGACATTTTCACAGTATTTCTTGCAGTTGCTTGGAAACTACAAACCATTAGGTTATGAATCGTATGATACTTATGCATTTCATTATATTATATACCTTTTGAGAAAAAAGTATCTCTTAATATAATAAGATAGAAATGTCTGCCCTGATTTAGTTAAAACTCAGTTCAGGTTGCTTATTAGCTACAGGACTGTCTCCTGCCGCATACCTCTCAGAGACCAATAAGATCACACAGAGTTGGCCTTCTCCAGGTCCTGTCAACTAAGCAATGCAGGTTGGCGGGGCTGTGAGGGAGGGCCTTCTCTGTGGCCGCCCTGGCTCTATGGAACCAACTCCCCCCCAATGTTTGTACTGCTCCCACCCTACTGGCCTTCCGAAAGGCTGCCAAGACCTGGCTTTGCTGTCAGGCCTGGGGCCCTGAATTTGACATCTGTTGTGGGTTTTTAACGGGTTTATAGTTTGAGATATTTATATTTGACTTCTTTTTATTGTATTTGTATCTTTTTTATATTATTGTAAGCCTCCCTGAGTCCTTTGGGATTGGATGGCATAGAAGTCAAACAAACAAACAAACAAACAAACAAACAAACAAACAAACAAACAAACAAACATACATTACTTTTGTGTAATGATTACAAAGCTGTGGAAACCTGAGAGCAAAGGATGCTAAGTAAAATGGTACCCTAAAGAAACTAGTAAAAGGGTGAACTAGTATTTGAAATGGGAATAATCCACATTGATATTGTATCATAAAGCATTGGCTTAATCTGGCCTAGGTCATACCTGACTACCATATTTTTTGCTCAATGATGCTGAAATCTTGAGAGATTTATGTTCTAGCTGTGTCACACCTGCTCTTGATCAACAGCTGGAGATAGTGAAAGTAGTACAGTTCACAAAATTGGAGCCCAGCAGCAGACATGAACAGGCACACAGTTGTATGGGATATCCTGAAATTATTTTGGCTTAAAGAAATATAACAAATATTTGATAAAATATTGTTCTAATAGTATAAATAGACACCTAAAATAAATACTAACTTTGTGTGCTTAAATGATTTGGAGAAGTCATGAATCATGGTTTCTCAGAGAGTGCTCCAATACCTAGATGGGTGGACCTCAACAGTCATGGAAAGGGCTGCCTATTCAAAGAACCCCCTGCAAAATCGTAATCTCAGATGCCAGTTTTTGGGCTGGGGTGCCCTTCTGCAATCCCAAATGGCCCAAGGTTGATGGTCCCTGGAAGAACTTCAAAACAACATCAATTGGTTGGAACTAAAAACAGCGCATTTGGTGCTGTGACATTTTCAGAAGACATTGTCATGTCATCACATTTTATTGTTGACAGACAATGTAGCAACCAAAGCCCATGTGAATCGACAGGGAGGTACATGCTCCAACGTCCTGATGCATGAAGTGGCCTTTGAGCCTTTGGGCTGAGAGGCACTTACTCTCTTTATGAGCAGAGCACATCTCTGGAGTCTCCAACACACAGGCAGACTGGTTGAACAGGACAACTATTGATCAATCCAAATGGTGCCTGCACCCAGAGCTGTTTCTGTAGCTATTAGAGAAATTCAGCCTCTAACTGAGGACTTATTTACCAATCCGAGGAACACTCAGCTTCCGAGATTCTTTTCCAGGTTGCAGACACACGAAGCCAAGGGGACCAACACACTCTGCTGTCCATGGCCTCCCAGGCTTTTATACGGCAGAGGAGGCGGAGGTACTTCTCATAGTACTCAACTGACCCCAGAGCCTGTGGTTTGCATACCTGGTGAACCTATCCATCTCTCGGCCCTGGAGGATACCCCAGACAGGATCTTCCTCATCCAGGGGGCCATGAACCACCCGGAGCCTCAATGGCTCCATTTAGTCATCTGACACTTGAAAGGGAGATCCTGAGACCCTTTCTCAGGGAGAGTAATTTCCGCTATTCAGGCTTTTTGACAACCTTCAGCAAACCGGATATATGAAGTCACCTTGACTGCCATTTTGGCACATTGGTGGCAGTTCCAAATGTTTTAGACTTCCTTTAGGAGGGACTTGATAAAGGGTTGTCAACTAACACCCTCCATAGGAAGGTGGCCGCCTAAACACCATTTTGAGCGGCAATGAAATGTATTCCTTCTCTCAACACCCCGAGGGGGGCATAGCTTTTTGAAAGGGTACATAGATATCCTACTTGGGACCTGTTATGCCGGGCTTCTTGTTAATAGCCCCCAGTGAGAGAGGAATGCAAAGTCACACACACACACACCAGCCAGAAGAAATAAAAGTAGTTTATATGAAACAGTGTTAAAAGCACACATGTTTAAGCAGAGTCAAATTTCTCTCACACAGATTACAGTCCTGGAATGCAGTCAAAAGCAGGAACAAAAAGAAAACATATTAAGGCAGCTGTGATTCCTCACAACTCCCCTTTCTTTGAGTCCACGAGAGTTAACTGTGAATTGTCCAAAGAGTCAACAGAAATCCTGGAATACTCCAAACCTTGGCAACGATCCTTCTCCAAACAATTAAACGCCCACATGCGCACTCCCCAACACCCATAATTTATCATCAACCCCATTAACCTAATTGCCTCAGCAACAGGTGTTCTCCCTTATCTCCAACGATACCTGCGTAGTTGGTCCCTTCTAGCCATGAGCCTGTGCATTCGGGCATCTATCCACTGATCCTCCTCTGAGAGTGATGACTCACTAATAGGGTCATTAACTAATGGGCTGGCTGCACCCATCTCTCCGTCTGATTCTGCTTCCCCACCATCTGCCCTTGGCAATGAATCTTCACTATGTGAAGCTGCTGGCAATAATACAAGTCTCTGTGACCCTAAGGATTTCCCTAAACCAACATCCAAATTCCCTGTTGCGGGAGCTGGCCCAGAGCCAACCAGAACAGGACCAGTCATTAGTTGAAGTGGGCCTCACATCTCCTCCATTCAAGCCATTAGGGTCCACCAGCCTGGTGGAGAATGAGGCAAAACCATTTGTCTTAACCCTACCCCTTAATTGATTATCATTGAGAAAATTTCTCCTCAAAGCAGAAATATTTATTTCTATTTTAAACATATGTAGCGCAGGTTTATTCATTTATTTTATTTATTTATTTGTTTTGTCAATTACCTATTGGCGGTATACAAACATATAATATTTATATACATGATACTAGTAAAAGAGAAACATTAGGACGGGACAGAAGACACTCTGGTGCACTTATGCACTGAAAAAGCTTAATGTTATATTCCCGATTATTTGGGAAAATGGCATTTTGAGTAAGATGATGCTAAACTGTGTTAAATATTACAATTAATTCCTTGCTGTTTGATAAACCAAGAAAAGACTATTCTTTCTCGTTCATCCCTTCTGTGACAATTTACCATCATTAAGGATTTTGCTTACTGGGGAAGATGTTCTTTTTCAACATTCAATTTGCAAGCTCAGTAAATCCAATATAGACTTAATGATCATACTTATGTTCTGGACTGGAGAACTGAGGAGAGGCACCTGGATCCTTCACGCTCCACAAGCATCTCTGAAATTTATTGTGGTCCTTGGAATCAGGCCATTCTGTCCGCTTCTTGTACTTATGGGTTTAATTGGAATTCTGGGAATATTAGAGGGGGAAGGACTCGACTAGTAACAGCAGAAGTGCTTAAATATATAGTAGGTCAATTTCTAATGCGAACTGACCCTGAACAAATATTGTTAATGGAGTGTTGGGAACTGATGGCAGAAAGCTGCGAGAAAGTGGATTTGAACCTTTGCCCTTTTGATGCTATAGAGGAAATTGGTAATGCAATAAAATGACTGTTCATTTATTAATGACAGCTTAAGTTGAACTACTGTAATCCACTGCCTTCTTTCCTTTCCTAAATTCTCTCAAATTTATCTTTGTTCGCAGACAAGGCCTAGAAAAATAAAAGGCAGTCTTGGAAAGCAAATCCTTTTGCTTATTAATATGTTTTATTAATGATTTTCTGAAAGTTTGTAGAAGATGGCCATCGTTTGAATTCATAAGGATCTGGGGATATTTTTTTTGACCAGTTGAAATAGAATGATTTTATTTTTAATGTATTTACGTGAACATCAATTTTATTATCTATGCAAATGATTGCAAAGTGTTGGATAGGAGATGCAGTAAGACTTGAAGGAATTTTGCAATTAACAAAAGGTTTTATGTAGTTGATTAACATTAATATGTTTGACATTTTATTTTCCTGAGAATTTTAATTTTTTGTTCATTTATTTTGATCTTGTTTAATCTAGATTTGAGTTAAATTCAGTTGTTTTTTTAAAAATCAAGATAAGCAGTTCTATAATTCTGAAATCAAAATTTGCTTTAAAAGGAGATGGTAGTTGCAGTTAGACAGCCTTGCACTTATTCTAATGAAGTAATAGCTTGCTCTTACTTTCTAACTGTCAAGCTGCAGTTTGATTATGTCATCTCTTCATGACGAAATAACTACTGCAAGCAGTGCAAGGATTAAAGCAGAGGCCTTCAAACTTGGCAACTTTAAATCTTGTGGACTTCAACTTCCAGAATTCAGGATTAAAGAGATGCTTGTAGGATGCAATAAAAGAATCTTCAAAGCCTGCCTGAATTTCTTTTTGCTATTTCTAGTAGCAAATAGAATTAAGGTGGGGATATTCGGTGTGTGTATATGTGTTTCCCCTCAGGTTTTCTGCTTTCTACTTTTTCTTAATCTGTTTTTCCTCCCTTAGCTTTTATATTCATTCATCAAATTATCTCCACATTCTTCTATACATTAAGAAAATTTAGATTTGCGAGGGAAGAAGAAAAGGAGATACCAGTTTATGTATTTTCAATTGTATCAGGGAGCTACCATTTTATATTGGAAACAATTGTTTTGCAAGCTCAAAATATATTTTTGTGCACTCTATCTATATGGGGCTGATTTTGAAACTCGCCTGGAAATAATCAATGCAAAATAAACTAGTA
Organism: Erythrolamprus reginae; assembly: GCF_031021105.1. Taxonomy (NCBI): domain Eukaryota; kingdom Metazoa; phylum Chordata; class Lepidosauria; order Squamata; family Dipsadidae; genus Erythrolamprus; species Erythrolamprus reginae. The sequence goes on along the minus strand of NC_091952.1, from coordinate 195,753,231 downwards.
ACAGTTTTTGATGCTCCATGCCCCACTCCTCTGTGAGCTGTACTGCTTTCCAATACCAGATACAATTCATGGTGCTGGTTACCATAGTATTTAAAAATCCAAATGGCATGGATTTATAAACTGGGCCAGTTTATTTGTTGATTCAAAGAAGGACCCGTGTCTTTTGAAAAATGCTTCTCTCTAATAGAGAGAGTAGACCTTCTCAGTACCAAACCCAGCCTTTTGGAGCAGTCTTCCCCATAAAATCCAGCTGACCTCTACCCACCTGGCCTTCAAAAAAGTCTTGAAGACCCTATCCCAAATGTTGGGATATGGGCAGTGGTGGGCCATCATTCCCAGTGCTAGTAGAACGGGTCAGGAGCGTGGGAGCGTGCACATGCCCTGCACAGGATTCAGCTTCTGAGCATGCGCAGAAACTGAATCTTGCGTGATGGCGTATGCGCGCATGATTGCCGGGTTTTTTTTGCTTTCGTGCATGTGCATGAGCCAAAAGGTCCAGAAATCAGCAAATAAGACAGCTGCCACTTGCACACTTCAGTCTGCTCGCCTGTTTCTCCTCACTGCTCGTGGCGGCTTCATCATAAGCGGCAGTGCTGCTCCATCCGCTCTTCCGCTCTTCTGGGTCCCCTTGCCGTCACTTGTTCTGCTGCTTGTCCTGCCACTTGCCTCACCATGCTGCTCACCACTGCTAGTGCCCCCACTTGTCCTGCTGCTTGCTATCATGAGCAGCCCATCCCACCCACTCGCAGCTCGTGGTGGCTCTGCCATGAGCAGCCTGCCTGGCTGTTACTTTACTCACTCTGGTACTCACTTCCTGCAGAAGCACTGAGCGGATGGGCCATGGCGCAAAGAGCAGGATGTGTGGTTTGAGCTTCGGCTACACAGTCTGCTCTGTGCTGTCCCGTGCCGCAGGCATATCTCCTGCGTCCTGGGAGATCAAAGAGCAGGCCACACAGCCGGAGCTTGGGCAGTCTGCTTTTGCTGCTGGTCCCAGCTGCTGCTCTAGGCACGGCAGTGAGATTTGGCTGCTGGTTTCTTTGCTTCCGCACATGCGCGGAAGCAAAAAAACCTGGTAATTTTTACCTGAATTGCAAAGTTGCACATGCACGATGCATGCACGCTGTCTGGCAATGGAGTGAGGCTACATGCTCCATTTCCACCACCGGAATGGCATTTCCAGCGTTCCGGTTCAAGGCCCATCCCTGGATATGGGACTGGATCCCCATAAAGTTGTCTGTTGGTCTGCAGGGGTAAATACTTTGCTTTTATTTTATTATTGTTGTAATATGATCACAATTGAGCCCAATGTTTCTATGGCTAAGCAAGACAGTTGTTCAGTGAGTTTTGTTCCATTTTACAACCTTTCTTGTCCACATTTGTTAAGTGAATCATTGCAGTAATATAGTTAAGTGAATCTGGCTTCCCTATTGACATTGCTTGATAGAAGGTCGCAAAAGGGGATCACATGACCTTGGGACACTGAAAGGGTCATAAGTATGAACCAGTTACCAAGTGTCCAAACTTTGATCACATGAAGGTGGGCCTACTGCAATGATTGTTAAGTGTGAAAAATGGTCACAAGTCACTCTTTTCAATTCCATTATAACTTCAATGTTCCTTAAATAAATGGTTGTAATTCTAAGACTACTTGTATCTCCATGATTACAATACATAAGATGATAGCTATATAAATAGAACAAAATATACAAATCATCTTACAGTATTAGCACTTAGACTTATATACAACTTCACAGTGCTTTATAGCCCTCTGTTAAGCAGTTTATAGAGTCAGCATATTGCCCCCAACAATCTGGCTCCTCATTTTATCCACCTCAGAAGGATGGAAGGCTGAGTTGATCTTGAGCCTGGTGAGATTTGAACTGCCAAATTTCAGGCAGCTGGCAGGCAGCAGAAGTAGCCTGCAGCACTGCACTCTAACCACTGCACAGAAATATAGTGGTACCTCTACCTAAGAATGTGTCTACTTAAGAACCTTTCTAGATAAGAACCGGGTGTTCAAGATTTTTTTGCTTCTTCTCAAGAACCATTTTCTACTTAAGAACCCGAGCCTGGAAAAATTTCCCGGGAAATTTGAGAGCGACACGAAGGCCCAGCCAGTTTCCTGCCATTCCCCCTTTAATCCTGGCCATCTCGCACTTTTCCGGGCTGCCAGAGGAGCCTTTCAGTGGTGCTTAAGGAGGCTTTGGCAGTCCAGAGCAAACAAAGCATTTTCCTTTCCCCGGGTGTTTGGAGAGGGAATAAACCTCTGCCAGAGCTCAGAGAAAAGAAATGCTCCCTTTGCTCTGGCCAACCCACTTGCAGAGGGAATAAACCACTTCGCTGAGGTGACTCCCTCGCACTGCCTCCCATACACCTGGCGCAAGGTTGCCTCCGGAGCATCTTGGCGCAGAAAGGCAAAAGGGGGCACTTTGCTCCCCAGTCAAACTGAGGAGTCACCACAGTGAAGGAAATGCGCCGGCTATAAAGCGAGTGAGCGATAGTAGAGGGGAGCCCTTCAGCATGGGAAGCAAGAGGAAGCAGGTAGCAGCAGCAGCCACTTTTCAGTCAAAGGAGTGGGAGGTTCCCCCCTCTCACCCGCCTGGGTTTCTCTCTCTGGTGCAGTGTAGGGGAGGCCGCTTCGCACTGGGTGTATGGTAGGCGCGTGCTCTTCCTCGCTGCCTCAGAGTCCCTTTTTTAATTTTTTAAGCCTTAAAGTTTTGGATTTTTTTGATTCACTTCACCTCATCTTCTTCCTTTGGCAGTGACTGTCCTCCTCTTCTTCTTCCTCCTCCTCCTTTCACCCAAATTCTGAGCTTTCTTTCCTAATGGTTTTGCCTGCATTATTTACTTTTACATTGACTCCTATGGGAAAATTTGCTTCTACTTCTAACTTTTCTACTTAAAAACCTGGTCACAGAACGAATTAAGTTCTTAAGTAGAGGTACCACTGTACGTACGTACATACATACATACATACATACATACATACATACATACATACATACATACCAGTACCTACATATATTCACAGTGATTGAAACAGGTGTTTTGAATTCAACACTTTTTCTCAAATTTAAAATACTTTGAATTCAAACATTTTTGTAATCTGTTTTGCAACTTTCCATCCTACTCTATGTATTTTCAAATAATGTGGAAAGAGAACAAATCTTTGCAAGCCGATGCAGATGGCAGCACATTTAATTTGTAAGTATTTGGCTAATGAGGAATATAGACTAGGGTTAGCGTCTCTCACAGTAATGTTTTTACAATGAATACTGTGCTTTTGCAAATGATTTTTTAAAAAAAAAAAATGCAAGCTGTGTATGCAAGCTGGACTATAACTATGGCATGAACAAATTCTGTTTGAAATTCATCTCCCTGTGCCCACTTGGCTCTTGCTTTATGCAAGAAGTGGAAATTTCCCAGGGATACTAATGAGAGTTTTTTGACTATTGCAAATATTAAACCTGGGGAGGCAGCAGTTGTGATTGAGACTGTTGTATAGCTAAAGAATCCCCCGTAGTTACAGTGACAGTTCAGCATGACTTCTCTATTTATCTTTTTTCTGTCTAGAAACAATAGCAATTTGTAGAAATAAACTTATAATATAGGGTGACCCGCTACTGTGCATGATACTATTCACTGCTCTGCAGTATGAAAGAATTCACTAAACACACACACGCATGCACACGCTCACAAACACCCAGACAAATTAAGGCTTTTCAAACTGTTAGAAAAAATACCCTAGAACCCTTAATAAAGAGACAAAGTTTCAGTGATTAAAAAAATGGTATATTCAAAGTGAACCTTTTTTTTTTCTATTAGTCTCATGGAACTCCATCAAGTTCTTGAGAAATTGTGTAATAATCCCTGGAATGGAGTTTGAGAATAATGGTTTAAGTGCCTGCAGGAAGTTTATCATCATTTTGTTTTTGGAAGATTGCTATCAAATTTCAGTTCATTTATGTCATTTTTGTTGTCTTCTCTAGGTTTCTAGATTGGATTTAGCAGTACTGTAGTCAAAAAACCTTTTTGGTTTTTTTTAAAGGAAAGATATTAAAAACATGGCACAGGAAATATATGTTAAAAATCTCTTCTCACATTGCACAGTGCTGTGCTTACCTAATGGCATCTATGAAGAGAAATTGTAAAGTGGGGGGAATTTTGTGTAGTCTGATGACATTTGACATGCCACGCTCTTCCTCCTTCCCTGTCCTTATAATGGTGAAACAATGGTGTCATGGTGGCTATGCTGACACTTTATGACAGTGATGGTGAACCTTTTTTTCCTCGGGGGCCAAAAGAGTATGGGCGAGTGCTATCGTGCATGCACGAGTGCCCACATCCATAATTCAATGTCTGGGGGAGGTGAAAACAGCTTCCATTAAGAGTTATGTGTGTTTATGATTGTGTAATTGATTGTTTTTAAGATAATGGGTTTGAGTCATACTTTTAATTATTAGATTTGTACCTATATTGTTTTTATTGTTGTTGTGAGCTGCCCCGGGTCCCCGGAGAGGGGCGGCATACAAGTCTAATTGATGATAATAATAATAATAATAATAATAATAATAATAATAATAATAATTATTATTATTATTATTATTATTATTATTATTATTATTATTATTATTATTATTATTATTATTATTATTATGTGAATACAACAAAGCAAACGAGATCACTATGCTGGATTTTGTATTTCATCACCAGTCGGGCGCTTCCCAAGCACCTAGGACTGCGTGATGTAGCGGCGAATTATGTTTGCCGATCCCAGTAAAGTGGCCTTTTGCAATTGACAGATGGAGATTTTGTCAATTCCAATGGTTTTCAAATGTCCGCTGAGATCCTTTGGCACTGCGCCCAGCATGCCAAGTACCACTGAGACCACTTTCACTGGCTTATGCCAGAGTTGTTGCAGCTTGATTTTTAGATCTTTGTATTTCACTAATTTCTCTAGCTGCTTCTCCTCAATTATGCTGTCTCCTGGGATTGCTATGTTGATGATCCATGCTTTCTTTTTCTCCACAATCAGGATGTCTGATGTGTTATGCTTCAGAATTCGGTCAGTCTGAAGTCGGAAATCCCACAGTAGTTTTGCTTGCTCATTTTCGACCACTTTTTTGGGCTTATGATCCCACCAGTTCTTTGTCACTGGTAGATGGTAGTTCTGGCACAAGTTCCAGTGGATCATCTGTGCCACAGCATCATGTCTATGCTTGTAGTCAGTCTGTGTGATCTTTTTGCAGCAGCTGAGTATGTGATTGATTGTTTCATCTGTTTCTTTACAGAGTCTGCACTTTGGATCGTCTGTTGATTTTTCAATTCTGACTTTGACAGCATTTGTTCTAATGGCCTGTTCTTGTGCCGCCAGAATTAGTCCTTCTGTCTCCTTTTTGAGTGTTCCACTTGTAAGCCATGACCAGGTCTTTTCTTTATCCACTTTGTCTTCAATCTTCTCCAAGAACTGGCCATGCAATGCTTTGTTCCACCAACTGTCCATACGACATTGAGTTACAGTTTTTCTGTACTGGTCCTTAGTTTGCTTCACCTTGAGAAACTTCCTATTGTTGACCTCCATCAACGCTGACTCTTTGCTCTCCTTCACATAGTCAGCTAATGCATGCTTCTTCTTCTTCTTCTTCTTCTTCTTCTTCTTATTATTATTATTATTATTATTCACCCGCCCTCTGGAGGCCCTTTGGAGGCCAGAAACGGCCTGTTTCCCAACTTCTGGTGGGCCCAATAGGCTAATGTTTTACTCTTCCCAGGCTCCAAAGGCTTCCCTGGAGCTGGCAGAGGGTAAAAACACTCATCCGCAGTCCCTTGGAGGCTCTCTGGAAGCCAAAACTGCCCCCCCCGTGCTTCTGTGAGCCAAAAATCAGCTGGCCCGCACACATGTACACATTGGAGCTGAGCTAGGGCAACAGCTTGGGTGCCAGCAGGTATATGGCTCCACGTGCCAGCTGTGGCACCCATGCCATAGGTTCGCCATCAGTACCTTATGACAAAGAGACGGAGAGCCAGTGCTTTGGCTTAAATTGAACTTATTTATTTATTTATTTATTTATTGATTGATTGATTGATTGATTGATTGATTGATTGGATTTGTATGCCGCCCCTCTCCGGTTCCCTCAAACAGAAACTGGGATACATGAAATATGCTTGACTCATCTCCCCCTCCCACGCAGTGTTTGAAAAATGATAATAAATTAAATTTTTAATTCTGCTTGCTTGCTTCTACGTATGTCATCAAATCATTTTTGAACCTAGAGACCACATAGATTTTCTCCATGATGAATATTTTATACTTTCTGTCCATGTATTTCTTTTGGTAAAAATTCAGGAGTTGTTTACCATTGCCTTTTCCTGCACAGTATGAATTTATGTCTTTGCCATTGTCACCAAAGTGATCATCTGCCTCTGGCATCTTCCTGTATCAGTGCTGCCCAGAAGAGATACCTGCTTGCTTTATCTAAGCAGCTGGGATGATCTTCACACTTGAAGTGACCTGCTGGGAATATATGTCCTTGGCTTAAATTCCCAACATTTTTACTCATCCCTCCCAGAACATTTCACTACCACAGTGAGGCAACATAGCAGGACTTGGGAGGGTTTAGTTCTGACCACATTATAAACAATGACTTGTTGTTCAATCGTTATTATCTTCTTCTGTAAGAAATGCTGTTGACATCATTTGTAAGCAATTCATACTGAAAAATGTGTGATAAAATTTAAAGCTATGAAATAACTCCATTCTAATTTTGTGATCGGGTTCATGCATTATGATAATCCAAGATGTAATTTGTTTGTGTTTTAAGTTAATGCAGGGTGAAAGTACAGCTATTGTGATTTATTAAAAATGTATTTGTTTGTTTCTTTATTCAATTTCAATCTTTGACAGAGACTCTGGGCAGTTTTTCTTACAGTTAAGAAAGAACATTACAATTTAAAAAAAATAAAAAAAATAAAAGTTGTAAAACAAGTAGAAGAATCAATAAAATATTAAAACATTTAGAAAAATTAATCTAGTATCTATAAATCATACAGGTAATTTTTTTTTTATGCTGGCATCATTGTTTGGTTTTGATTCAAAAAAATGTCTGCATTGTCTGGATATTATTTCATAAACTATGAAGCAAATTGGATTTTTTACATCCAGAAATTAAATTTTCTTCATTTTATAAATTGTGGGAGGATCCATATGGCTTTTCCCTAGTATGTTACCGCATCACTATTTTTGAACAAGAATCCAAATACAACCTACAGAATATTTTATAAAGTTTCTAGCTGGTCCTGTCAATTATTTGACAGTGAAAAAATTTGTTTTGCTTTTATTCCAAAGGAATTGTAGGGCTGTGAATCTATTTATAAATAGACCATGCTCTGTTTTTCTGGTCTGTTAAATTTCAGAATCATAAGTTTCTTCCTCAAGGTTGATTTTCTAACAAGTTCTCACTTGATAGACAAAATAACAAGGTGTCTTTTGCTTCCTATCCCTTTAACCCCCTTTCATATTTATCTGCTTCATTAGCATTTATAGAGCTAGACATAGCAGCCTAATATGCAAGAAACCTAGAATTTACTCACTTATATTTGGGCCTATAAATTGCCACTCAAGCACCTGCCGTTCTTGGGATCAATATACCTCATTTTGTTTATTTCTTTCAGCATTATTCTTCTATCCAATATGTATATCAGTGTTTCCCAACCTTAGCAACTTGAAGATATTTGGACTTCAACTCCCAGAATTCCCCAGCCAGCATTTGCTGGCTGGGGAATTCTGGGAATTGAAGTCCAATTGTCTTCAAGTTACCAAGGTTGGGAAACACTGATGTATATGCATCTAGAAAGTTTGGGTGGGTTGGACCACTAGTAATATTAGTATGTCTAGCTTCTAAATTCATAAAAAAGGGGGGGGATATGTATTTATTAAACTCATCCTATTGTTCAGCAACTCTGGGCATCATACAACAATAGAAAGCAATTATAATGTTAAAAGCATTAAAAACATTAGGAGTTAAAATTTAAAACACTAAAAGTGAACAAAAACTAGATTAATAATTGACCAATAGATAAATGAGGAACCAATATATTAACAGGGTGGAAGTGGGATCTACAGTAATCTACTAACCACCTCCAGAACGGAATGCCCACTTGAGGACCCAAAATCAGTATGCAGAGCTAAATTTACAGGTTCTTTGTAAGGCCAAGAAGGTGGAGGCAGATCTTAGGTGAAGAGTAGCAATGTTCTAGAGCAGGGGTCCCCAACCGCCGGTCCGCGGACCAGTACCGGTCCGCGGGACATGTTGCACCGGTCCGCGGAGTCAGTTGCTGCTGTGGAGCCGGCAAGTGCCAAGCTGTTTCCTATCTCTTTCCCCTCCCGTTCACTCGGGGCCACCGTTTGACTTGGGCCGAGAAAACTTTTGCTTGCTTGCTTCCTTCCTTTCCTGTCTTTTTCCCTTTGTCGAAAGTGGTCTATTTCCTCCTCACGAAGCCCTCTCTCTGCCTGCAGCTCAGACGGAAAGACTTTGGCATTGTGCTGCTCTTTTTTTGCTAGGCTCCCCCACCCTATTCCTGGGGTCAAAGCCAGGGGTGTGCGTGTAACCATGAAGCCCCCCCCACCAGTTCTGGTAATTTTCTTTTGGAAGGATTCCTTGCTGCAAGAAAAGTACCAGACCTGGCAGTGGTGGGCGCTCCAAGCAGGCAGCAATCACAAAGAAAGGTGACTGTGTCCATGGAGGCACCTCCCCCCCTCTGGGATTCCTTGCTGCAATCCCAGCCGGAGTGGGCGCTAGGGGGGGGATTCCTTTGAAACTGCCGAAAGGAAGGAAGGAACCAAGCAAAAGTTTTCTCCCTCAGGTGGACCGCCTCGGCCCGAGGCAAAGGGGGGTCCCGAGTGAACAGGAGGGGAAAGAGAAAGGAAACCGCCCCCTCCTACCCTTCCTCCCTCTGTCACCTCGGCTCCCCTGCAAAATTAAAAAGGGGGGGAGGAAAGAGAGGCAATGGAACGATAAGCTACACCCCCATGCTTAATCCTGCCCCAAACCATACCCCTTTCTGCCCCCACCGGGCCATAGAAAAATTGTCTTGCTGAAACTGGTCCCTGGTGGAAAAAAGGTTGGGGACCACTGTTCTAGAGCACAGGAGCCACAGTAGAAAAGGCTCTTCTGGATCCATCAGCTAAAATTCCTTGGCCAATGGAGTCCATAGCATGTGTATGTGTGTTTCATTTATCTATCTATCTATCTATCTATCTATCTATCTATCTATCTATCTATCTATCTATCTATCTATCTATCTATCTATCTATCTATCTATAGAGAGATGTTTTCGTAGATTTTCACCGGTACAGTTATGATGGTCTTGGTATATTCGGGTTTCTTCTTGTGTAGGATTTAGAAATTTCTGGCGACGTTTCAACAAGGTCCCACTCGTCATCTTCAGGCTGGTGCTTCTGTCCTTGTTCTAGGGCGAACACAGCGAGACCTGAGCTGCCTTCCTTCTATAAATACTGGTGGCTGGGTGTGGTTTGATGGCTCAGCAATTGCCTGCTGTGTAGAAACTTCCTGGTGAGTCAGTGGGGTAACACCTGGGGTCGTTGATTTAACTGAGATATGCTGATTAGTTAATGATTTTGGATTAGGGGTGATATCCTGAGTAGTTGGAGCTTGTAGGCTACTTGGTTGTTTTGCAATGTGTGTTCTGAGTCTGGTTTCAGTTTCTATGGCTGGGATACGTTTGTTGATGAGGGCTGGTTTCCAGATGTCTGGTAGGCGGGAGGTATCATCCCGCTTGTTCATATTTTGGGGATGTTTTTCTATCTATCTATCTATCTATCTATCATCTATCTATCTATCTATCTATCTATCTATCTATCTATCTATCTATATATATATATATATATATATATATATATATATATCTCAAGATAGATAGATAGATAGATAGATAGATAGATAGATAGATGATAGGTAGGTAGGTAGGTAAGTAATATATATATAGGTAGGTAATGTAGGTAGGTAGGTAATATATATACACACACATTATGACTTTGCATTTATCTAAATATTTTAAGATAAACTTTTTTATTTTTGAAAACAGCTGCTTATATATTATACAGTGCTTTGCTTTTTCATAAAGAAAAACTCATTAAGAAATGCTGAGACAAAATATGCATGTTTTCTGAGAAGAGGTTATGGTGCCATTTTTAGCCTAAACGTCTGGTTTGATTGTACTGCAATTTAATAACAAATGAGACATCTAATCCCAATTGAATAAGGTAGCCTAATAATATAATCCGGACCTAGCCAGCACTTCCAATGAAAGGTGGCAACCAGCTTTGTAGCAGAGTGGATAAAAATTGTGTCTTGCTTCTATCAGGGATACTGAAATTTGAAACCAGAACATTCTTCTTTTTTGAGATTTAATCTGCTAAGAATTAAGGCTGATTTAGAGTTGTCTGCAAATACTCATGAACATGGAGGTGTACCTACACTTCAAAGGGGTTGATGGGTAAATGGAGGTTGCAGATGGCTGCACACAGTCAGATGCACACACCTCCCAAATCCCAACTGTGCATTGTGTGGAGGTGTACATCATGCATGCTGATTGGTTGATCTGATTCTTACAACACCAGGAGCATTTGAGCAATAATGTTTAAATTTGGTAACATATAAAAGGAGCAGCTGTGCAACTGTTTCTGAACAACAGTGGGCTGTTCTGTGCTGTACAGCAGAAGGCCTTTCCACAGCCCATTGTGCTCTAAGTAATTATGATTGGTTCTTGGGGTGGGGTATTGCAGGCAGTGGTACTGGTGCAGAAAGAGAGGTATGATTTCAATCATTTAATATACAGGTTACTTAACAAGCTTGAGAAACATTTATCTATCTATCTATCTATCTATCTATCTATCTATCTATCTATCTATCTATCTATCTATCTATCTATCTATCTATCTATCTATCTATCTATCTATGCTACCCCTCTCCGTAGACTCGGGGCAGCTCACAACACAATAAAACAGTTCATGACAAATCTAATAATTTACAATTTAAAATATTTTTAAAAACCCATTATTAAGCAGACATACATACAAACATACCATACATAAATTGTATAGGCCCGGGGGAGATATCTCAGTCCCCCCATGCCTGACGACAAAGGTGGGTTTTGAGGAGTTTACGAAAGGCAAGGAGGGTAGGGGCAGTTCTAATCTCTGGGGGGAGCTGGTTCCAGAGAGTCGGGGCCGCCACAGAGAAGGCTCTTCCCCTGGGGCCCACCAACTGACATTGTTTAGTTGACGGGACCCGGAGAAGGCCCACTCTGTGGGACCTAATTGGTCGCTGGGATTCGTGCAGCAGAAGGCGGTCTCGGAGATATTCTGGTCCGATGCCATGAAGGGCTTTAGAGGTCATAACCAACACTTTGAATTGTGACCGGAAATTGATCGGCAACCAATGCAGACTGCGGAGTGTTGGTGTAACATGGGTATACCTGGGGAAGCCCATGACTGCTCTCGCAGCTGCATTCTGCACGTTCTGAAGTTTCCGAACACTTTTCAAAGGTCTTTATTAATGAGCAGTTATTTAAGAAAATGGATTAGAGAATTTTACATTTATGATAACCACCTACAGCATCCATAAACTAATTTCCTTCACCAATTAGATGAATTCTACTTACCACTATGTGCATATATATAAAATGTGAGAATTACATGGTAATGGTATGCAGTAGATAACACACTGTACTGCAACAGTTAGAATGCAGTAGGCTGACTCTGCCCACTGCCAGGAGTTCAATCCTGACTAGCTCAAGATTGACTCAACCTCTCCTCCTTCACTAAAATGAGGAACCAGATTGTTGGGGATAATTCAATTCAATTCAATTTATTAGATTTGTATGCCGCCCCTCTCCGAAGACTCTGTAAATTGACTCTGACTCTGTAAACTGCTTAGAGCAATGGTTCCCAACCTTTTTTTGGCCATGCCCCACCCAAGCATCTCTAAAATCCTGATGTCCCCTCCGTGACATATCATTCTTACTATTAAAAAGTGAACTCTACACATGCAGAGGAAGACTAAAAGGCCATTAACTTGGTTTAAACAAGGCCCCAATTGCCCCCATTAAAAATCAATTTGCTCCCTTGTGGGGCGTGGGTCCCATGTTGGGAACCATTGGCTTAGAGAGTGCTGTAAAGCACAATGAAGTGGCATATGAGTCTAAGTGCAATTGCTAAAACAATCGAAACTCCAAGAAATGAGTTGGAATAATTATGATCCCTATTCAAAGTATCTCTCTTTGATTGTGATATAGTCATCATGATTAGATTGTTTTGTAGTGGCTGGATAGCACCATTATCCAACCACCAAAGAATTAAATCAAAAATTATTATGAGGTTCCCCTTTGAGTTTTCTTAAGTTTAGAACTTAACTGACAAAAGGAGAGAAAAAATTCTAGATGTTTCCCTTCTAATATCAGGCTCATGCAGTGTTTTGCGTACAAACTGCTACAATTGTTTTGGGTAAAGTAGATGGTATATTTCATCGTCTGGAAAATGCAAGAGTTTTCCTGCTACCATGATTGATGTGGTCAGACCTTGTGATTATAATTTCACTAAGATCAATGTGAAGATGGAGTTGGTCTCTGAACCAGTTGTAGCAACTATGCTACTGGTTTGGACCAATTTGAGCGAGCCGGTGGCAGAAATTTGGTCCCATTCGCCGAAGAAGTAGTGATGGCCAGCTTGCCATGCCCCCGAACTAACCCCTGATCATCGCTGCTTGAAGTTGGCTGGCAACGAACCTCTGTGCATGTGTAAATGTTTCTGCGAATGCGCAGAGGGTCAGTATCCATATGTAACGTGCACACTTCCAAATCGGTAGGGAAGATAAGAGAAATTCACTACTGCATCTATGTATATAAAATTACAAATGTAATCAGTGCTTTTACAAGGGAGCACACATAGAACAATGGACAAAAAAGTATTGAATTATGTTACATAAACTATACTGAATGAACTGATGTATAAACGCAGAACGAATGAATACAAAAATATTATTCGAACCCATAACTGATATAATTTCTTTTCTTTTCTCGCCTACATATGAAAAGTTCTGCAAAAAGAGAGGAAGCCTTTAAAAGAAATCACTAAACATTTAGCCTCAATGTTTTCTATCATCTGGGTTAGAGATTGTTCTGTAACTGACCACTGAGGATTATAATTATGGCTTGAAACTGAAGAAGGAAACAAAATAGCTTTGGAAAGTTATTTATAAACTACAGTCCTGCTGGCTTATCTTTAAAAATGGAATCACCCAATTCTTCCCCCACCTTCTCCTGTCTAGACTAGCTGCGTAATAACTCAATTTATGAAGAACTCTCTGATGTGTCATCATGTTCAATTGCTAGTTAACTTTAGCTTCCTTGTCAGTGTAATTCAAGGTCACTGGCTCCTGACAACATTGTTAGCATACCAGGTGATAGGATTGTTTCTATATCCTCAGGTATAATATATCTGGACATGCTAGTTTCAGTTGTTAATCTGGGTCTACATGCTGGCCTTTTTATATTTTAACCTTATTTTTCTTCTGATTTATGACCGTACATGTTCTTTAAAAAATACATAACACCTTCCTCTCTGTTATGGTCCCCATCCTGACTGGAGTCTCACAGCTGCAATTTATATTGCTGGAAGTAATCCATTTGGTGTGCAGGACAAAAAAGAAAACGATAATATATTTTCAGGACATTTACAGGTGCTCAGCCATTCAAATGTATCTAAAAAAAACCCTTCATTTAAAACCATTGTGGATAATAAGGCATGTATTAAAAAAAGGAAGAGGCAAATTTAACTGAGAAGAATTGCTTTGAATAAATTATTTCTCAGAGACTGCTTTAAGGAGAAGCATTATTGCCTTCTGCCAAATTGGAATATATTTGCTCAAATAACAATTCCCAATGGATTTTTTAAAAATGCGTGCAAAAGAAAAATATTATATTGTATACAAAAGACACCATTTAGCTTAATTTTGATATAAATTGCTGAAACATGGCACACAAAGCAAATTTTTTATTCATTCCCAAAGTCAGTACATATCCAGAATGACTTTTTTTATAATGTTGAATAATTGTCTTCTTTAAAGACAGTATGTTGATAATTCAGTATATAATGATAGAATCCACATTTGGATATTCAGTTTAATATCATGTTTATATCCTTAAGGAACAATGATGATAGTAAGCCAATATTTATTAAGAATTGGAGTATTAATTGAAAAAGTCATATTGTATGACAAGTCTTTTCCATATTCTACTTCCCACATAGTGATTCTTCTAACCGATCCCTGTGAATCTCATCTGTGGAATTTAAAAACATGAAAAAGTCAGTTTATAATAAAAATGAAATTGTGAAAATGAATTCTGAAATATATAACCAATAATTCTGCTGAAGAAGTAGACTTTCTTAAGTCTACATAGATATGTCCCTATATTTCAACCTGGAAATATGGAGTAACTTTCTGATGGTGAGAGTGATCAACCAGTGGAACAGCTTGCCTGCGGAGGTTGTGAGAGCTCCAACAATTGAGACTTTCTAAGGGGGACTGGACTGCCACATGTCTGAAGTGGTGTAGGGACTCCTGCTTGGGCAGGGGGTTGGACTGGATGACCTAAAAGGCCCCTTCCAACTATAATAATAATTAAATAAATATATTTTTTTCTTTGGTAACATTTTGGAAGTAGTTTGCCATTCATAATTTCTGAGATTTTTCTTTTAATGTCTCAATCTAGCCTACATCTGCAAGGTATCCTGGGTTTTCCCCCCCTATCCCTCTACTGATCAGATTCCGTCATGCTTAGCTTTTTTAAGATCAGAAGCACTGATGAAGTGCTATCAGCTTCTATGGTTAAATTATTGTCAAGGCATATTGCCTAATGTAGAGTTAGATTTAAAGAAGTGTCTGTAGAATAAAATATTTTCTCAATTACTTTCAAAATACTTATTCAGATAGATAAATCTAGAACTGAATACAGTCAAAACCATAGAAATGGTGGTAGAAACCCTTCCACCCTTCCACCTCTCACAATACTAGACAACACAGTATCAACAGTAGAGACCTTCAAATTTCTAGGCTCTATCATATCTCAAGACCTAAAATGGTCACCTAACATCAAAAACATCATCAAAAAAGCACAACAAAGAATGTTCTTTCTGCGCCAGCTCAGGAAGCTCAAACTGCCCAAGGAGCTGCTGATACAGTTCTACAGAGGAATCATTGAGTCTGTCATCTGCACCTCTATAACTGTCTGGTTTGGTGCTGCAACCCAACAGGACCGACACAGACTTCAGAGGATAATCAGAACTGCAGAAAAAACAATTGCTGCCAACCTGCCTTCCATTGAGGACCTGTATACTGCACGAGTCAAAAAGAGGACAGGGATAATATTTACTGATCCCTTGCATCCTGGACACAAACTGTTTCAACTCCTACCCTCAAAACGTCGTTACAGAGCACTGCACACCAAGACAACTAGACACAAGAACAGTTTTTCCCGAACGCCATCACTCTACTAAACAAATAATTCCTTCAACACTGTCAGACTTTTTACTAAATCTGCACTTCTATTTCGACTAGTTTTTCTCATCATTCCTATCATTCTTTCCCTCCCACTTAGGACTGTATGACTGTAACTTGTTGGTTGTATCCTTAGATTTTTATTAATATTGATTGTTTCTTCATTGTTTATTTGATCCCTATGACAATCATTAAGTGTTGTACCACGTGATTCTTGACAAATGTATCTTTTTCTTTTTATGTACGCTAAGAGCATATGCACCAAGACAAATTCCTTGTGTGTCCAATCACACTTGGTCAATAAAATTCTATTCTATTCTATTCTAAAAATGGCAGATTTTTAGATTTTTTAAAAAATTGGTTATTCTTTTGTTTTTATAGCATTTTTTTAACATTAGCATGTAGCATTAGCTTTAGTTTAGCATTAGCATTCATTTTCATACCATTTTAAACATTTTATAACATTAGAGGGGGGAAACCACCATTTAATTATTCAGCCACTACCTCTAGAAAAATGTTTAACAGGGAAAGCTAAGCCTTCTAGAACAGTGTGTAGCCATATGTTTTCTGTTGAACTCAAATGCCCAAAGAGACAGCTTGAGAGGAGAAAGAACGAATTGTGGCCTTTCCTGGATTCTTGGACTAGATGGGGAACTTTTTTAATGCATGGGGAAAACAGTATTCAACTACAACATTATTTTACTTACAAACTTTCAAGTTGCGAGCTCTTGTCAGTATGAACAAACTTGTCTGCAACTTCAGCTAAAGGGTTCTGGAAATCAGGAGAAGGTGACAAAGGGTTAGAATTGACTTTCTCTTGCATATTTGTTATGCTTGTTTGGATTTGTGAACAAACTGGACTTACGAACTACCTCTCAGTATCTAATCTAACCTGTTTGTAAATAGTGTACTGTTTGTACTGTGATTCTCCAGTTTATTGCCATCTGGATTGCTTAAAAGCGGGGCACATTCATAGCCCTGGATTATTGCAGATTACATATAAAAACTAAAACATTTTATAGTTAAAAAAAAAGATTAGTAGAGCCACTAATGATTATATCTTTCAAAGTAGGGTATGTTTCAGATATAGGACCAGACATGGCTTATGCTAGATCAGTTCAAATATAGTATACATTATTTTGTTTGTTTGTTTGTTTGTTTATATTTGTTTGTTTATTTGTTTGTTTGATTTATATGCCTCTTTATTTTCCTTTGATTTATTTTCCTCT
Source organism: Erythrolamprus reginae (assembly GCF_031021105.1). Lineage (NCBI taxonomy): Eukaryota > Metazoa > Chordata > Lepidosauria > Squamata > Dipsadidae > Erythrolamprus > Erythrolamprus reginae. The sequence goes on along the minus strand of NC_091952.1, from coordinate 195,736,427 downwards.
CCAAGGACTCAGGACATCTTACAGCATATAAAAAGAAAAACACAAATATCCTAAATCCAATTAATTTAGACTAATTAATCTAAACCCCCCAGTAACATTAAAAGTCAATCATTCCCATTCAAACAAAAGACATACATTTCATTCATTGGCCAGGGGGCTAGAGTCTAATGACCCCAAGCTTGGTGGCAAGACTCTTGCGGAAGGCGAGGAGGGTGGGGAAAGTGCAAATCTCTGGAGGGAGCTGATTCCAGAGGGCCGGAGCCCCCACAGAGTGCACGGAGCCCACGCCCATGTTTTGGTGAGGATTTTTTGCTTCCATGCATGCCAAAACACAGGGACACCTGCGGCTCCGTGCACGATTTTGCTACCTCCACAGGTGGAGAAGCAAAATCGCCCTGGCCCCGTAAGCACTTATGAGCCGCGGCGGTGAGCGCAATTTAGCGTTTCGGCTCATAGCCCACTGCTGGATTGGATGCTTGATTTCCTTCTTGATAGGCCCCAATTTATACAAGTTGGAAGTAAAGTTTCCAACTCCATGTTCTTGAGTACAGTTTCCCTAGTCTTGAGTTGGCTACTGTTCGCCTTGATGATCCACAACTTCTGTGCCAAATCTGTTCTGAATCATATTGTGAAGTATGTGGATGACAAGGCAGTGTTAGATCTTATCCGGGATGACAAGGAAGATGCTTATAAGGAAGAGGTGAATGCTCTGGAGGACTGGTGCAATAAAAGTAACCTGGTTCTAAACATTAATAAAATAAAGGAGACCATTGTAGATTTTAGAAAAAGACAGCACAATCCTTCTCTATTCAGTATTAAGGATGCAGCTCTAGAGGTTGGTCAACAGCATTAAGTATCTGGGGATGTATATAACTAACAATCTGAATTGGTCTCTCTACATATGAACCTTAGTGTGCAAAACAGTGTGCATTTCCTGTGTTAGATAAGGAGAGCACATCTTTCTCCTTTTGTCCTGGCTACTTTTTAAAGAAACAGGATTGAGAATGTTTTAACAAAATGCATCATTGTTTGATTTTCTGGTGCAATGTCTCAGATAGAAAGTCCATATAGAGAATGGTAAGGACAGCTGAGATTATAGGAAGCTTGCTTCCTGTTATTCAGGATACTGCTTATAAGCATTATGTGTTTAGAGCTCAATGCATTGTTAGAGATCCCACACACCCACTGTTTCTGTTGCTCCCCTCTGAGAGGAGGTTTCAAAGTACAGTATTTCTAGCTGGGCTACCAGATTCTGCACCAGCTTTGCTCCCTATGTGATCTGCCTGGTAAATACTCAAGATTTGCTTTTCTTGCCATGTACATCTGAGCTAGATTCTGTTGTTTCTCTGTGTCAAATAATATATGTGGGTATGTGGTTATATTGTATGTTATGTTGTTATGCTATTTTATTTATTTTGTCATGTGTATGTAGGGTGTGTTGGACATGGTAACCCTTTAAGAGCTTTGTGCAATGAAATTTCATTTTAATGTATGTCAATTAGTGTACAGTTAAAGTCGTTTGGCGGCACCCAGAGGAAGAGCCTTCTCTGTGGCGGCTCCCTCCAGAGATTAGAACTGCCCCCACCCTCCTTGCCTTTCGTAAACTCCTTAAAACCCACCTCTGTCATCAAGCGTGGGGGAACTGAAACATTTCCCCCTGCCTATGTAGTTTTTTTGTGTATGATATGACTGTATGTACGGTTTTTATATATTGGGGTTTCTTGTTTTTTAGACTTTTTAAATGTATTATTGTTATTTTAGATTCTAACTATTACATTTGTCATTGTATATTGTTTTTATCATTGCTGTGAGCCGCCCCGAGTCTACGGAGAGGGGCGGCATACAAATCTAATTAATAATAATAATAATAATAATAATAATAATAATAATATTAAAAAAGTGACAATAGTGTTATTCTAAGATTAAGTCTTCTAATGGTCATTAAGTGAGCCATTCACATGATCATGATTTTGGCTCTCTCAGTTCCTACTCTCACGTGGCCTGCATTTGGCATTGAAGTATTAAAGGGTTATTGAATGAATACTCATTAAGCAAGTAATAAATGTGGACAAGAGATTTAAACAACTCTTGAATGCATTGGGAGAAGCCAACCAACAAGCCAGAAAAATAAGTGGTGATCATGTATGGGTATCACATTGTTGACTGTAAATATCTAATGTATTTGTAATGAATATGGTTATGCTGACATTCTGAATCCTTAGTTTGATGGATCCAAGATGACACCGATGAAGGTTGCCTCAGTGAAATGCTTTCAAATGGTTTCTTTATTTTCTATTATTCTCTGTGATTCTCTGTGGATTTCATACTCAAGAGACCATCTGCTAAGAATTAAGGAACATTTCTTTCAGGAGCAGCTCTCTGTAACCTCATCTCCACCTGTCTTTACATACATGGAGGAGATTCTAACACAAGAGGAAGTTAATTCCCCAGAACTATGGATCACCAAAAGCAAATTTAAATAGATCAAGGCAGTGTTTCCCAACCGTGGCAACTTGAAGATATCTGGACTTCAACTCCCAGAATTTCCCAGCCAGCATTCGCTGGCTGGGGAATTCTGGGAGTTGAAGTCCAAATATCTTCAAATTGCCAAGGTTGGGAAACACTGGACTAAGGAATAAGATAATTTTAAAAAACCTGCTCCCTTCAATCTTTCTTACCAATGAATAAAATACTCCTATTTAGAGAAGATAGAATTGTAGAACTATCGGGGAAAAATGGGATTATGTATATACAGTGTTCCCTCGATTTTCGCTGGGGATGCGTTCCGAGACCACCCGCGAAAGTTGAATTTCCGCGAAGTAGAGATGTGGAAGTAAATGCACTATTTTTGGCTATGAACAGTATCCCAAGCCTTCCCTTAACACTTTAAACCCCTAAACTGCAATTTCTCATTCCCTTAGCAACCATTTAGATTATTACTCACCATGTTTATTTATTAAAGTTTATTTAAAAAAATATTTATTAAAGGTGGATGAAAGTTTGGTGATGACATATGATGTCATCGGGCGGGAAAAACCGTGGTATAGGGGAAAAACCCGCAAAGTATTTTTTAATTAATATTTTTGAAAAACCGTGGTATATCAACCATAGCTGGTCTCAGGACATAATTACAATACACAAATTCTGTGATGAAAGCTTAAGGTATTTACTTATCAACTGCAAACATTTTTATTCTCCATGTGAGTTCACACCATTTCTACTAATTGTGGTGTATATCCTGCCACAAGCCTATGTAAACAAGGCTTTACAAACTCTAGATGTTCACCTCCTCCCGTTTATGACTGTATGACTGCAACTTGTTGCTTTTATCCTTATGATTTATATTAATATTGTTTGTTTTCTGATTGCTTATTTGTGTCCTATGACAATCATTAAGTGTTGTATCTCATGATTCTTGACAAATGTATCTTTCCTTTTATGTACCTTGAGAACATATTCCTTGTGTGTACAATCACACATGACCAATAAAGAATGCTATTCTATTCTATTCTATTTTTGCCTATTAAATTATTATTAAATTAAATTAAATTAAATTAAATTGTAGTTTAATATTCACGGTCAAGGATCAAATTAGAAAAATCCTTTACTGTCATAACTTACATGAGTATTAAATATGTTGTATTACAGGTTACAGATCTAATATACAATGAAACAGAAAATAGATTGTATTAATTTATGCTTTCCTTTTATTGTGTATCTTTTCAGAGTGCAAATTCACCTGCACCAGTGGCAAATGCTTATATCGTGCCTCACTGCTCTGTAATGAACAGAATGATTGTGGGGATAATAGCGATGAAGAGAACTGCTTACTTGTAACTGAACATCCACCTCCAAGCATCTTCAGCTGTGAGTACTTGCCAGTTACACAGTTTGTTGTGAATGTTGTTATATTTCTTTTGTTATTTCTGGTATTGTTGGGGAATACTAGAATCGAAGTAGAAACTGGTCACTCTATGTAATTGTTACAACAGAGAATGAAAAATAGTTGTGATTTATCATTGTCTTTCTTCTCAGTTGCTACGCTTTATTAGTATATCAAATTTTCAGCAAAAAAAGAAGGCAATGGAAATTTAACTGCTTACAACAGGGGCCCCTGGACTGGCACTGGGCCACGGCATGTCAGCCATTGGTCCACAAAAAACAAGCAAAGCTCCATCCTCTGCCAATGGATTTTACTTTAGTGTGAAACCAGACTAGAAATGCTCACTGATGTATTTTCACTCTCTCCGTGTTTCCTGTTTTCTTTTTTAATTCTAGGTTTTAGAGTTACAGTGTTCCCTCGATTTTCGCGGGGGATGCGTTCCGAGACCGCCCGCGAAAATTGAATTTCCGCGAAGTAGAGATGTGGAAGTAAATACACTATTTTTGGCTATGAACAGTATCACAAGCCATCCCTTAACACTTTAAACCCCTAAATTACAATTTCCCATTCCCTTAGCAACCATTTAGATTATTACTCACCATGTTTATTTATTAAAGTTTATTTTAAAAAATATTTATTAAAGGCGGACGAAAATTTGGCGATGACATATGACAACATCGGGTAGGAAAAACCATGGTATAGGGGGAAAAACCGCAAAGTATTTTCTAATTAATATTTTTGAAAAACCGTGGTATAGCCATTTCGCGAAGTTCGAACCCGCAAAAATCAAGGGAACACTGTACACTGGAATCCTTTTAACAAAGAGTTGCAGTTGTCTTATGACCGAAACTGCTTTAGATATGTCTAAAGCATTTAAAGATTTGAACACAGATAGTTCTCAATTCACAATCACCATTGGGACTGGAAAATTTGTTGTGATGGTTATTAATTGAGGGATCATACAATTGCATCTAATTTATTATCCTTTTTTTTGGTCATAATCATTAAACCAATCAAACTGTAGCCATTAAGGAAGACATCACATGATTGCAATTTATGACCTTCCCTGCCAGTTTTCCCTTTGACGTTGCTTACTGGAATCCTGCTTGGAAGGTTGTAAATGATCCTGGAATGTTGTAATGGTTGTAAACATATTCTGGTTGCCAAGTGCCGAAATCTCGATCACACGACTACAGAGACACTACAATGGTCATAAGTGCAAGAATCAGTCATTGCTATTTCATGGCTCTCATAACGTTGAACAATTGATTCAAACAACAGGTATAAATCGAGGATTCGTTGCATCAGATTTGTAGAATATCTTTTAAATTGGAAGTGGTTTCTTTTGCTTCTAAATAATAAAATTGATGTTAATAATTATCTTACTTTGTAAATTAATTTTTTGAGTAGGAGCTTTTTTTGTTTTACAGTTGTACATAATGGCAGAATTCTTCAAATGTCTGTGGATTCATATTTATTCTCCAGCCTTATCCATTGCTCAGTTGGATACATTCAACTGAGAGCTGCTTGTGTTTCTATCATCCAACCTTCCTTTGGGACCATTCCTATAGAGCTCTTCTTGAAAAGGTTCATCTTGCTGATCAGCTGTTGAGCAGAGTGCTTTTCTGCTGCACCTCCTTTCCCACTAAACAGAACATTGTGAATTTTCAGCTTCTTTTCATGCAGGCTTTCTTGGCATGAAGCCAGATTGGGGAGGATGCTAGATTTTGTGCATTAATAGATTCCAGATGTTTTTAAGCATTCCACATGTTGATAGTGTTGGGCCAGGTGCAGTGATAGAACAACTTGCCCAGCAGTTTTAAATTACAAGGGAGGTGAAATACTGCTCATTCAGCAGCACAATTAATTAATGCATTGTTACAGATACTTTAATTATAGCAATCAGTACTTTTGCATTAGATATATACTTTGTGAGGAGTACTTAACAACCAAATATGCCGATGACAGAAGTGGTAAGGATTTATTGTCATGTTTTTTGCCACATTTTGGTGTACAGTATTATGCTTTAATTGTTGTAAAACCTGATATTTCAAAATGATTGCCATGATCTATTATTAAGACCATAGAAAATTTGGTACAAAGAGATATAGTCAATATTCTTTGCAGCTTGGATGCAAGGAAAGCAAATATGTCAATATAGTTTTATAGCTTTTTTCCATACTGCCCTCTGTAGAGGAATATAAATTCACTTTCTTTTCTGGGTCACAGCCTATAGACTCTGAGAATACAGATAATACAGAGGAATAGCTGTACAGAAGAATTGCAGATTGGTAAATTCAAAACATTGATTGAGAATTCTGTCTTACTCAGTTTACTGTCTAATTGCATGTTTTCTCTTCTGTGCGTTTGCAGCCTGAAGTAATAATTCTGCAAACAATCTTTGCACCATTATTGTATTGCCGTTGTTCACTGTACAGAGATAATTTGTGTGCTTGGAGTAGAGGAACATCATCAATTCCTTGCTGATTTACACAAGAAATGTTTTGATGAGTAAGGGTTCTGCTCATATGTCAGGAAAATTTATCCATACTGTCTGTCTGTTGTATGACTTCGTACTAAAATAATCTTAGGTATATTCTGCATCCAATTGAAATAGTTTATACTAATGTTTTATAAAACTCAAATGAATAAGAAGTTACTTATTTCGACCAAGGATAAATGGGAAGTGGATAGATAGATTGTAGTTTACTTGATCAAACAAATATAGAGATGGTAGATAACAGATAATAATTTTTTGCAAGGATTATTGAGGGTTGAGTGAAAGGACAAACACTTATTGACAATGTTAAATAATTTAAAAAATAGCTTATTAATTTGCTAAAAAGGTTGGCGGAAGGGAGAAAAAAAAATCTGAACGAGAGATTCGATACACTCTAATTAACTATGAAACCCTATAGATTGTTAATAATATTCTTGTAAAAACATGGACGCATTATGCCAACATTATTTTCATTTAGCCTGTATTTCATGACATTGCTCCAGGAGATACAAATGGATTTCACAGATACGATAAATGTAATATGATTTCTTGCTTATATTTCATGGTTCAGAAATGTAGCTGGATGTATAAATAGGAATAAAAATCTTAAATTATAAAATTATGATTCCATTCAAGTTCCTAAATGTTAAAAAGCAAGAATAACATTGTTGTTATCACTGCCTGTGATGTACCGTAACTGAAAACTATACCATACACTACTCCCTAAATTGTGCTAATCCTTTTCATAATGTCAAATGCAGCATTAATAGAATTTTGTGGAAATGTTTGGGTGTTTTATAAATTTTGTGGGTTAAGTAACTTTTAAATACTCCAGATAGATATTCTTATAATACATTTCAAAGGATTTAGAATATGTTTATAGTACAGTAAAGACATTATCTGCAGGGAGTTACTGTTTACCTTTCAAAAGGTAAAGATAGGTGGCTGATCTCTCTCTCTCCCTTACTTCCACCCTCCCTCCCTCCCTCTCTCTCTCTCCTTTCTTTTTCAGGAGTGCTGCATGAAGGGCTGACCCTCATTTGGGTTAGTCTTCCATTTATTTCAAGATATAGCCGTCTAGCATAGATGTTAATGAAAGTCTGACACTGCCGTTTTAAGAACTGCAACAATGATAGTAATTTTCAGTGTCAGATTATGCTTCACAGTGGAAAAAAATATTGGGGGAGGAATGAGAGAGAAAGAGTGAAAAAAAATCCAGTTCTAATAGAGTTTGCCATGAGCCTGGCTGTGCCAGACAGATGGATCATGAATACTGTCTAGACACTCTCTGCCTGAGTGAAGCTGTGGTCTCTAAGGACGAACAGTGAGATGCTGGTTTAAGTAATGGGTGGGGAGAAGCCAAACTGCATTCTCTTCTAATCAGATAACAATCAATGCAGATTACGCTTCATCAGGCCTGAGAAATGGCCCTCTGTTACTGATAACAGGTCAAAACCTATTTCAGTTGAAACTTATCTATGACTAGATGTTAGGGAGAAAGAATAGGGCAGAATTATAGGCAGCTATAAATCTTGATTTCAACAATTTGTTGCTGAAATATTCAGAATAATTATAGGTGGTGTAATGGAGAGCAGAAAAGCGATCCGATATTAATATAAAATGTGCGCACAGCACTTTTTACTTACATTTTAAACCTACATTTAAGTAACTGAGAAATAATTTACTGAATTATTTTCTTCTTATGAGAGACTGGTATAATTAGACTTTACCATTCCTGGTAGTCATTCTAGGTCATCTGCCTTCATTAATTGTTTACCTAAACAGGTATCATATTATGATAAATGTGTCTAGGAAGTCATAATAAAATGCTGGATAGATTTTGCTGGTTGTTTTGAGCATCCTTACTGCCTGAATGCCAAAAGAAAGAAAGAAAAGCAAAACACAAAAATTTTAGACATCTCTGGTTTCTCCCTCCAGCCAAAAAAAGATAAATAGGGGGCAGTTTTCTTCCCCCCAAAAGACAATTAGGAGCTAGGAATGGGATGCAATTGAATAAAATTGTCTTCTTTGGTTTTAATCTCAGCTAATAGCTGCATTAGTTTCAGGTTGTCAGATGAACTTTATGATTTTGTTATGAAGACGATTTATTTTAGAATTTTATATTATATTTCTAATCTGGCTGATAATGGAGTAGGAAGTGTATACTCAGGAAAAAAATATAAGATATAATTTTTAACATGGAATAAATAAGTAGAAATCTAAATTCCTGTTCATTTACCTGTACAATTAGATTTACCAGGAGCAATTATGTATGGTAGTTATTGCTGAATTACACTGAGGCCAAAACAAAATTCTGCATGTTTTTGTACAAAGCAGGTTGTACAAAGAAAATAAAAGTAAGCCCTATCTATGTACTATATTAACAAAATTAATTCTTTATCTGCTAATGCTTCAGAAGTCGGGGGGAAATAGGAAAAGTTCCATATGTAGATTTTTGGCATTTTCTGCATATTTTCCTATTGGTATTGATGTGGACTGAATCATAACACAGATTAATAATGTTGAGCATTTCTAGTACTTCTTTGTCCTTACCAGAAGCATGATGATCAGAAATTCAAAATATCGCCACCCCCTCCCCCTTTTGTGTTTGTTGCAATAGTGATGGAGGAAAGCTTCATTTTGGAATTTCTGCTAGAAACCAAGAAGCAGTTTTGTTCTTAACATAATAATGCTGTTGGAAGGCATTGTTTCTTCATTCTTTTTCCTCTTGCATGTTTAGCTACATAGAGATCCTGAATTCTTTTGATGCAAACTATAGTATGTTTCTCTGTTTATTTTTTGTTTAACCAGCAAGTTGTTTTCATGAGAGGACCTCTGGGACTTGACATAGATTCTTGAATAAGCATGTCTTGGAAGAGATCTAAGAGAATCAGACTGAAAAAAGATAGGACTGAAGGATATAAGTCTAGGACAGAAGCAACACTAGACTATACCTTAAAAAGAGTTAAATATGGTAATGTTAGGAGAAATGAGATTCTGATATTTTACATCAGAATGAGAAGCAAATATGCACCATATATCCACTGGGGAAATATATTTGTAATACTTTAATTATTGAGATAAATTCCTTTGTCTAAAAACATTTGGCCAAATAAAGTGTTCTGTTTTGTTCTGTTCTTAAAGTTACATCCTGTCTTTTCCAGGAGTAGTAAATATATTGTTTCCTCCTGCCATTTATTTCTGCATAATGATAGTCCAATGAGATAAGCTAATTCACCTGCTGAATTTCCGTGGCTGAGGGTGAGCGTGAACCTGGGTTCCCTCCTGCCAATTCAATACCTTAACACAATATTGAATCACATTGTTAGTGGTATTCACTAACAACATAGAAACATAGAAGACTGACAGCAGAAAAAGACCACATGGTCCATTTAGTCTGCCCTTATACTATTTCCTGTATTTTATTTTACAATGGATATATGTTTATCCCAGGCATGTTTAAATTCAGTTACTATGGATTTACCAACCACGTCTGCTGGAAGTTTGTTCCAAGGATCTACTACTCTTTCAGTAAAATAATATTTTCTCATGTTGCTTTTGATCTTCCCCCCAACTAACTTCAGATTGTGTCCCCTTGTTCTTGTGTTCACTTTCCTATTAAAAACACTTCCCTCCTGAACCTTATTTAACCCTTTAACATATTTAAATGTTTCAATCATGTCCCCCCTTTTCCTTCTGTCCTCCAGACTATACAGATTGATACACTAACAACATATTAATTAAAATAACTCTACGTAGAGCAGGCCATTAGAAATATTGCATACTTGTTAAAACTTTCTGCTTGAGGTTGTCTGTTAGTAAATGGGAAAAGACAATTGGATTGATAACTCTTCTCCAGTGCCCCTAACCAAATTCAGTCAATACTGTAACCAATGATTTTGGTTCTTCTTCCTTTTTATTCTCAAGACCATCTTGGTAATGTGTCTTAACCTTGTACTCAAGAAATGGACACTGAAAGTTGCCTGCATTTTTCTCCTGAAAATAAAATAATTTATTCATTAGCAATGATGTATGGCATTATAATTTATGTGCAGAAGAAATGCAGAAAATAACAAGTTATGGGCCGGCTCTTTTTATTACCAAAACTGTTTCGAGTCCTTTTTACTAAACCACACAAAGTTTGTTGAACCACACAAACTTACAGTTTCCAGCTAGGTGGAAAACCCTGCTATTCAGAAAGTGTGAAATATTAATAGGATTCCATTTTGAGAACAGAAAAGATTGAGAACAGCCTGGTGTTTATATTGTTGTAATGATAAAGAATAGTCTGTTTTTTATTTTACATATATAACTCTAGGATTTTTAAGATTTTACAAATAATTGTACAAAATAATATATAAAAATCCACAGTGCATTTTTAATGACACCGTGACATCAGACCGGGAGATAATACAACTCTCTAAAGCCTTTTAGATTTACATTGAACTCTGTGTATTACTTTCTTCAGCTAATGAATATTTATAAAAATCTAGCAAGAATCTGTAGGATATTGTTACAGCATGTGATCTACATTAGGGAGAACAAGATAACCAGTTTCAAATTTTGCAGAAGGGAAACATATGGAGAGCTTTTTAATGGTGACAAGTCAGGGATAGTTACATGGTAATCAGTTTGGGACTTGATTGGCCCCCTGAATGAGAACTAAGACTAGTGTTTAAAGAATTTCAAGACAAGATTTGGACAAACTTGAAATTTTAGCACTTTCTCAGAAGTCTATAAATAGGGAAGAGTAGTCATTCGTTACCTCTCTTCCTGATCCCACAAAAATGTCTCTGCATCCTTTTTAGGCCTAGAACTCAAATAGGATACTTCCTTTTCCTAAGGACCACTCAAGGAAATATTGTTGTTTTTTAAATCACATGGCAGATGCTAGAACATAATGTGTTCTTTTGTTAAGCATCTTTTTTTAAATGACATTTTGAAAGTGGGATATGCAGAAACAGGAAAGCTAGCAAAGTTGGTGTACCATGCATAACTTATTGAGCAATTGTGATTCAGATTTTTTCTATGTTTTTTAAATTACAGATCAACACAAAATTGAAACATAAGATGATCAAATATAATCCATTCTTCTAAATGTATTTTACTATTTACTTTTTAATTTATTAAATTTATAAGCTGCCCATTTCATGTCAAGTGTGGCTTAGAGGAAATTTCTGTTGGTGTTTCCCACTGAAAACATTAAGTAATTATTTATTATTAATGAGCCACTTTAAATCCTGTTGGGATAAAGATATTTTTATTGTGCTGCTTTCCAAGCATTTCCTTTGCAGCTTCTTAGCAGTATCCTCAATGTACAACCACAATTTGTGACTGGAATCTTCAGTCATTAAGTGAAACAGTTGTTAAACAAGACATCATATAAGAACATAAGAACATAAGAAGAGCCATGCTGAATCAGGCCAAAGCCCATTGAGTCCAGCATTCTGTGTCACACAGTGGCCCACCAATTGTACATGGGGATCTTGAGTAGAAAGAGAAGGCAAAACCCTCCCTTTCCTTTGACCCCCAACAAATGGTACTCAAGGGAATCCTGCCTGCCTCAACCAACATAGAGGCGGCACATGGACATCCGTTTCAATAACACCGATACACTTGGCATCCATATGAGTGATTTGCTCAGTGATTGCTCAATGACTGCAATCCCAGCACTCTTAGTTGTGGTCATTAAGCGATTTCCCAGTTTCTTAAGCTCTGGAGTGAAAGAGCTGCCTGCCACAGATATTCTGTTCTGCACGAGTCCAAATCTTCCAGGGGAAGCTCTTTCTCATTCAGAGAATTGCCATGAGGACTATGCCCAGTGAAGGGCTACCAAAACGTTTACTACCACCCTGTGGGCGTGGCTTATGCAGGATGCCATGCATTGTCTTTCAACATCTTTCAGTGCAAATTGGGTGCTCTGGGATAGAGCTCCATTTTTGCTACCCCGCTGTGTTCCCTCCCATCCGGGCAGTAGCCCACCCCTGACTATGCCTCATGGAGGGCAGAAACCCTCTGACAGGCATTTCTTTCTCCCTCATGACTCTGGTAGGCAGTCCTTTCACTCTAAAAAGAGTATAGCTAAAAAAAGAGTTGGCCCGAAACCTAGGCAGAATTTTGGCATGGAGTATTTGCAGCATAGGATGTTTGCAATCATCCCGCCAGAAATGAGAGACAGTCCTCTTGTCTCTGGGAACTGGCTGGTGAATGCCCCATCCTACAAAATATTTGTGCCAAAATCCTGCTTGGATTTCAAGACAGACCTTTTTCAGCCAGCCAGCCCCCAGAGACAACGGGCATTCCTCACAGCAGCAGTTTGTAACCTTCCTGCCAGCTCCCCCAATGATTTTCTGGGGAAGCCAGTAGGGAAGATTGCAAAAGAAAATCACATGATCATAGAGTGCTTGACAACCAGTTGTATTATGTACAATGGAGTATATAACTTGTAATGGACATACCTTCAAGGCATGGTTCACAAGTCCCTTTATTCAGCATATTCAAAGAAAGGATAGTTAAGTGAAGATTACTGTATATTAAAATTGATATACAGCACTGCATGATGAAATACTGTATATCTGTTATGATTCTAAAACAGTCATATTGGCTTTGAATTTATACATAGGTGTTATAATTTTGTCTTGTTTGTCCCTTTTCTCCATTTCTTTTTTCTTTTTTTAAACTTTCTTTCCCCGCATTAAAATCAGAAAGTAAAATGAAGTTTAAGAAGGGACTGGAATTGTTATTCCTTAAACTAGACTCAATAACTATCTAATTATCACTTTGTATTTGTTTTCCCAAATTACATGTAATGAATTGGCTGCTGATAGCTTAATATAAGTTTATTTTACACAATCTAACTATACATCAATAGGACAACCCAAGACATTTTGTTGTTCTCTTTAATTCTATTCCTTTAATCTAAATGTTTGGTGTTGTGGTTAAGGTATTGGCAGAGAAACTGGGAAAGTATGAATTTTAGGTGTCCCTTAGACCCAAAAGCTGGCTGGCTGATTTGGGGAGAGTTGCTCTATTTTAGACCAATGTACCTTCCAGCATTATTGCTGTAAAAAAAAAAAAAGGAGACAAGATATTAAGTGTTGTTGCAATTTGTTGAACATGCATATAAACAAACCTGCCTTACATAGTGCTTTTATGGATCTGGTGCTTAGAAGTTGTTGTTGTGTTGTAATGACCAGGACCACAATGCTGCCTTTTAGTCAAGCCATTTCTAACCATGGATTGGATTTTCCAATGCCTGCTACTTAGCTCCCTGTTGATAGAACATCCCATGCAGGGCCATGGCACTTCCTCTGCTTGATATTCTTCCCATGTCTGCCATTGCCTCTGATATTCTCTCAGCACCTCTTTTTACTGATGTACTCTTGGATGCTGTGTGTTTCATAGGACAGCAGCTTTGACACCAGCCTATAGTATAGTATAGTATAGTATAGTATAGTATAGTATAGTATAGTATAGTATAGTATAGTATAGTATAGTATAGTATAGTATAGTATCAGGCGAACCAGTCATAACTGCCTGCATACCTCCTCTGGTCTTTGGGTTTATTAGATAACACTGGTACATTGTCAGCATCAAAATAACATTCACACTATTATTATTATTATCCATTGCACAGTCAGCCAGATTTTCAGATTGAATTTGGCATTTTTGTCGGCCTGTCCAGTCCCTCCCAAGGGCCTGGGATAGGCAGATGTGGATGTTTGCTGATGTTACAGATATCATCACAGGATTAAAACTGACTTTCCAAAGAGAGATTCCTTTCGCAATTGAATGATAGTGAATTTATCAATACTGATGGTGCTCAAGTGGTACTTCAGTTATTTTCTTTTGTCACATTTGTTCTATTTCTGTTTGTAGTCTTTGTATTTTTTGCTTTCTCCAGTTTTTTCCATTCTGTTCTGCTGTCTTCAGATATTGCCACTTCTGCTACTGAGACTTTTTTTTGTTGCCTTTCTTATTGACAGAATTGACACTGCCACATGTTGTATGGCAATGTTGGTGAACCTTTTTGGCACCAAATGCTGAAACGGGAGTGCATGCATACAGGGGAGGAGTGCCGGAAATCGGAAGAGCAGCTCCTCGGCGTGCATGTGCAAGAGTGCTGGAAGCTGGAACAGCAGTTGCCCAACATGCATACGCACCAGTCACCTGATCTTCCGGTTTCCGGTGCTCCCATGCATGCAAAAAGCTGCTGGCTGGCATGCATGTGCATACCGGAAACCAGAAGCTCAGCTTCCTTGCACACACATGTGTGCCAGGAGCTGATCTTCTGGTTTCCAGCATCCCCACATACGTGCACCCAGAAGAGTGACGGGCAATGGCTGGCGTACCCAGAGAGATGGCTCTGTGTGCCACTTCCGGCATACTTGCCATAGGTTCGCCATCACAGTCATACGGCATGTGCCTGTCTCTGCTATTCTGGATGATGCTAGTATTGAAGAAAAGCAATCAGAAAAAAATTGCAAAATAGTGGGACTTGCAGATTGAAATTGAATGCTTATGGGGGGAAAGTTCACTGTTTTATCAGTTTTATGTTAATGACAGCCTAATGTTGGTTATGACCTATAAAGCCTTTCATGGCACCGGACCAGGATATCTGCGAGACCGCCTTCTGCCGCACGAATCCCAGTTAGGTCGGTTAGGTCCCACAGAGTTGGTCTTCTCTGGGTCCCGTTGACTAAACAATGTTTAAAACCCACCTCTGTCGTCAGGCTTGGGGAAACTGAGACATCCCCCCCTTGCCTAGGTAGTTTTGTGCATGATATGACTGTGTGTATGTATTTTATATATTGGGTTTTTTTCTTTTTAGACTTTTTAATGTTAAATTGTTATTTTAGATTTTAATTATTAGATTTGTTAACATGTACTGTTTTTATCACTGTTGTGAGCCGCCCCGAGTCTGCGGAGAGGGGCGGCATACAAATCTAATAAATAATAATAATAAATAATAATAATAATAGTTCACTGATGGCGAACCTTTTTTCCCTTGCGTGCCAAAAGACCGTGCATGTGTGCTATTGCGCACGCACGAGTGCCTGCACCCATAATCCAATGCCTGGGGAGGGCGAAAACAGCTTCCCCCACCCCCTGGTGGCTCTCTGGAGGCCAGAAATGGCCTTTTCCCCTACTTCTGGTGGGCCCAGTAGGCTTGTGTTTTGCCCTTCCCAGACTCCAAAGGCTTCCCTGGAGTCGTGAGAGGGTAAAAACGGCCTCCCTCATCTTCCTGGAGGCTCTCTGGAAGAAAAAATGCCCTCCCAAAGCCTCTGTGTGAACCAAAAATCAGGTGGCACACACATGCACATTGGAATTGAGCTACAGCAATGGCTCATGTGCCAGCAGATATGGCTCTATGTGCCACCTGTGGCACCATGCCATAGGTTTGCCATCACTGTCCTAGTCTTGATAATTAATTAGGAATAAAAGCTAATGCATCCATTATAATATTTTAAAATATTTTTTGTTATATTGGTGAATAATTTCAAAGCATGCAAATTTCATTTCTGTTCTGGAATTACAAAAATCACTCCTGGCCAGTCCAGATGATCCCTTCCTTTTGCAATATTACCTCCAATTTTGTCAACCACCAACAGATAACTTAGCTTTTAGCATGGATGTTTGAAGCTTTTGCGTTTCTTGACTTCTGCATGCATTGGAACTCAAGGCATATTAATAATGATATGCCTGATGTTGATAGTTCTAGTGCTATTATTTTTGATTTATGTTTATGGAGTCTTCAGTAGAAATTAGTTCCTCCTCCTGCCTGAGCCACCATAACTGCTTCTCCACACTCCCCCCCCCTACTTGCTATGCAGAGAATATAACACATGACTTTTGATTAGGTTAGGAATTACGAAAAGAGGATGCAATAAATGGAAATAAGAAACATAGTATATTCATTTGATGTCATGGAATTCTAAAGAGATAGTTTTGTTGTTTGTCATAAAATAAATACTTTCATATACACTATGGACCCCAGAAGAGCAGCTGGATGTCACATATGTGCACTGGCCAGCTGCTCTCTTCCAGGTTCCCATCTTCTATTGTGCATGCACATGCCTGCACACACATGTTCCAGTTTTGGCATTCAGTGCCAAACAAGTTAACCGTCACTGTCCTAGAATATGTTATCAGGATAGACTTATATTCTAGAGCAGTGATGGCGAACCTATGGCACAGGTGCCACAGGTGGCACGTGGAGCCATATCTGCTGGCACATGAGTTGTTGCCCTAGTTGAGCTCCAACGTGCATGTGTGTGCTGGCTAGCTGATTTTTGCCTTGCACAGAGGTTCTGGGAGGGTGTTTTTGGCTTCCAGAGAGCCTTTGGGGGGATGGGGGAGGGCGTTCTTACTTTCCCCTGGTTCCAGGGAAGCCTTTGGAGCTTGGGGAGGGTGAAACAAGAGGCTATTTGGCCCACCAGAAGTTGGGAAACAGGCCATTTTCAGCCTCCAGAGGGCCTCCAGGGGTGTAGGGGAAGCTGTTTTCGCCCTCCCCAGGCATTGAATTATGAGTGTGGGTACTCGTGCAGGGACAATAGCACACACACACACTCTTTCAGCATCTGAGGAAAAAAAGCTTCACCATCACTGTTCTAGAGTAAGCAAAAATAAGCTGACACTTTTCTCCTGTGGGAACCTTTAAGCGACTCTAGGACAATGGTGGTGAACTTTTGGGCTCAGAATATTAAAAAATGGGAAAATGCCTAATGTGACTGTTGACATGTCACATCCAATCCCCAAATAAAAGAGAAACCATCCTCTTTCTCTCTCCCCACCATTTAGGCCACCCTGAACAGAGGCACCCAAGGCTAGATCTGAAATAAATGGCTTTGACTTCAACCCTAATGCCATTGCTACTTCTCAGGTCACATTGTGCCCTCTCCAATGGCTCATGAGCTGTGTATCACTTTCCCTCAGGCAGTATTCTCTTTTTGAAGGTGGTCTTGTGCTAAGAGCACGGCAAGAGATGAAAAACGCCCTGATAAACCACTGCACCCAGACCATCTCCAATTGTCTTGACTCTGTCCTGCTGTGCATCTATGTACACTCACTTCAATCCAATTCACGTGCAAGTCTTGACACAATGTCAAGATTCTCTTTGAAAACGATGGACGAATATCATCATGTTACTTTTGAAGATCCTAGTATCAGTTGGAAGCATACTTTTTGATTCGCCCTTCCCTTTTGATCTTGTCAAATACAGAATGGAAGGACATAGGATAGTATTAGTAAAGTTTGTGAATACAGAGTCTGACACCTAGTAACACCTTGATGGAAATAGAAAGCTGTGAACACAGTATTAAAATATGCTAACAAGCTGCAGGAACTAATGGGCTGAGTTTTACACTGCAGATGTTCATTCCGGCACTTGTGCTGAGAATGTGGTAACAAATGTGTAGGGTGACTGTCAGCAATATTCTTGGCATTACCAGTTTCTGAAATACACTTTTTGCTACAGTTTATATAGAATGCTTTTCTGGAATAAATAGAAGATGTCTAATAATACAACTCAAACAAACAAACAAAGCTTGAAGCCAAATAAAAAAGTCTGTTCTTTAGCTAGATATAGTCCTTTGACGATCAGATCACATATATTAAATTGTAAGTAGGTTTGCTGAGATTAAACATGCATTAAATATAAAGCATGTGGTTTGACTAGCTTGCTTGAGTCAGATGGCTCTGCTGACAATTTTCTTTAATGGAAGTATGTGCTGCAAGATGTTGCATAAAAATATTTTATGCAGTGCTTGGATGGGTAGGTGGAGTTTGTGGATATGTGTGTGTTGGTGTAAAATTACATACTTCTTCATATATTCAATATGTGTGTGTTATCTTTTTCTTTGAGTTTAAGAAAAGGTTTGAAATGTAAAGAAAGAGACAAAGAAAAATCAGTTAAATGTGATGTTTCTAAGAATATAGGAGGCTTCATGGAATTAAGGTTCAGGATATTCCTATTTGTTACATAACTTGGTTCTTCTTCCATTGTCTGCTGTTCCATTTATTATTAGCCTTTTCCTAAATTTCTGTGCCAGAATGATAGAATGAATGAAAAGAAAGCAAAAACTTTAAGCTATGCCTTCTAAAGTTCTTATTTGTAATGTAAATTCTAAATATGCTTCAGAACAGAAAGACTGTTTTGAGACACGATCAGCTACCATTACCTTTTTTTTCAACTAACAAACCCAGAAGGCATCATTCATTCTATCATAACTGACATCCTGATTTCAGAGTCTGCCACTGATCAGTTTCTTCATAATTTCCTAATTTCATTTCAGAACTTTTGTTTCACAGCTACCATTCAATAATTATTAGATACCTAAAAGATAGGCATATGTGGGGAAAGTGTTAAGATCTGAAAGGCTTTTAGTCAGCTTGGTTGATATTAATATAAACTGCATTTATTTACAACAGTCTATCCTCAACATGAAATCTGTCAAAGCGGGTGTGAAGTAGGTGTAGATGCTTAGTTTTCCATGGAACATAAATGCCCCCCTTGTTACACATTGGCCTAAATATATTTATTATTAAAATTATAGCAGATCCTTTGCATGTCTACTTAAATGGTTGGTCCCATGTGGTGTATTACATCACATGTTGATTATAATTGTGGAAGGGCAGTATGATAGAGTTTGTAGTTGCAGTGTGGTATAGTGCAGTGGTCACCAAATGGTGGTCCGTAAGAAAATTTGGGTGATCCACAGTGCACCCGGATGCGCTGCTCTGGGATGATCAGTGGGTCAGTCCTGTGACTAGAGCTTTGAAATATGGGACTGGCTAGGCAGCTCATGGTGGGGCTGGAAATCTCTGCCGTAGAGGGTGGAATGTGCAACGTGCAACTTTGCAGGTGGTGCATCATGCAAGGAGTAGTGTAGACCTCGCTGGCTGGAATGAAGTAATGGTGCTGTTATGGCATAGGGAGACAGCAGCGCAGGCGGGTGTCGGCAACCTGTGTCTCCTTCATCCCCCTACTGTGGTTCCCTGTTGGCTGAATCCACCACTGTCTGGTCCCACCCCTCACCCTCCCCTTGCAGTCACTCTTCACCTGGTCTGAGAAGATAAGGATGGGGGATGCAGTTGGCACCTCTATGACCTGCCCACTGCTCTCACAGCACAGTGAAATTTAACGCACTTCACAGTGGGAGAGACGGTGTCTTCTCCTCCTCCTGGAGCCCATTATGATACAAAGCATTGGCCGCAACTGGGTCTGGTGAGTGTCTTGGGGCGGAGAACAATTGTGCCTCTCCCCGAGCAACCGAGGTACATCCAGCACCAGCAAAGGCCAAAGAAGCACCCACGAGGCCCATAGAGCACTGGAGAATCAGAATATAATAAAGAAAAAGAGACAGACAGAGAGAGAAAGAAAAAAAAAGAGAGAGATCAGGTGGAGAGAGATGAGACAGAAAGGGACAGAGAGAAAGAGAGATGTGAAAGAGATAAAGAGAGAGAATGAGGGAGAGACATGGAAAGGGAGATGAGAGATAAAGAAGAGAGAAGGAGGGAGAGACAGAGGGAGAGAGGGAGGGAAAGAGAGCACTGGGTTCATTTTAATGGTCTGCGGGATTTAACATTATGAATTTAGTGGTCCCTGAGGTCCAAAAGATCGGTGACCCCTGGTGTAGTGGTTAAGATTTTAGGCTTATGTCTTAGGAGGCCCAGATTTAAGTCCACTCTTATTTATGAAGTTCACTGGGATATTTTGAACAAACTTTTTTATTCCAGCCTATTTTATTGAGTTGGTGTGGGTGAGATTAGAAGAGACAGAGCTATAACACCTTGACTTTTAAAATAATCAGGTTAAAATCTAATGAATAAAGTAAATCAGTAAATAAACAAACAATTTTCCTAATGGCATTAGATATAGTCTTTATAAATTTCACTGACAAAATCTATGATAGTCATCAAGTTGAAAGAAGACAATTGTTTATGCATTGTTTTCTGCTCTTGTATTTATGCTTAAGATCCAGATAAGCAGATCAGGCCTTAAAATCACAATTGTTATATAGGTTGCAGAATCATATGAATCATGAAATGATGTCATGCATTAGTGGGTGTTAGCCACATTCTTCCCAGTACCAGTGTTTATTAATATCTTAACTGAAAACCCAGTATGAGAAAGAAAATATACTTGGGTTGCTCTCTTTCTCTGCAAGAATGTCTGATTTATAGGTAGAATTACATGTACATGTTGTACTTTTCATTTAGCCTGGATATTGTTGACCAGGTCACAGAGAACATTGCCTTGTTTTCAAGATAGTTGTGTAACTTTGCCACTTATTTTGATTTACCATGGTGGGAGCTAAATAGCAAATCTATCTGGCAACAATTGTATGGTTTGCATTAACCCACATTAGATACTGTTTTTTTAAAAAACAAAATCCTAAGAGATATAATTATGGAGTTCCTGAGCAATGACTAAATAAATTAAAGTAACTGAGTTCATACAACATCCTTCTCTAAAAACAAATAAACCACATTATGGTTTAGCACAGCACCACTAAGCTAGCCAATATAAGGAATAAATAAACCAAACCCATAATTACTCTTTGTGCTATCTATTATGTTAATAAATTAGCATGCCTCATGCAAAACAACATTTTTGACAGTTTTATAGTTGAATGAAATTTCCAGGAAGGGTAGTCCACTTCCAAGATTCTATCCAAAATCTAGAGTTTCTCTGTATTAATAACAGCACTTCTCCCTGGTGTTCTTCAAACTGTTGAAATGTTTTTGACTTGTTTCTAGCAGGCCCCAGCATTCCTCACCGAATTTGCATCAGTGCCAGTCAAATATTTGCCAGATGCTTCTTGGAATCATTTTATCTTTACAGTATTTTATACTGATCCCACCTTTAACAATAAGTGCCTGTGAACTGCACAATGTTTGCGTTTGTCATTCTTCATATCTTTTTTATACTGAACACCTGTTGTTTCACTGAGTTATCTGCAGTACGTATGGTCAGCCAACTGCCCTTTGACATTTATACTAAACTGCCTGGCAATAAGGCTATAATTTTATACAGTGTATTCTTGTTAAAGAGATTAATAATGCATTTTTTGTTTTCATAATTATAATCTGGGTATTATTTCATACCCAGAAAATCTATTAGAAAACAAAAGCAGCTTGTTTGTTTGTTTGTTTGCTTGTTTTCTTTCTTTCTTTCTTTCTTTCTTTCTTTCTTTCTTTCTTTCTTTCTTACTTTCTTACTTTCTTACTTACTTACTTACTTACTTACTTACTTACTTACTTACTTACTTACTTACTTACTTACTTACTAACTTGCTTGGATTTCTAGCTCGCCCTTCCCCAAGGGACTCGGGGTGACTTACATAATAAAATGGATACAAAATACAGAGTTTAAAAAACCCAAGTATAAACCTAAGACTAAAACCCAAGCAATTTAAAACTATTCAACCTAAATTCATTCCAACTATAATCATACTGTCAGCCAGAGCAGAGTATCAACCAGGGGCTGGCTACTAATTGCAGCCCTACCGGAACGCGCTGGGAGTGTGCACCAGTGCACGCGCCCAGCGCACGCCCGTTCCTGGTGCATGATTCGGCTTCTGCGCATGTGCAGAAGCCAAATCTCATGTGAAGATGCACGTGAAAGATTTCCAGGGTTCTATTTGCTTCCACACATGCGCAGAAGCAACCCCCCCCTGAAATTGGAGATAAGATCTGCTGGTTGCGAACGACCGGCAAAATAAGGTAAGAGCTGCGCCGCCAGCCCCTGCCACCCTGCTGCGATACCCCCCAGCCCACTCCCATCTGCCCACCACACTGCTGGCTGCTGCACTGCTGGCTACCACGCTGCTGGCCGCCGCGCTGCCAACTACCGCCCCCTGCCCCCACCCCCTGATACTAGCATGAGCAATGGGAGCTACTGGCTCCCATTGGCCCGCCGCATTGCCAGCTGCCACTACGCCGCTCTCTGCCCCCTGACGCCGGCATGAGCAATGGGAGCTGCCAGCTCCCGCCCGCCCGCTGCATTACCAGCCACCCCCCATCCCCTGATGCTGGTACAAGCGGCCTGCCTGTTCCACCATGCCGCGGCTCTTACCTGCGATCTCCTATTTGATGGGCCATGGGGCGGGGAGCAGGCAGGGCGACCCCGAGCTCTGTGCTCTCCCACGTGCACTGAGAGATGCCTGTGGCATGGGAAAGCAGAGAACAGGCCACCTGGCCGGAGCTCGGGTGGGCGGCTGTTGCTTGCTGGCCCCAGCTGCCGCTCTAGGCATCATAGTGAAATTTGGCTGCTGCGCACCTGCAGCAGCCGAAATCTTGTGTTGACATCCTTGCGGCAGTGAGATTTGGGTAAAAATTGCCATTTCTTTGCTTCTGCACATGTGCAGAAGCAAAAACCTGGTATTTTTTTACCAGAATTGTGCTGGCTGTGCATTCATGATGCGTGCATGCCCAGCGGCAATGGAGCGGGCCTACGTGCCCTGTTGCTGCTACCGGAACCGTGTTCTGGGCGTTCTGGCTCGTAGCCCATCAACGCTCAATGGTCCCAGGCCTTAAAGGTGCATTTTACAAACTTTTTGAAAAGCCAGGAGAGTGGGGGCGGAGCAAATCTCTGGGGGGAGTTGGTTCCAGTGGACCAGAGCTGCCACAGAGAAGGCTCTTCCCCTAGGACCCGCCAGGCATCTAAAATTCTGAACAACAGACATAATTTCTGAGTGAGAACATGGTTGATGACCCTCAGATATTATTGATTCATTTATTAAGTTTATATGCTGCCCATCCCGTTGTCAAGCATCACTGTCTATCGGAGGACTGTCTGTCTCTTATAGTTTCTGCCTATTTTATATGATCACATCCACTCACCTTTGCTACCATAATGAGGAGAAGCCATCCAAACACCAAAACAAATTGCCAAAAATTCCAAAAAAAGAGATGGTGGCGCACATGGACTGGCACAGAAAGAATTGGATCCATGATGCCATCTTCATGTCACCAGTGGGTCACTAACACTTCAGGCGATCTGGTCCAAACTGGGAGGAACCCACCCCTGGATCACATAGAGTTGGCAGGCCCCTGTTGCCCCCCTCTCTAGAAAAGCATATTCCAAACATTGATTCAACCCTTATCCTTGCCTCATTTAAATGTTTTCTAAAACAAAAGTTTTTCTCTACTCTTTTTTTTATTTTTAAAATATTTTATTTACAAATATACAGTAAATACATAAAAACATATAGTTACGATTAACAATAAAAACATAAGCAATAATCATACACTTTGGCGACAGGCCAAAACAAATATACAAAACAATCAATAGACGTGCAGACCTATAGAAGAAAAGAAAGAAAGAAAAAAGAAGAAGAATGAAAGGAAGAAGAGAGTGGGTGGGTGTACGGTAGAACTGTGTTAAGATTGTGAACTAGCTGAATTTTCAGCAGCTCATTTCCTTATACAGTGATACCTCGTCTTACAAACGCCTCGTCATACAAACTTTTCGAGATACAAACCCGGGGTTTAAGATTTTTTTGCCTCTTCTTACAAACTATTTTCACCTTACAAACCCACCACTGCTGCTGGGATGCCCCGCCTCTGGACTTCCATTGCCAGCGAAGCACCCATTTTTGCGCTGCTGGGATTTCCCTGAGGCTCCCCTCCATGGGAAACCCCATCTCTGGACTTCTGTGTTTTTGTGATGCTGCAGGGGAATCCCAGCAGGCGAATCCCAGCAGCACAAAAACGGGCGCTTCGCTGGCAACAGAAGTCCAGAGGTGGGGTTTCCCAGCGAGGGGAGCCTCAGTGAAATCGCAGCATCGCAAAAACACAGAGGACCAGAGGTGGGGTTTCCCATGGAGGGGAACCTCAGGGGAATCCCAGCAGCGCAAAAACGGGCGCTTCGGCTGGCAAAAGGGGTAAATTTTGGCCTTGCACGCATTAATCACTTTTCCATTGATTCCTATGGGAAACATTGTTTCGTCTTAAAAACTTTTCACCTTAAGAACCTCATCCCGGAACCAATTAAGTTTGTAAGACAAGGTATCACTGTGTCTAATATTTAAAATTATAGATAAATTTTAAAAAGCGTTGTATAAATCATGGTAAAGAGGCTTTTAAAAGAGTCATACCATTTTCTGTACTCTTGAAGAAGGATGGGTTCTAGGATTCTTATGAGATTGTGTATCTCAGGATGAATGTTCTCATTTTCTTCCAGATACATGCCATTCTTCTCTTTGATTTTTTAAAAGTCTTTTTATTGTGATAAGCTGCATAGTGTCATTATAAAGCTGGATAGCATCCTGCTTATTACAATTTAGTGTAATTTTTTATTGTCTGTGTTTTGATTGTTTGCCATAATTGGGCTGAAATCTAAGTCAATGAGTTTAGGATTGCTCTTTAAAGAGTTCACTTCATAGTCTTATAAAGGGTAGGCTTTTACCTTTTGTGCTGGGAGGAAGATAGTTGCAAAGAACTGAAATAATTTGTGTGAGAAATAGCTCATAGTGCTATTGAAGAAAAAATAACCTTGAAATTATGCCAGTAGTTAATTTTACAGCCATGAAGGACTTTTTAAGTAATCACATTGGCTCGGTTTGAATATCCTGCACCTGGTCATGAAACAATAGTAGACAATAGCACTGGAACTGTATATTGAAGTATGTTATAAATAACTTGCTTGCGAGCCAAATTGTGAGGATTAATGCATTTTCTCCGTTAAAATCTCTCACAAAACATTTTCTGACCAGAAATGTTTCAGAAAATGAAATAGTAGTTCACCCTTCTTTAATAAAACATGAAGTGATGTTTTATTTTCAGTGTTGAGAGACAATGGGTATTACTCTTTAAACAGATTTATATACAATTTTAAAACACCTTTAAATTCTTTCCTACTTTGTGATTATTGTAATGATGAAGAATGGATAAAATACATTATAAATAGTTAATAAACAAATATTGTGGCATAAATATTCTAGGCATAATTTGTAGCCTTGCTGAGAACGTTTGCCATTTAAAAGTAAAACAAAACAAAACCAAATGTTTGCTAAGAAAAGAGAAAGTATGTGTAATTGTATGAATATAGTAGATACAATGAATGACTGCAGTATTGTTCGATCTTGTTCCCTGATTATAATTGAACTAATATTGACATAAATTCTTTTTCAAACATACAGCTTGTGATTTGTTATTTTCAATTTTGAGTGCTGCAAAGGAGTTTCTGAAGATTAGTTCTCATCCGTTATTTTTGTTATACCTAGACATGAGATCATTTCAAGTGCCGTGTAGGGTACTTATTTTAGAAATAAAACATTTTGCTTCAAATGTGAAACCAACTGTATATTTGTGTGTGTGCTTGTGTATTCACATTCCAGTTTTTTAAAGTATGTGTAAGCAGTGATTTCTGGTGGTAGACGTCTACTTATTTAGATTATATTGAGGGATGAGAAAACACTTACAGATATTATGAGGGGGTGTTGCATTAACATATGCATATTCAGGCGCAAAATACAGTTGCTGCATAGCAAATAATACTTTTAGCTCCATTTCTTATTATACCACTCACGGTGAATGCTTGCCACTTAAGCACACTGTGAAAACATACAGCGTTAAAGTAATTTGTTTTTTGTTTCTGCTTCTAAAGAAAAAAAGAAAATATATCACTTAAAGATATGTAAAAAAAAATTAAAAATCCACATAATGTTATCAGATCTTCAATGGATGTCCTGTTGATATCTACAGGCCATCTGAGTGAACAAAGAACACAAAAGTTCAATTTTTGCTTCACTTATTTCTTAAATAAAGACGTCCAACATCCAATGTATTTCCACCAGACAGTAATCACCCCCTACCTTTATACTTTCTGAGGACCTGGCCTTGATACATGGCCACTGTTGTGGTTAGCTCTGGCCCAGCTCCTGCCCCAAGTACTGTGGATGTGGGGGAGACATCCACATGCTGCAGGCCTGTTTTGCCCTGGTGGAATCTGCTGATGAAGGCTCCTCTGACCAAGAAGACATGAGTGACAGGGAGGAGGAGAGTGTGGCAGACAGCTCAGAAGGAGATCAATTATCTAGCTCCTCCTTGGATTCAGAACAAGAGTTAATGATACAGCCACGCATGAGGAGAGGGATGCATAGGCAACAACAACTGAGAGATTATTATCAAAGAAAATGAGGCCACCTGTGGTTGGATGGGCTGTGGTAATTAGTGACGCTGTTATAAATTGCAGCCTGTGGGTTTGGCCATTGTGGAGATTATCTGATCGTTGTGTTTCGTGACTGCTTTACTGACTTTGACCTTTTGTGTGGTGCTGATTTTTCCCCGCTTTGAAACTAAACCAGAGCAAAGTGTGTTTCACTTTGTGAAAGAAGAAGGACTGTGAATTGCCTCACAGCTGCAAGCTAAGTATCAGAGAACTGATAAGGGACTTGTACAAATTACCAGTTTGTTTGGAGACGAGTGCTCTTTGCTATACCAAAAGAGGGCTTAGTTTATGTGAATTTTCATTATAAAGAACATTGTTTTGAATTTTCAAACGTGTGTGTGTCTGAAATTTGTACCTGTGAATTTTTGGGAGGAGTCTACCAGAGAGCCCGACAGAACAGCCACTTTAATACCAGCTTTTGTTTTCTTTTTTTGGTGGAAAATATAACATAGGAAAGCAAGCCCCATACATTATCATATATTTATGGAATTCACAATCATTCAGCCATATATTCCTATAACATTGTGACTTTTTTGATGACTTGGTTTTCAAATAAGATGTTTTTCGGGATGCTTTGTATGACAAAATGGCAAAGCTCTCTTTTACTCCCTAATCCTTTCAGATCATTTTATTATTGTTGTTGTTATTGTTGTTGTTATTGTTGCTGTTATTGTTATTATTATTGTTGTTGTTATTATTATTATTATTTAGATTTGTATGCCACCCTTCTCCAAAAACCCGGGGTGGCTCACAGGATACAGTGTAAAAAATAAAGCATATAAAACGAATCTAATACATTAAAAAACTACAGCTAAAACCCCAATCTATTGATCAATCAACCAATTCAATCACACCATGCATCACATTTATTGGTCAGGGGGTCTAGATCTAATTGCCCCAGGCCTGGCGACATAGGTGAGTTTTAAGACTTTTGCGGAAGGCAAGGAGGGTGATAATCTCTGGGGAGAACTGATTCCAGAGGGCCGGAGACCTCACAGAGAAGGCTCTTCCCCTAGGCCCTGCCAAATGACATTGTCTGGTTGATGGGACCTGGAGAAGACCAACTCTGTGGGGCCTAACCGGCTGCTGGGATTTATGCGGCAGAAGGTGGTCCCATTAATTGTATGTGTTGCCTTAGTTACTACAGGGACAAAAACTATAGAACACCATTGGCCAGTTAGCGCACTAACCAATAGGAGAGTGCACAATCCCCTCATATAGTGATCTGCTCCAAGCTGCTGCAGATCCCAGAGCAACAAAATCCTCTTTCCTTGATTACATGCAAATAAGAAATAAAATAAATTAGGAAATAAAATAAAATAGACTACACATGTTATACATGTCTTTGAGGTCAATTATGTGTACATTGCTTTCATTCATGTTGAAAGTAAATAGAATATACAGTGGGTACCTCTACCTACAAACTTAATTCGTTCCGTGAGCTGGTTCTTAAGTAGAAAAGTTTGTAAGAAGCAGCAATTTTTCCTATAGGAATCAATGTAAAAGCAAATAATGCATGTGATTGGGGAAACCACAGGGAGGGTGGAGACCCTGTTTCCTCCCAGGAGATTCTTAGAGAGGCCCCTCCCCACCTTTTTAGGCTCTGTTTCCTGCCAGGAGATTCCTAGAGAGGCCCCATGGAGGCTTCTCTCTGCCTTTTCTGGTTACAGTTTCGGAGGCTCGGGTTTGTAAGTGGGCAACGGTTCTTGAGAAGAGGCAAAAAAATCTTGAACACCCAGTTCTTATATAGAAAAGTTCGTAAGTAGAGGCGTTCTTAGGTAGAGGTACCACTGTATGTGTAAGCCCCCAAGAATTATCTTGAGCTAAGATGGGTGGCCTATAAATTTTATAAATGAATAAATAAAAATAGACTTCATAAGAGGAGTTAAGGCAAACTGCCTTAACTTATTATTCTGAGATTTAAGCAGAAATGTGTACAGACACACCAACTTTGCTTGATATAAATGGGGGGGGGGCAGACTTTCCTCCCTATTCTATCCCAAGTCTATGTATAGTATTATGAAACTTTCTTCCCCCCAACTCCACCGAACCTCTGATCTTTTAGATCAGATCACCTTTGCATAGAGATGTAATGGAAAGAATAACTGTTTCAGACGGACACTGCTGTATACAAGCCTTACTTAAATAATGGGAAAGGCAGGATAGGATTTTCCAGTTGTTTCTGGAAAACCATCCAAGCTTGTACATCTGGCATAGGGGATTAAAATAGGTGAAACAACATTAGTCGTTCAGTAAATAATAATTCACTTAAAAATGTAATGCAGTAATATTTGTACTTAGACTGCCATAACAAACATTTCAATACAAAATATTCTGCATGCAGAAATCTGAAGAAAAAAACAGTCATGAAAATAAAACAGTGCTATATTGATAGGATTTACTTAGTACAGTCAGCCATAATATAATTTGACTGTTTGTGGTTTTTGTAGAACTAGGCCAGTGATGGCGAACCTATGGCATGGGTGCCACAGGTGGCACGCGGAGCCATATCTGCTGGCAGTGTTCCCTCTAATTTTTCTGGGGGGGGGGCGGAAAAGTATAGTGTCTGAGCGGCACAGAAATAATAAACAAACAAACAAACAAACAAACAAACAAGACGTGGTTGGTAAATCCACAGTAACTGAATTTAAAACATGCCTGGGATAAACATACAGTGATCCCCCGATCATTGCGAGGGTTCCGTTCCAGGACCCCTCACAATGACCGGTTTTTCGCGAAGTAGCGCTGCGGAAGTAAAAACACCATCTGCGCATGTGCAGATGGTGTTTTTACTATCGCCGCAGCGAGGAGCCGAAGATTGGGGTTTCCCCACCACCCGCCGTTCGCTCGTGCTGCTTCCCAGCTGGGAAGCGGCGCTGGGGGTCTTACGGACAAGCGGCCGGTAACACCCCCAGCGCCGCTTCCCAGCTGGGAAGCGGCGCGAGCGAACGGCGTGGGCGGGCGAAGGGTGGGCGCGCGGGCAGGCAGGCGGCGGACAAGCGGCCGGTAACACCCGCAGCGCCGCTTCCCAGCTGGGAAGCGGCGCGAGCGAACGGCGTGGGCGGGCGAAGGGCGGGCGAGCGGCAGCGAGGAGTTTGCGTGGGCGGTGGGGAAACTCCTCGCTGATGCCCGCCGCTCGCCCTCCCGCCAGCAAGAGGGGGAAGACCCAGGGAAGCCGCCCAGCAGCTGATCTGCCCGGCGCCATCTATGCATGCGTGCCCATAGAAAACAGGGCGCGCATGCCCAGATGGTGTTTTTACTTCCGGGTTTAAAAATCGCCATATAGCCATTTCGCAATGATCGGGGTCACAATACCCGGGGGATCACTGTATATCCATTGTAAGATAAAATACAGGAAATAGTATAAGGGCAGACTAGATGGACCATGAGGTCTTTTTCTGCCGTCAGTCTTCTATGTTTCTATGTTTCTAACAAACAAACAAACAAACAAACAAATAAATAAAAAACCCACCCTGTTTTGCCTCAGAGAATTTCAAAATAAAATACTGTACTGTGTGTCTATAACAGTGAGCTCATAATAGGGCAACTCTGTCAATATCAAAATGCCACTTAAATAGTTGAGCTAGTTTCAAACTAGATTTTGATTTTCTTTCTCTCTTCCTTACTCCCATTCTTTTTCTTTCTCTTTTCCTTCCTCTCTTTTTTCTATCTGTTTCTCTCTCTTCCTCTCTTCCTCTCTCTCTCCTTCCTTCTCACTCTTTCCCTCTCAGCTTCTGGGCAGGTTTGGAAAACTCTGAGTTGATGATGATTTTTAAGTGAGCGATTGCTCACTGCTCAGCTTAGAGGGAACTATGTCTGCTGGCACACAAACTGTTGCCTTAGCTCAGCTGCAAAGTACATGTGCGTGTCGGTCAGCTGATTTTTGGCTCCCACAGACGTTCTGGGAGGGCAATTTTTGGCTTCCAGAGAGCCTCCAGGGGGATGGGGAGGGCAGCTTTACTCTCCCCCAGTTCCAGAGAAGCCTTTGGAGCCTAGGGAGGGCAAAACACGAACCTACCGGGCCCACTAGAAGTTGGGAAACACACAGTTTCTGGCCTCCAGAGAACCTCTGGAGGGTGGGGGAAGCTGTTTTCTCCCACCCCAGGCATTGGATTATGGGTGTGGGCACTCTCATACGACGATAGCGCAAATGCATGCTCTTTTGGCACCCGAGAGAAAAAAGGTTCGCCATCACTGATCTAGGCAGTCATTTATTCAATGAAGAATGAATATACAGGCACATCCTAGTACAGGTTAGCAGTTTCCCCTTGATTAAAAACTGGAGCTTGTCCCCTGATAAATTGTTCCTTTGTATTATCTATCTATTGAGAAAATGTATATACAGTAGCTGTAGCTGTTCAACTTGTATGACTTTCTCTCACAACACAAAATGGTTGTGTGCACAGGCTTCTAAATAGAAGTTAGTAGGTTGTTCTTCTTTAAGTGCAGAAAATGCTTGCTAGAATATTTCCTCTCTTTTGCTGTTTTTTTTAAAACATGTGGACTTAATGTAATAGATCACAATTAAACCATTTGGTTTCCATTTTATACCATGAAATATACATTCTTCTGCTGTTATAGACCTTTCTTGGAGGTCTAGCACCAGCATTGAGAAGAGCTCAGTTGCTGTTATATGATCTCCAGTAAACCACCTGGAATTCATATTTGGGGCAAGTGTTTTCAGATGCATGTCTCCACATATTTCTGACCTAGTTCACAAAATACTCTTAGTGAATAGTGATATATAAGAATTTGACGGTTCTGAGTTACAATGTTGTGTGAATTATGCATTGTGGAGTTTTCAGTAAATCATTTCGTTAAATCATTCATTAAATTGTTTCAATATATCATGGCTAAACAAAGTATAGACGAGTACAATATAATTTACTGGAATGGTAAGCTTAGCAATAGAAGAGTCAGATGGCATAATTCAGTAGGCAGATACAGATTGGTGACAAATAGCCTAGGATAGCAAGTGTCAGTAAGAGTTGGACTGAAATAAAAAGGGTTCCAGTATTTAATGAATATTATGAATTGTATTATTGCATGATTCGAATTTAGTATGCGATTCCAGTTTAATATATTATTCTACTCTAACCTTCAATTTTAATTCTTCTGTTGCTTTTAATTGTTTCCCAGCACATCAACTACAGTCTGTTTTTCTTTATGATTTCCCTTGATAATTCAATTATACAAAGATAGATTTATGGGTTTTTTTTATTACACACACACACTGCGTTAAAAAGAAATGATTTATGCTGCCGCATATCTGCTAGGTTAATTGTGCATAGAAATAATGAAATTTGAACTTAAAACTGACCTGAAAGGTTGCTGGTATTTTTTGGCAAGTGTGTGTGCAGTATGCAGACAATAAAAGACAGGGAAGAAGAGTTTTAAAAGACACTCTATTTTACTGATCATATCTTCCAAATCATGGTGACATTGGGACGCTTTACAATAACACTCTCCTGGCTTTGTACTGATGTATGCACAGTATACTTTTTCACAGCAATTGGTTTTCTTAAAGCAGTTGGGAAGGCTTTCAGAAAAGCAGTTTGCCATTTTCAGATAATTTTTGTTTGGTAACTCTGCTGTTCTGTTCGGGTCGTATGTGACCCGAAGCCAAGTTTGAGTCCCTGTAAAAAATTTTCCCTGCATATCTGAAACTTGAAATTTCATGTTGGTTCATCATTTCAGGGGTTCTCTCTATGAGAATTTTTTTTGGGGGGTGGGGGGCTTAGTTTTTGCTGGGCAAAAAAAGTTACAAATCTTATGTTCCTGGGTCACCCTGACCCGGACCGAAAACTCTTCATTTGCAGTGCTTATGTTTGGTCTTTTTGAAAGCTTTTTTCACTTGGAAAGTAGTCTGAACATTTCTGCACACAATGATATGAAAATTGAAATGAAAAAAGTAAATCTTATTGGTTTATTTTGCGGATATAATGCACGCCCCCCCCGTTTTTGTGAAAAAATTTTCAATTTATGGATAGTTTTGCTTGCAAAATGCATTCTATTTTACTAAAGTTGGTGTGGGATTGGTAGCTTGAACATTTC
Organism: Erythrolamprus reginae; assembly: GCF_031021105.1. NCBI lineage: Eukaryota > Metazoa > Chordata > Lepidosauria > Squamata > Dipsadidae > Erythrolamprus > Erythrolamprus reginae. The sequence goes on along the minus strand of NC_091952.1, from coordinate 195,703,814 downwards.
TGAATATAAGAAAAATATAAAGGAACTGAAAAAAATGATTCTTATTGGTTTTTTAACATCAGAAATAAGGCCTCCCCCCCCCCTAGGCTGCTTGCAACCATTTTCACTTTTTATTTTTTTATGCTCCAAATCCGAAATATTCTTTAAAATCTTAGGCATTCATTTACTCAATTTAACAATGCTGATCATCAAAAAATATTTTTGGGGTGGTGGCTAATTGTTTTCTGGGCAAAAAAAAAATCATAACTTTGAATCTGTTTCTGTTCGTATGTGACCGGACCAAAAATATTTTTTTTAGGTACTTGAATTTGATCTTTTTGAAAACTTTTTCAACTGGAAAACTAGTTTGAACATTTATGAACATAATGATATGAAAATTGAACTGGAAAAATTGAGACTTATATTTTTATTTTGATCAAAAAGCCCCTCCCCCCATCCTTTTTTAATTTCGTGTCAATTTCTATTTTTTAAGGCTACAAATCCCTAAGGAATTTTCCCCCAAAAGGTTTGATATACTAAATTGAACATTTCTGAATATAAGAAAAATATAAATGAACTGAAAAAAATGGTTCTTATTGGTTTATTTTTGCCACAAAAGGGCCACCCCCCCTCGGCCTTGCTGTGTGCCATTATTGTCACTGTTTATACATATTTGGCTAGAAATATTTGGAATATCCTTTTGAAAATCAACCACATTGTAGCCAGATAACTAATTTTATGAAACAAATCCATTTTACTAAAAAAAAGTATGTAAGTTTGAAATTAACAGCATAATGTTTATATAAATTGAAATAATTGAGGCATACTTTATGTGCAAAATAAACCAATATGCATCAATTTTTCCAGTTCAATTTTCATATCATTATGTTCAGAAATGTTCAAGCTACCAATCCCACACCAACTTTAGTAAAATAGAATGTATTTTGCTAGCAAAACTATCCATAAAGTGAAGACTATTTTAAAAAAAATGGGGGGGCGTGCATTTCATCAACAAAATAAACCAATATGCATCAATTTTTCCAGTTCAATTTTCATATCATTATGTTCAGAAATGTTCAAGCTACCAATCCCATACCAACTTTAGTAAAATAGAATGCATTTTGCAAGCAAAACTATCCATAAATTGAAAAAAATTTCACAAAAACAGGGGGGGCGTGCATTATATCCGCAAAATAAACCAATAAGATTTACTTTTTTCATTTCAATTTTCATATCATTGTGTGCAGAAATGTTCAGACTACTTTCCAAGTGAAAAAAGCTTTCAAAAAGACCAAACATAAGCACTGCAAATGAAGAGTTTTCGGTCCGGGTCAGGGTGACCCGGGAACATAAGATTTGTTACTTTTCTTAAACAGAACAGCAGAGTAGCTTGCCTGGGCTGCTGCCAATATACTCGGCAAATGCTCCAAGGGTGAGACTGAAATGGATTAATTTTTTTTTAAAGGAAAATTTAAATCATTTTCTTAATACACACTTCTAAGATCTGCTTCAGAATTGAAATTAAGTTTTTCTTTTTTATCTTGAATAATACTTTAGGGTGTTTTTTTTAATTAAAAAAACACCCTTGTATTCCTGTCAAAGGCCTTTCTTATTAAGAACACATTTATTTTTTAAAACCTATGTTCTGCTATGCCCAGCGAGAAATTCAAGCAAAAACTTTGTGAAATTATATTCAGTTCCTCATATTCTGCAGAGGGAAAGGGATTTATAGTCTCAAAAAGAAAAACACACGGAATTCATTAAAAGAAGAGAAATGTAAGTATTGTCAAGCACAGAACAAATGCAGAGAACCAAGCAATTTAAGGACTGGGTGGTGGGTGTGAAACCCACTTTGGGTCCATACAGTAAATAACAGAAGAATGAGTAACAACTAGGTTTTCCGTTTGAGGATTTGCTTAACTGCAGTACGATTTCTCATTTGGTTTGAAAGACAGATTCAACAAGCTGATACACAAAATGTCTCTGAATTGAAACACATATAAATATACAGAGGGAGGGTTTGAAAGGAGCAAATTAATAAATCAAATTTTGAAATACGTACTATGTACAGTGCATCGATGAAAAGTTATCTTAATTCTGATACACATGTTTTGCTTTAAAGTGAATAGAAATATTAAAGGATAGAGCCGATTACTTTCTTAGTATTAAAGGTAGTTTGATATTCAGTCATTTGTTTGAGAAGCAGTGTCTGCATGTATGAGAAAGAAAACATGTCCTTGAAGATTCCCCCATAGTCTGCCGCCTCCTCCATGCTGCAACAGCAAATACCCAAACTAAAAATGTGTGTCATAAGTCAGAGTACTTTTGATCCAAGAATAGATGAGACTGAATGTGGCCTTCAGTATTCATAACATAAACAAAGTTATGATTATGTCATAGCAACAAGCCCTGTGATTACACAAAGTTTGATTGAGGACTCGATGAGTGGAGAGATCCCAAAATATCACAGGTACTTATGTCTTAATGTGAATGCCCTAAATAATTTCAGAAATCAGAGAGGCCACTAACTAATATTATAGCATATCATGTGAGGCCTTCTCTGATTTGTTGTCAGATTAGATATTTCCTAGTTAGTGAAAACAGTTAATCAAAAGGTCTTAGATCTTGACGACATAAATCATGTAGAGAAGACAATCAAGTGAATTGTTAATATTTTCTTTTCCTTTTAAACACATTCAGCCAAGTAATAATGTAGCATTAAAAACAACATGCCAAAAGGTCTTAGATCTTGACGACATAAATCATGTAGAGAAGACAATCAAGTGAATTGTTAATATGCCTTCAAGAACCTCTTACATAATGGATAGTGACCGGGTGCGTATTATGAGGTGCCAAACAGCAACTTTTAAAGTCATTGGCCATTTTGCATAGAGAACAGTAAATTTTAGGTTTTCATGAACATTATACACTGATACCTCTACTTACGAACTTAATTCATTCTGTGACCAGGTTCTTAAATAGAAAAGTTTGTAAGAAGAAGCAATTTTTCCCATAGGAATCAATGTAAAAGCAAATAATGTGTGTGATTGGGGAAACCACAGGGAGGGTGGAGGCCCTGTTTCCTCCCAGGAAATTCCTAGAGAGGTCCCACAGAGGCTTCTCCCTGCCTTTTCTGACCCTGTTTCCTCCCAGGAGATTTCTAGAGAGGCCCCACAGAGGCTTCTCTCACATTTTCTGGCCCTGTTTCCTCCTAGGAGATTCCTAGAGAGGCCCCACAGAGGCTTCTCTCTGTCTTTTCCAGCCCTATTTCCTCCCAGGAGATTCCTAGAGAGGCCCCACGGAGGCTTCTCCCTGCCTTTTTCGGTTACAGTTTCGGAGACTCCGGTTTGTAAATGGAAAATGGTTCTTGAGAAGAGGCAAAAAAGTCTTGAATACCCGGTTCTTATTTAGAGGCGTTTATAGGTAGAGGTACCACTGTATTTGATTTTCACAAATAATTTTTGAATAATTTAATCTTATTTTGTTATTTGCTTTTATTATTAAAACATACATTGGCTTAACCCATTTACATACAGTATTTCAGCAAGATGGAATAATTGGGAAGTATAAAATGTTTAAGAAAGTGGCTGCTAAGATTTACAAGAAGTCCTTGAGTTATGACAGCAATCGGGACCGGGATTGCTATCACTAAGTAATGTGGACCTAAAGGGATGTCACATGACCAAATTGTTGATGAACAACAGTCTGAGTGGTCCCAATAGCTGTTGTAACCTGAAGACATTTGGGTCTTTAGATACAAAGCAATAGGAGTCCCCATTAAAGTGCATACAGGTGTTGCAGGGGGATGAGGATGCTGCAGGATGGGTGTGTATGTGTGTGCCTGGAAAAACTGGCAGAGGCTGGAGATAGGCTTAGGAGGCTGGTGCAGTCCGTATGTGAGGCTAGGAAGGCCAGAAGGTAGATGGTACAACATGCGGTGACCACAGGCAAGTGGGGTTGCATGGTATGACACAAGCACAGAATTTCCCATAAACTGAAATGCTATTTGTATTCCTAGGAAACATTACTATAATTCATGCTTTCACTTCTATCGATATTTGTATATTTGTATACCAAAATCATGTTGTTATATTATTGTAGAATACACTTATAAATAATAGTCCACATAAAACTGAAATTTCTAACAGTCATTCCCTGGTGTTTTAGTGAATAGGCAGGTTATTTATTCAGTTCTGTTTGAGTACTCTGTTTTGGTGGCAGTCTGCTGTTCAACTCCATGGAATGACATTCACTTCTCTGAACATGATTGGTGTCAAATCAGTGCTGGTATATTAATGAAGAATTGTGTTGTATTTCTTGAGATGTGTCGCTATAACAGTTCAGTTTGTGGGGAATTCTGTGCTTGTGTCATACCATGCAACCCCATTTGCCTGTGCTCACAACATGCTATACCATGGTGATGCCCTGGTTAGAGTGCAGCACTGCAAGCTACTTCAACTAACTGCTAGCTGTAGTTCAGCAGTTCAAATCTCACCACTGGCTCAAGATTGACTCTGCCTTCCATCCTTTCGAGGTGGGTAAAATGAGGACCCGGATTGTTGGGGCAATATGCTGATTCTGTAAACCGCTTAGAGAGGGCTGTAAAAGCACTATGAAGCGGTATATAAGCCTAAATGCTATTGCTATTGCCATTGCTACCATCAACCGTCTGGCCTTCCTACCCTCACACATAGCTTATACCAGGCCTCCTAAACCTATCTCCAGCCTGATAAGCACGATGAAGGTGGCGCTTTTCAGCAAGTAGGGTCTTGATCTCTTCACCATTTCGTCAAAACAGTCCTGCTGTTTCCTGTGTGAGGGTCCTAGAACCTTTAGTGCAGAAGAGTGCACAATGTCCTGAAAGTGTTCCCAGTCCTTCTCACCATTTTCCTTTAATTGCAGCTCTGAGAGTTGGTTGTCAAGATCTTCTGCTAGCAAAGGTGCTGTGTTGGGGTTCCTCAGTTTACTGACATTGATCCGTTTCACCATAGTTTTGTTTCCCTGTGGACGTCTCTTTGGCTTGATGTGAAAGCTTAATTTGGAGATGATGAGTCTAAGATGAGTCCAACAGTCAGTGCTCGGCATGGCCTTGGTCTCCCTTACATCCTGTCTATCTTTCCTCCGCACAATGACATAATCAATAAGATGCCAGTGCTTGGAGTGTGGTTGCATCCAGGTTGTCTTTTTGTCAGTGGGCAGCTGAAAGATGGTGTTAGTGATGATCAGATCGTGAGCCGCACGCGTCTTCAGTACTAATATGCCATTGCTGTTACATTTGCCAGTTCCATTTTTTCCAATGACGCCAACCCAGGCAGAGTGATCGGATCCTACTCTTGCGTTAAAATCGCCAAGTAGAATCAGCTTGTCGGTGTGCTTCACGGATGAAAGTAGGGCATCAAGATCTTCATAAAAGTTGTCCTTTGCTTTATCCGGGTTCGTCATTGTGGGTGCATAGGCGTGTTGGTTATGACCTATAAAGTCCTTCATGGCACCGGACCAGATTATCTCCGGGACCGCCTTCTGCCGCACGAATCCCAGTGACCGATTAGGTCCCACAGAGTGGGCCTTCTCCGGGTCCCGTCAACTAAACAATGTCATTTGGCGGGACCCAGGGGAAGAGCCTTCTCTGTGGCGGCCCCGGCCCTCTGGAACCATCTCCCCCCAGAGATCAGAATTGCCCCCACCCTCCTCGCCTTTCGTAAGCTTCTTAAAACCCACCTCTGCCGTCAGGCATGGGGGAACTGAGACATTAAATAAATAAATAAATCCAACAAACAAACAAACAAACAAACAAACAAATAAATAAATAAATAGAGAAAGAAATAAAGAAATAAAGAAAGTGTGGCTTGCTTTTCCCTCAACTATGGGAGATGCAGTGTCATGAGTTGGTCATTCACTTTCTTGGGAAGACTGACAAGTTTGGCAACAAGATGATTTTTAACCGCAAAGCCAACTCCAGATTCACAGCGTTTGTTATTGCTGTGTCCACACCAGAAGAATGTATAACCACCTTCAGTTTCTGTGGGCTGGCCTTCGTTGGCTAGATGAGTTTCATACAGGGCTGCAATATCAATATTAAATCTTGAGAGCTCTCTGGAGGCAAGGGCTGTTCTTCTTTCTAGTCGATTTGCTAAGGGGTTGTCTTGAAGTGTACGTACGTTTCATATGCTAATATGAGTAGTGTCACCTTATGTTTTCTTTGAGATTTTGTTACTCAGCTGCATGAAATGGGATGTTTGTTTGTTTGTTTGTTCATTCATTCATTCATTCATTTATGTTAGAGTTGAAAGGGACCATGAAGGCCATCAAGTTCAACCCCATGCCCAAGCAAGAACCCTATAGCACACCAGTCAAGTGGCAGTTCAATTTTCTCTTAAAAATGTCCAGAGTGTTGGAGTTCACAACATCCGCTGGTAGGTTGTTCCATTGGTTGATCGCTGTGACCGTCAGGAAGTTCCTCCTTATCTCCATGTTGAATCTCTCCTTGGTCAACTTCCAGCCATTGTTCCTCGTCTGGCCCTCTGGTGCCCTGGAGAATAAAGTGATCCCCTCCTCTCTGTGACATCCCCTCGTATACTTGTAGACTGCTATTCATGTCTGCTCTTGCCCTCCTTTTCTCTAGGCTATCCATGCCCAGTTCCTTCAGTCTCTCTTCGTAAGTCTTGGTTTCCAGTCCCTTAATCATCTTGGTTGCTCTTTTTTGCACCTTCTCCAGAGTTTCAATGTCTCTTTTGAAGTGTGGTGACCAGAACTGAATACAGTACTCCAGGTGTGGTCGGACCAGGGTGTAGTAGAGTGGTATTAAGACTTCCCTGGTCTTGGAGTGTATCCCCCTGTTGATGCAGCTTAGAATCCCCTCCAACCGCGTTCATGTATTAACACAACTGAGAAACCATAGTTTGGCAATATGTTTTAGAATTAAAAGTTAATCATAGCAATAGTAAGCCTAACTTGGTTGAAACATTGTCTACACTTTAGGATATTGGAAAGCAAGCCTGCAGCTATATGAACTGTGGGGAAAGCAGATATATATTTAACAGGTACTTTCCCTGCACTTGCAATGATTTACAGCAGTTAAGAGTTGTGAAAAATATTTATTTGTATTTAGAACAGTGTAGTGAGAGACTATAATTTGACTCTCTTGCCTTCTTAAATTTAACATTCTTGGTAACACATTTTCCCAATGTGAATTCCATAGTGTGAGAAACAGGGGATGATAATGATAGTGATAGCATGACCTAGCACTGGAAATAAAAATAGCCTGGGAATGTGCGAGAGAGGCTTGGGATAAAAGATGTGGAGAAATTGAGGTGGTGTTTTGCTGTAATTATTTCACCCTTAATAAGATAGAATTCCTGAAAGTCAGTGGTCCCCCCTCATCTTTGTAATGTAAGATACCTCTTCTTAAAGTTCCTCCATCTGATTGGCATTAAACAGTTTTCCCAGCTTCCTCAAATGCAGAATAAAGTGCAGTTCATTTAATAAGCCTTGGTTTAACAAACCATGGTTTTATTATGATATATTTAATCTCACACTGAAAAAGCAACTTCAGCTGGTAAACTTTCATTTCAGTTCTATTAACATTATTGCCGGATGATGACTGTAAGCAGAGAATTAGCTTCTTTGTCCCCTGCATGGCTGAATGAAGAACATGTGTTCATATATGCTCTAGCAGTGATGACAAGCCTGTGGCACGTGTCTGAGGGCATATCCTGTAGGCTCCTGCATTGACCTCCATTTGTACACTTGCTGCTGAAAAGTATTATTGACATTACAGGGCACTAATGTTTCTGTCTAGCAGTGGACTCTCGCCCACAGTCCATCTCTGCTCCTGGTGGATATGACTTGATTGTCAAGAGTAACTGCCGCTGAAAGTATTCTTATAGGCCACTATGCATGAAATGGAGCTAGCGGTGAAGGGAGATAACCAACATGATGCTTTGGCTATCTGCCATTTGTCTAATTAGCACAATTATTGAAATGCAATATTAATTAGGAATTAAAGTCCAGGACATCTAGAGGACATCGGGATAGCAAAAGCTGAAGATATTCTTTGCTTGAGTTTCATAATTCTTACATTACTGATAATTACTTGAACTTAATTACTGAAAAGTATTTAATTATTTGGCATGTTGTTTTTAATGCTACATTATTACTTGGCTGAATGTGTTTAAAAGGAAAAGAAAACTAAATATAATTCCTTATGAAAAACATATCAGTAGTTTCTTTCCTTCTATGCTCGACAATATTTCTATTTGTTGCATTAAGATCAGAGAAGAAAACAACGAGTTTATTCTATTTAGTTATGCTGAATACTTAACTTGTTTGGTCTATCTATTATCAAGGTATTTTATTTTATTGGCCTCTTACACTTGGTGACTCTTATTTCTTGGGCCATCTTTATTCATTTCTTTTTTATCTCTAATAATGATCACTATACTATTTTTAAAACTTAAAACTTTTCATAGACTACTAGACATTTATTTGCAAGGAGGGGTGGGGCGAACTTTTCTCTTTGTAAGTTATTTGCCAGAAAATATTTCCAAATGCAGATTTAGTATACATTTACAGTGGTGCTTTGATTGTTAACATTTCTGCATAAATATGAAATAAAATGTGATCTGTTCTCTACACAAGTTCTAAAACTAGACAAAGAGAATTCAGTTAAATAAATGAATCAAGCATTATACTTATTTATTTCTACTTATTTATTTAACAAACACCTTGTCTAAACCACAATTTTTATTTGATATTGTCTGAATCTATGTAGCTGATATTTCAGAGGAATTGGTAAGAATAGTAAGTAGCATTCTCTTATTATAATGTAAAAGGACTTTTACATTATAAATGTAATGTGGAATGTGTAGCCATATCTGCTGGTACACAACCAGTTTCCCTAGTTCAGCTTCAGCACACATCTGTGCGCTGGGCAACAGATTTTTGACTTGCACGGAGACTTTGGGATGGCATTTTCAACCTCCAGAGGGCCTCGGGGGGAGGGGGAGGGGGAGAGCATTTTTGCCCACCTCAGGCTCCAGGGAAGCCTCTGGAGCCTGGCGAGAGTAAAAAATGGAACTACAAGGCCCACCAGAAGTCGGGAAACGGGCCATTTCTTGTCTCCAGAGGGCTTCTAGGAGCAGAGAAGGTAGTTCTTGCCCTCCTCAGGCATCGAATTATTAGTGTGGGCACTTGCACGTGTGCGATATCACATGCACGCAAGCACTTTTGCCACCCGAGAAAAAAAGGTTCACGATCACTGTTTTAGATCAACTTTCTTTAGCCTTGGAACATCTTCCTAAGCCTCCAGATGTAATGGAACAGAAATTTTCACATTTTCCCTGGCTAAGAATTTTGATGTTGCTATCTTAATGTATTTAGAGGGTGATAGGATGCTCTAATATTAAAGCCTTTACTTTTAGTTCAGTGATGGCAAACTGTTTCTTGCTCGGGTGCCAAAAGGGTGCCCCCACACAATAGCAGACACATACATGCCCACATCCATAATGCAATGCCTTTCCCCACTTATGCACACACAACCCTCTATGCTTTCCCCCGCCCATGCATGCAGGCCTCACTGAAGCCTCCGGACTTATGGTAGGCCAGTTGGGCTGTTTTTTGCCCTCCCTAGGCTGCAGGAAAGCCTCCAGAGCCTTTGGCCTGAACTTCTATAGACCCTTTTGGGTCATTTTTCACCATCCACAGGGTCCAGAGGTTTGCCTGAAGTCTGGAGAAGGCAAAAACTGCCTCCCCCTTGTTGTATATACTCCTGGTCAGTTTGAAGATTTTGAACATTTTGCAGATTCTGATTCAGATAGTGTTTATGAATTAGTGGTAGGTCCTGATTTACAGGCAGTGCAGCAAGGGGGAGGCCAGCCACAGGATGTTTCTATGAGCCCAGATTCCAGTGAAGAAGAGACAGATAATAGATGGTTAAATCCGCATTTCAGACATTTACAAAGATGAAGAGAACAAGTGTCAGGGAAGAAATATTAAGGTGAGGAACGGGTTAATTACTTAAGTGATTAATTCGTCACGTCTGGGTGCCAGTGGAGAAGAAGGGCGGGGTTTTCAATGTTGCTATAAATTCAATGGACTTGCCACGATGCGGCTGCGAAGTAAGCTATGCCCTTTTTGTGTATTTTAACAGTTGCTTTTATTACTATGGACTAATGCTGCCTAGCCATAAATCTTAAGATTAGGAAGGATTGCTGGAAGGATGTTTCATACTTTTTATCACTAAGGAATGAGATGAAAGTGGTTGTCTGCACATGATGTAGTTTGATAATGGAGGAGAGAAGGAATAAAGATGGTGTTTTTGCTTTATAAATCTCTGCATTCAGCAAACCTTATTTCCAATTAACCAAGTTTCTAGCCAGAAATCAGAACACCCCTGTCCTTCGGAAGGTTGAAAATCAGATGACATGTGTGCTGGAGCTGACATAGGACAAACCCTTGTGTGCCCTCAGATATAGTTCCGCGTGCCCTAGGTTTGCCATCATGGTTATAGTCATCTAATAATTTCAGCTATTTTTTGACATGATACCACCTGTAGAGGTTCTCAACCTGTGGTTCATCACAGGGAGTCTGCAAAGTCTTGAAGAAATTTTATGATTTAAATCTTGAGTTAAGAGTTGGAGGTCAGTGGCCACAACAGGTATTGAAAGGGAGTCCATGGCGAAGAAAAGGTTAAGAACAATGTCCTAGAGGGATTGAATGTCTTCTCTGCTCTTCACAGCCAGTGTTCATCAGCATAACTACATTTTTTTCTTTTTCTTCTCACTTTCCCCAGATTGTAGATTTCTTCAGAGAGCAAGATCTTTGCATAGTACAGTGGTACCTCTACTTAAGAACTTAATTCATTCCGTGACCAGGTTCTTAAGTAGAAAAGTTTGTAAGTAGAAGCAATTTTCCCATAGGAATCAATGTAAAAGCAAATAATGCATGCAAACCCATTAGGAAAGAAATAAAAGCTCAGAATTTGGGTGGGAGGAGGAGGAGGAAGACAAGGAGGAGGACAGTTGCTGTCAAAGGAAGAAGGTGATATGAGGGATATAAAAAAAATCCAAAACTTTAAGGCTTAAAATTTAAAAAGACAGCGAGGCTGTCTCCCATGCACTGCGCCAAAGAGAGTAACCCAGGTGGGCAAGAGGGGGGAACCTCCCACTCCTTTGACTGAAAGGCTGCTGCTGCTGCTGCTGCTGCTGCTGCTGCTGCTACCTGGTTCCTAATAATAATAATAATAATAATAATAATAATAATAATAATAATAATAATAATATATTTGTATGCCGCCCCTCTCTGGAGACTCGGAGCGGCTGAAGGGCTCCCCTCTTCTATCGCTCACTCGCTTTATAACTGGCGCCTTTCCTTCACTGTGGTGACTCTTCGGTTTGGCTGAAGCTAAGTTGATTTGTCTGGGGCGAAGTGCCCCCTTTTGCCTTTCCATGCCCAGATGCTCCAGGAGGCAACATCGCGCCGGGTGTGTAGGAGGCAGCGCGAGGGAGTCACCACAGAGAAGTGGTTTATTCCCTCTTCAAGCGCCCCAAGAAGTGAAAATGCTCTGTTCGCTCTGGGCTGCCCAGAGCGAAGGGAGAGTTTCTTTTCTCTGGGCGCTGGCAGAGGTTTATTCCCTCTCCAAGCGCCCAGAGAAAGGAAAATGTGTTGTTCGCTCTGGACTGCCAAAGCCTCCTTAAGCGCCACCGAAAAGCTCCTCTGGCAGCCCAGAAAAGCCCGAGATGACTGGGATTAAAGGTGGAATGGCAGGAAACTGGCTGGGCCTTCGTGCCGCTCTCAAATTTCCTGGGAAAATTTTCTGGGGTCGGGTTCTTAAGTAGAAAATGGTTCTTAAAAAGAGACAAAAAATCTTGAACACCCGGTTCTTATCTAGAAAAGTTCTTAAGTAGAGGCGTTCTTAACTAGAGGTACCACTGTATGTCCAAAATATGATGAGTGCAGACTGGTCACTGGTTGATTTGTTCTATTATCCATTTGTTGGTTTTCTTGGCTGCACATAGTATTCTTGGAATTTTTCTACAAAACCAACAATAATTTATTTCCCCTGCTTCTTCCAAATATACATCCATAGAATGTCACAGGGAAAATAATTCTGTATTCTAATTCTAATCTCTGTAACTATAGTTGACAATATTAGCAGAAGCTACAGTATCTAGTCTTTCAATATTTTATTGTCATTTCTAAGGTGTTTTGTAATCACATTCCAATTATTGGCATTCCTGTAATGTCCTTTTTGATGCTGTTATGCCAAAAGCGGTCTATTGCCTGATGACTACTTAGTAGAAGTATTTAAACTACAGTAGATTCAAACATAACATTTAGACTGAAACCAAATAGGTCCTTTAAATCCGTCTAGTTGGTTATGTGTGTCTATTATAAATAAACTGCATTGGGTTTATGTGGATAAAATGGAATAAATCAATTCCTTTGGAATTGTCTATATTGTGGTTGCCATTTCTTCATGCCAAATTATATGAGTTTCTGTGCCCACTGGATATGTTGTCTTACCCTTTTTCTATTTTTTCTCTTTTTGCATGGAACAAAAGTGCAGTGTCGTTTATTATCAACATCTTATGATAGCGATTGCACATAAATGGATTAACAGAGGTATTTACAAGTCATGAGTAAACACTACCAGGTGGAAAAAAATTTTTTTTAATGCCTGTACCAAACTGTTCTTGGCGGAACATAGTGTAACTAGTACTTTGTTTTTAATTAGCATGAAATTATCACAGAATTTTTAAAAAGGTAAAATGAAAATCTGGATGATAAATAAGCATGCAGTAATGTTTGTTGATTTTCTTTCTAATCCTAGATCTCTGTAAAATAAAGAGAACTGATTCACAGTAATGAGAAAAAGATAATTGTTTTAAGTTGCAAATGTGCACATATTGATCTGGACTCTGGAGTAAGGTCCATTGAAGATTAGTATGACATTTGAAATATGTTTCTCTTTTTTTTCTTCCCAAAACTCCTGGGAAGAAAAGTATGTACTTAGCATGTATGAAGTGTTTTTCATGCAGCAGAAAAAAAGGATTATTAATGAATTGTTACTTACCCAATTTCAAAATATATAAACACACACACACAGAGAGAGAGAGAGAGAGAGAGAGAGAGAGAGAGAGAGAGAGAGAGAGAGAGAGAGAGTAAATATGTCATAGTTCCAAGTAACACCACCAACCAATGAAGACTCCAAGGCCAGCAGTTCCTCAAATTTCCATTTTATTAGAGATGTCATATTGGTACATCAGGGAAAACCCGAATCTGAAAGCTCTCGGGTTTTTCCTATCCAAAAGACAGTCAAGGAAAGAAGAGGGAAGACCCTTCCCCTGCACCCACATGTCCATCACAGGGTCCAATCAATCAACTGTCCCAACTGGAGATGCCTCCCATTCACGCCACTCCAGGTGCAGGCTGAACATCATTGACACTCAGAGAAGAGAATGTTGTTATGGCGAAATACTTTACCAACTCCATGCAAACTCCCCTCCCAGTTTCCCACAGAGTAAATGTGGCAGACCTGAAGATCCAAAAGAGAGAGAGAGAGAGAGAGAGAGAGAGAGAGAGAGAGAGAGAGAGAGAGAGAGAGAGAGAGAGATGTGTATACAGTAAGACCTCACCTATCGCTGGTGTTACGCGATAGGTGAAATCCGCGATGGGGAATTTATCGACTGATAGTCCTTATTTAAGTATTTATATTGTAATTGTTTGGTGAGTTTTCATTGTTTTAAGTGTTTATAAACCCTTCCCACACAGTATTTATTTTAGGTACAGTATTTAAATACAGTATTTACAATTTTAGATATATTTTTTTTGAAAAACCTGCCAATCGAGTTCCGCGGGCTGTTTAAATCTGCCGATCAACTACCTCAGAAACCCGCGAACCAGCGAAGATCTGCGAATGATTTTTCTCATTAATATTTCTTGAAAACCCGCGATGAAGTGAAGCCGCAGTAGGTGAAGCGCGGTATAGCGAGGGACTACTGTACCTAAGTTGTGTATCATACATACATGTATACCTACAACTACCTGGTTTTCTTTTGTATAATGTTCAGTAACTGCATTTGTACATGTATATAACTACCATACCTTATATAAGGGGATCCTCATTTAGTGGCTATAGTTGGGACTGGCAATTTATTCAGTGGAACAACTTGCCTGTGAATGCTCCAACACTGGAAGTTTTTAAGAAGAGGTTGGACAACTGTTTGTCTGAAATGGTATAGTGTTTTCTACCTGAGCAGGGGATTGGACTAGAACACCTCCAAGGTCCCGTCCAATGGTTATTCTATATTCATTAAGTAAAGGGGTCACCAGGTAAAACCACACTTACGCTTATTATCTTATTTCATCTGGACATCTGCAAAGTTATGAGGGAATGTGCACAATCACATTATTATTTATTATTATTATTTTTATTTATTGGATTTGTATGCCGCCCCTCTCCGTAGACTTGGGGCGGCTAACAACAATAACAAAAAACAGCATGTAGATTCAATACTAAAACAACTAAAAACCCCTTATTGTAAAACCAAACATACATACAAACAAACAAACATACCATGCATAAATTGTAAAGGCCTAGGGGGAAATAATATCTCAGTTCCCCCATGCCTGACGGCAGAGGTGGGTTTTAAGGAGCTTACGAAAGACGAGGAGGGTGGGGGCAATTCTAATCTCCGGGGGGAGTTGGTTCCAGAGGGCCGGGGCCGCCACAGAGAAGGCTCTTCCCCTGGGCTTAGTTGTCTTCATTGTGATCGTATGACTTGAACTCATGGATTAAACTTGGTTTCCCTATTTATTGATATATTCCAGTATTTTTTTAGTTGTGATGTAGTAGCTGTGTCCTCTAGGTCAAGAGACTGCAGTAACAAAAAGAACTTTTCACTATAAATTGGACTGTTGAAAAGATCTGTAAATCCAGTTCTGTTACTGGAAAAAAAATCCCTGATGGGATCAAGGAACTTTTTCCATTTGGTGGAGAGAGAGGGGGGGGGAAAGTGATATATAATCTCCTTAATCCTGCACTAAATACTGCAAATATATATGGAGGGTTTACACAATATATATGTGATTTGCTACTTTTTATTTATTTTTGAATAAGATTTATATACCAATTTTGTAGAAGAGCTCAAGGTGGCATTCACGTTGCTTCCTTTTCCTATTTTTCCTCATAGCAAACCCTGTCAGGTAAAATGGATTGAGAGACTATGATTGGCCCAACGTCATTAAGGGAACTTCCATAATTATGCATATGAATCTGGGTCTCCCTTAATCCAGTACATTTACATTATACTACACTGGTTATATACAGTATGACCCAACCATTGCAGTTTCTAAGCCATGATTTATGGTTAAAGTGAACTGTGATTTGCTCAATAAACCAACCAAACAAGCTTTGCTCTGTGTAGATACATCCTTTTGTGTAACTTAGCAGCCAATTTCTTCTTATGGAATGTCTGAGGCTATTTTATTGGTCTCATTCTTGGTCTTCAGGCCTTGTTGCTGAGCTCTGGTTTCAGCACTCCACCCGACGTAAAAGTGTATGTGGGAATGACCTTGAGGGAAGAGGGGAAGAGCTGCTTTCTAGGGAATGACTAGACAAGAGAGGGAGGAGCACGCAGTTCCTTAACGGTCAAAGAAAGAAAATTAGGAAAAATGCACGCTTAATTGTAATAAGGCTGGAATAAGAATTGGCAGAGATTTCTACTTTCAGACTTACAAGATTATGTTAATGTAGCCTTACAATAAAGTAGAATTGGTCTTGTATCCTGTCTGTTTTACCTGGGTGGGCTGACACACACATGAAAAAATAGTCCCATTTTTATTTGTAAAACGTTGAAATATGTGTATGTGATGTTCTGTGAAATAGCTGCTCTCTACAGGAATGTATTTCCTTCAAAGCCATCTTTAACTCTCACCCTGAGCCCTGTTAAATTGAACTACAGGAAACTGTCAGTTGTTAGAAGAAACATTGCTTTTTAAATTCCAAATAACAGTTTGTACACTACATAGCAGATGTATAAAAAAAGCAGACCCTGGAACAAAATTGGCGGCTGTTAAGGTTTTATTTGGAGGGAGACAAGCACTATTTGTCGCTAAAAACCTGTATATTTTTTATGCAATATGGCTCAGCAGCAATTTTACTTTTTGAAGATTTTCTATAGCTTCTCTCTCATATAAGCAACTTCAACTTATATTTTTCTATTATATTCAATACTATACATAGTTTTATGACCATAGAACAGATTTTTAAGAAACAAAGACAACTGAATGTCATGTATATGTAATCCTCAACTTAGAACCGTACTTGAGCCCAGATTTATAATCATAAGTCTTTGCAATTATTATCGGGTGACCACATGAATGGGCCTGATTTTATGATTGGTTTTGCAATTATTAAGTGAACACCATGTTCCTTAAGTGAATCCGTTTTATCCAATTAGCATTCTTTATCAGAAACTGGATTTAAACGCCAGAAACTGTCAAAAAGTATGAAAAGTCATGGCTATATGATTGCAGGGCCCTGCAAATGGCCATAGAAGCAAGCCTGTGCCAAAGGTCCAAAATATGATCTTTTGGATGCCGTATGTGTGTGCTGCTGTTGTAATTTTGAAATAGGGTTTTAAAATCAGATCATAAGTTGACCTTCAGAGGCTTAAAACAACGTAATAAATTGACGTCTCCTATTTATTTATTTATTTATTTATTTATTAGATTTGTATGCCGCCCCTCTCCGTCGACTCAGGGCGGCTCACAACACAATAAAACAGTTCATGACAAATCTAATAATTTACAATTTAAAATATTTTTTTTTAAAAAAAACCATTATTAAGCAGACATACATACAAACATACCATACATAAATTGTATAGGCCCGGGGGAGATATCTCAGTTCCCCCATGCCTGAGGATAAAGGTAGGTTTTGAGGAGTTTACGAAAGGCAAGGAGGGTAGGGGCAGTTCTAATCTCTGGGGGGAGCTGGTTCCAGAGAGTCGGGGCCGCCACAGAGAAGGCTCTTCCCCTTTAAAAAGTATCATGACATTATGCATTTCTCTGTTAAGATTTTCAGGGTTTGTTTTTTTTTTAAATAGGAAAGACCATTCCATAATGAGTGTCACTGCAAAAGCAGTAGGATATGGTATCAATATCTCTAGCTGATGGGCTGTCTGTCCTGAGATTGGTGGACACCCTTGACACATCTTACCTCTTGTTGAAATGTGATCCAGTCGGGATGGGGCCACAGATAGCCTTGTCAAGGGGCCCAAATACAGTGGTACCTCTACCTAAGAACGCCTCTACTTAAGAACTTTTCTAGATAAGAACTGGGTGTTCAAGATTTTTTTGCCTCTTCTCAACAAACATTTTCTACTTAAGAACCCGAGCCCAAAAATTTCCCAGGAAATTTGAAAGCGGCATGAAGGCCTGGCCAGTTTCCTACGATTCCCCTTTAATCCTG
The DNA here is from genome assembly GCF_031021105.1 of Erythrolamprus reginae. NCBI lineage: Eukaryota > Metazoa > Chordata > Lepidosauria > Squamata > Dipsadidae > Erythrolamprus > Erythrolamprus reginae. Next base: position 195,686,362 of record NC_091952.1, on the reverse strand, counting down.
GCCATCTCGGGCTTTTCTTTGCGCCGGGTGTATGGGAGGCGTGGGCTCCTCCTCTTTTTATTTTTTAAGCCTTAAAGTTTTGGATTTTTTTGATTCCCCTCACCTCACCTTCTTCCTTCGGCAGCCACTGTCCTCCTTTTCTTCTTCCTCCTCCCACCCAAATTCCGAGCTTTTATTTCTTTCCTAATGGGTTTGCATGTATTATTTGCTTTTACATTAATTCCTATGAGAAAAATTGCTTCTTTCTACTTAAGAACCTGGTGACGGAATGAATTAAGTTCTTAAGTAGAAGTACCACTGTACTGTGAATAATTTTCATGCTAGCAAAGTGATGAAGCATGCCACCATAGCGACCAAAGATGAGCATTTTAATTTTTTCTACTTGTTTTGCAAGAGAGAAGAGATGTGTGCTTTATTGTGAAACACAGTGGGTAGAAGTTTCTTGTTACTGTGCGGCAACCAAACCCTGATTGGATGAGAGTTCTCTGTTTTCAACCACTGAAGAGTAAAGTCGAGTGATACTTGCCTCTCAGTACTTAGTGAGCTGTTCCAACTCTCAAGCACGTACGGTATACATGGCCATTTCCATAGTATCCTCGTGTCATTGTGAAATGAGTTAGGTAGCCTACACAACCATAGCTGCACTTTAAATACAGAATGAGAGGAGTTTGATCAAGGAAAGTTTGGCCATCTGAGAGTGGTTTGGCAATAACTAGAGGTCCATAGGGTACCCATTCCTTATATAAGATTTAAAGTTATGAAAACATAAAAATCAGCACTATTGTTTTCATGCAGAGGGATGTGTATTAAGCTGGGCTTCAGTGAGCAAACCCTTAGCTTACCGGATTTTTTTTTACTTGATGCAGAAGATGTCAACTAATACTAAATTATATGATGCCTAAAATGAATATTCCGTTGCCAAATCTGTTTGCAGGGCAGAGAAAACCTAATCTAATCCCCCAGACTCTTTCCTGGGAAAAAATCAAATTCCTTTCTCCAAACTCCCCCCCCCCCCATTACATGTGAAACAGGATATGATCAACTACTCATTTAAAGAATTCTGAGCCCAGGAATTAGTTTATGTTCCAAAAATGAGCTGAGTTCACTATTCTGCCACATGTAAACTTAACAATTTGGTTTAAAATTGTTATGTTTGCAAATTGTTAGAATAAATGTGATCGCTGATTGGAGCAGGCGCGACCAATAAGAAGCCCGCAAGCGCAACCAATGGGAAGCCGAGGCGCGATCAATAAGGAGCCTCTGGGCGCAACCAATAGGAAGCCCCGGCGCGAAGTCTTGAAACATTGTCACCAATTCCAGCGCTGGTAACAAAGTATATAAGGTGCGGTTTTGGCCGCTTGTTTTAAGTCACTACCTGCCTGCGAGCTGGTCACTTTTAAATGTTCCTGATTATTAAATAAAAGAGCTGTTACCCTCTTCATCGGCCTCCAGCCTCTGATTTAACAGTGGCGACGAGGGGTTCGAGCCTTCGCATTCCAGATATGGTTTCAGCAATGCCGCACACTTTGCCTTTCTTCAACCCTGACGAGGATACTTGGACAGCATACATGTCCAAATTTCGCATCTTCCTCCAAGCAATCAATCTAGACGATGCATCGGAGAATAGAAAACGAGCTATATTCCTCCGTTAAACTACCAGTAGTCAACTTCCTTGCTGATCTGCTGCAAAATATCCAGAGATTTACCATCAGATATCAGTCTAACCCATAATATGTGTGGCAGCAGGATAGCCTTCTACCTTTCCTGGCTTTGGCCTTTGCAGATATGATGATTAAATATGATAATACTTCAGAAGGCATGCATTCCTTTATGTATTAATATTGATGACAGTCCTAGCAATAATCAGATTGGTAGCAGAATCACATTAATGTGGTCTCCCACAGCAGAAATATTTACCCTGCCAGTTAGAAAGATTGGCATTAAAGCTAGACATTACCTCATTTTCCTGGGCAGACAGCCTATTTCTATGCTAAGCAAGTCTGCAGGAGTGAACAACTGAATACCTGCCTGATTAGCTCTGCAGCGGCAGGTCTTGGTTGGAAGCGATTTCTCTTCCGTGTGCTCCTTCTTTCGCTTGTTCTCCATCTCCGCAAGCTTTGTCACTATGCATTATCAAACCGTGTTTTTTCATCTTGAAGGGCACATTGCAGGGAAGATTTGCCAGACAGGAGGGCAAGGATGAATGCTGATCCAGATTGGAAAGGTCACGGTGAACAGAAGGAAGAGGAGTAAATGTGTGTGTCTTTGTGTGTGTGTGTGTGCATCAGGAGCGTGTGATACCCCTCCCTCTCTGTTTCTGCCTACATGTATCTGTGCCAGGTAGGAGAAAGTGGATTAATGAGGAAAGTTAGATGAAAGGGTTTTGCTTAAAAAAAGAGAGATTATGTTCCGAGTGTGGGAGATAGTTCTAGCCTGGAGGCGAGTGGGACTTCGTTGACAGCAGTATCTTTTTAAAACTTTGTTATTTGGATGGAGGGCCTTCTTGCTTGGCAATAGAGTTGCTTAAAATCTTTTCCACCTAGCATTTGTGTTGTCATTACAGTGGTACCTGTACTTACGAACTTAACTCATTCCATGACCAGGTTCTTAAGTAGAAAAGTCTGTAAGAAGCAGCAATATCTCAAGGACCGCCTTCTGCTGCACAAATCCCAGCGACCAGTTAGGTCCCACAGAGTGGGTCTTCTCCAGGTCCCGTCAACCAAACAATGCCGCTTGGCAGGACCCAGAGGAAGAGCCTTCTCTGTGGCGGCCCCGACCCTCTGGAACCAACTCCCCCCAGAGATTAGAATTGCCCCCACCCTCCTTGCCTTTCGTAAGCTGCTTAAAACCCACCTCTGCCGCCAGGCATGGGGGAACTAAGATACACTTTCCCCCTAGGCCTTCACAATTTTATGTATTGTATGTTTGTATGTATGATTGGTTTTTATATAATGGGTACACTTTCCCCCTAGGCCTTCACAATTTTATGTATTGTATGTTTGTATGTATGATTGGTTTTTATATAATGGGTTTTTAACTGCTTTTTTAGTATTGGATTTTGTTGTACTGTTTTACTGCTGTTGTTAGCCGCCCCGAGTCTGCGGAGAGGGGCGGCATACAAATCCAATAAATAATAAATAATAATAATAATTTTTACCATAGGAATCAATGTAAAAGCAAATGATGCATGCAATTAGGGAAACCACAGGGCGGGTGGAGGCCCTGTTTCCTCCCAGGAGATTCCTAGAGAGGCCCCACAGATGCTTCTCCCTGCCTTTTCCAGCCCTGTTTCCTCCCAGGAGATTCCTAGAGAGGCCCCACGGAGGCTTCTCCCTGCCTTTTCCAGCCCTGTTTCCTCCCAGGAGATTCCTAGAGAGGCCCCACGGAGGCTTCTCCCTGCCTTTTTACAGTTACAGTTTTGGAGGTTCGGGTTTGTAAGTGGAAAATGATTCTTGAGAAGAGGCAATAATATCTTGAACATCTGGTTCTTACCTAGAAAAGTTCATAAGTAGAGGCGTTCTTAGGCAGAGATACCACTGTATTTATGAATCTCAAAATCCTTTACAAACTTGGTAGATTCTTGTTGTTTCCTTTCTGTTCACACAAGGAATCTTGTATCATGGGTTTTGATACCACCCCAGCATCCTTTCCCAAAGTTCATGGGAGGCCTCTCTCTAATTGGCAGCTACAGTCCCCCTCCCCTTGTACTGTGATTCACAAAAAGCCGCAATCTGGTGTTAAACTGTACCCAAGAACACCTTGGTTAACAACTTTGGGGCAAAATATACATTTATTACAAGAAATCTTTCAATGACCCATTTAAGTTCATTAGATTTGTATTGCTCTATGTCCTGTTTAAAAGCTGCACTGTAATGAAAAAATATGCAGTGAAATAATATTCAAAATTGTATCATAGTACGTTGGCTGGTTTATTAGTGTTTCCTGTTGGTAGAATGAAGAATTGTGTGACTTCTATACCATCCTATCCCAAAGGTGCTTTTTTCAAGAGGAAACTGGATTTTCTGGTTTTTCAAAGAAAAGTCCAGTTGCCTCTCGAAAAAGCACCTTTGGGACAACCATGACCTGGATGGCTGAGAATCTCCATAGACATTTTTGATCCTAGAATAAATTATGTTTCTAAAATTCTGCTAGGGCTTTAGAGGGTCTTTTTTCCACCTTTATGTTTTGGTGCTCCAGAAAAGAGCCAAAGAAAAGGATACATGCCTTTGACTTGCAGCACAGGCAGCTTCTATTGTCCTTTTGTGCATATTTGTGATCTTAGCGACATGTAGTACATTCAGTTTAGTTACCCCATTTAATGGTAGTACAGTGTTCCCTCGCTTTTCGCGGGGGATGCGTTCCGAGATCGCCTGCGAAAGTCGAATTTCCGCGAAGTAGAGATGCGGAAGTAAAAACACCATTTTTGGCTATGAACAGTACCACAAGCCATCCCTTAACACTTTAAATCCCTAAATTATCATTTTCCATTCCCTTAACAACCATTTACTCACCATTATTACTGGTACTCACCATTGAATAAGACACTTAGTGATCCTGATATTTATAAACATAATTATTTATTAACAATAATTATTTCTTTTGTTATTTATTTGCATAAATTGTTAGTTTGGCGATGACATATGATGTCATTGGGCAGGAAAAATCGTGGTATAGAAAAAAAAAACCGTGAAGTATTTTTTAATTAATATTTTTTGAAAAACCGTGGTATAGGCCATTCGTGAAGTTCGAACCCACGAAAATTGAGGGAACACTGTACTTAGATTGCTTTCCATAAGAAAATAAAGCCCTCTAGTATGCTAAACAAGTTCTAAAAGTGCCAGGCACATGAGTTATTTGATGGTAAAGAGGGAAAGGCGCTTAATGATGTCAACAGTTGCAAAGTTGCCACAAATTTAGTAAACATCCAAAACATTGTTCTCTCATTTACTAATTGTGTGCAGTGGGACCCACTCACTAATAAGCAGTTCTGTTTAAATGTTTCAAATATTCGCTTACTGTATGAATGGGCCTCATGAACATTGCCACCCAATAGTTGCTGAATGTACTATAGTTGATAACCCCATAAAATTAACAATCCCTATAATTCAGTTATTTAACTGAATTTTGCAGTTGATTGATATCTGCTCACAAATAAATGGATGTTTCCATACTGAGAATTTTTGGAAAAAGAGGCATTTATATCTGGAAAACACTCTAATCACATTAGAGCTTCAACTACAGAAAAGGGTACGAAAGGGGTATGCAATAGGAATGAGTTTAATGAAGAAAAAAGGTTTATGTGAATTTGAAGGATTACTCTGGGAAAGAATTTTGATAATCATAAATACTTGATTAAGCTAGTAATAGCAGTTATTAATAGTGATGCATTACACCTTTGAATATAACACATTGGGAAGGGCTATATATTTCTAATCCAATCATATTGATATATTACAAAATATAGAAAATAATGTAGGGGCATGTCATGATTTATAAATCAAACCTATTTATTCAAGGTATAATTATAACAAGTCAGGCAAGGTTCATTTTACGGAATGCCTTACTACAGGAAATAGTGGTAAAATAATTCCTGCTCAGTTAACGTTGTAGGTGTGGAATTCTTAGTTTGCTTTTAAATAAGTTTAAACAATCTAAATTTTTTTTCTATGAACAATTTAGTTGGTAAAATTTGGATGCTTCGTCATAAAAGCTTAAGGGGAGCTTCCAATTAAAACACAATAAGATAAATATAAATCTGATACCTCCCATACCTTTTCCCTTCTGAAAGAATTAAATGAAAATTAGTGAAGCTGAACTTCCTCTTAAGAAAAATAGAATACTGTGTAAGATGGTATAGACTTAATATGGTATTATTATAACATTTTGAATTTGAATTTTAGCAACAATTGATGTTATTATAGCAGAAATGGAACAGTCTTGAAACATTGACTTTATAAGATCCTGTTTCTTTGCTGAAGAAAAATGTGGGAAGAACTTATACTGGAACTCATTTGTAGGGATTTTACGAGATGTGAGAACTGTTGAAGGTCCAGGTCCTGTTCCTGTATAAACTCCATAGGTAAAGGTAAAAGTTTCCCCACACATGTGTGCTGTATGCTAGTCATTTCCGGCTCTAGCTCTGATGCTCATCTCCGATTCTAGCTGAAGAGCCAGCGTTGTCCAAAGATATCTCTGTGGTCATGTGGCTGCCTTGACTAAATGCTGAAGGAGCACAGAGAGCTGTTACCTTCACACCAAAGTGGTCCCTATTTTTCTATTTGCATTTTTCACGTGCTTTGGAACTGCTAGGTTGGCAGAAGTTGGGACAAGTAATAGGAGCTTACTCCATTACATGACGCTAGGGATTCAAACCACTGAACTGCCAATCTTTTAATCGACAAGCTCAGGGACTTAACCACTGAGCCACCATGTCCCCATAAATTTTATACTAGTACAATGGTACCTCATGATACGAACCCCTCGTCTTACGAACAACCTGAGATACGAACCCAGGGTTCAGAAATTTTTTGCCTCTTCTTACGAACTTTTTCCTTTTTATGAACTCGCAGCCGCCGCCGGGAAGCCCCGCCGCCCGGCTGTTGCTTTTTGAAACAGCTGGGGGGCTTCTCAGCATCCTCCTGAACCCGAACACCAAACCCGAACTTCCAGGTTCGGCGTTCGGGAGGCCGCCGAGAAGCCCCCGGCTGTTTTAAAAGACGACAGCCGGGCGGCGAGATTCTCGGCGGCCTCCCGAACGCGGAACCCAGAAGTTCGGCAAAAGTTCGGGTTCGGGAGGCTGCTGAGAAGCCCCGCCACCTGGCTGTCACCTTTTGAAACAGCCGGGGGGCTTCTCAGTGTCCTCCCGAACCCGAACGCCAAACCCAAACTTCCCGGTTCGGCATTCAAGAGGCCGCCGAGAAGCCCCCAGCTGTTTTAAAAGGTGACAGCCGGGCGGCGGGGCTTCTTGCGGCCTCCCGAATGCTGAACTGGGAAGTTTGGGTTTGGCGTTCAGGTTCGGGAGGCCGCTGAGAAGCCCCCCCGGCTGTTTCAAAAGGTGACAGCCAGGCGGCGGCGTTTTTTTGCGGGTTTTTTTGTTGCAAGGATTAATTGATCTTACATTGTTTCCTATGGGAAACAATGTTTCATCTTACGAACTTTTCATCTTACGAACCTCCCCCCGGAACCAATTAGGTTCGTAAGGGGAGGTATTACTGTATACTATAAATCAATAGTTTGCCTTCCCCTTGTGTGGTTTCCCTAATTTCCTTGGATTTACTTCCCTAAAGACTACAATACTAGGGGAGCAAGGGAGATTTAACAGTGTTTAACTTACATGTCAATGAGCAAAACAAAAGAAGACAGAAAGAAGCTTTTTGAATCACTGAGGTATGAGGTGTCAGAGTGAAGCAGTTATTTGTTATGGTTATTCAGGATCAATTGGATCACGAAACCTCTGAAATTTTGATGTTCCAGAGTGTGTGAACGGATTTGTTTTTAGACTATCACTTACTGTAAGTCATTATAGGTACCAATTCATGTGACACACAAGACCAGAGCAAAAGGAATATATCCAAAATATCATTGCATGTTTTCTAGTTCTACAGTGTTCTTTTAGAGATTGTATGTCCCGATTGGGATGATACATTGCATACATTTTACTGAATGGTTTGTTTGAATTTGTATTGATTTAGCACCCATTTCTTTTCCCCCCATTTCTTCTTCCGCCTGAAAATCTGAGTCACCTTCTTCCAGAGCAGTGGGCAAAAAACTGCAAAAGGAGTGAGAAGCTGTTTTTCACTGGTTGGAGAACACTGATAGCAGAGTTCTATTCCTGGAAATTCAAAGTCTAATAATATATTACATCTACTATGTAGCATGCAGCTGCCCTGCTAATTCTCTTTTAATTTAGGGAAATGTTGAGCCCTGTATCAGCCTCTCACTCTACCATCCATTTTGCTTCAGAATCCCCTGTAAATTGTGCTATTTTAATAGTCAAGGTAGTCAGTTGAAATAAATGCTGACAAAGTGACTCCCTGGCTTTAATTAATTTTCTGCATTCTTAACTCAAAAAACCAATAATGTTTTTTTAACGGATTAATGGAGTTCGTGGATGATAAACATAGGCTTGTTTGGTAAATGTTGAAGTCCATAAATAGTTACAACTTTGTATGTGACACAGAATAGTTGGCTATCCTGAAAGAACATCCTTTTGAGCCCTTCCTTCCACTTACTGGCCTACGGCTGGAAGCAGCTCTTTTGGTCTGATGAAAAGGATGCTCTTTGTTTCTACTAGTTCTCTTGAACTAAATAGCCAACTGAAAGATCTTTTATTCAGCTTTACAGAACTGCTCTTCCCTGTATGTTTCTTCCTCTCCATTCCTACTTTATGTGTTTTAGAACAGAAGGTTTTAGATGAACACTTCCTGTTTGATTAGTTGTTGGTTGGTTGTTTTTTAAAATTTGGGTAGCTTTACCCCTCTCTCCCAACTGATAGGCACGGGGTAAAAAGATTCAAATAAATTGAACAATAAGCAATTTACGTACATCGTATAATTGACCAATCAGAAGTGTGGTCCACTGAGTTTAGCAGGGCCTTTCCTGGAGATTGATAAATATCAGATTGCTGTTTTACAATCTGTTATGTCATAAGTAGGGGAGGAAAGCTCAAGTGGCTTGATGGTGCAGAAAAATAATGTCTTCAAATGAAGGAAAATCAGACACTGTTTCTCTAACATTCCCTCCAATGAAGCAACAATGTATCTTGCTGTGAGCCGTCCGAGTCTGCGGAGAGGGGCGGCATACAAATCTAAATAATAAATAAATAAATAAAATAAAAATGTTCTTGTTATTTTTGGAGATTGAAAATATACTTGGAAAATATAGCATAATAATGTAAAGTCAAACTAAAACTAAAAGTAATTATATTATTTTAAATAAAAAATCCAAATTATTTGTATAGAAGAAAGGAAATATTCAAGTGGAAATGTCTATACATAAAAGGTGAACTCATCTCATGTGTACGTTAAATATCCCTTCTGATTTTTTTTTTTTTTACAATGCTTTTAAATCCACATTGGACTATTCAAAATGGAATGGTTTTAGAGGACATTTTAGTGACGTGCTTCTTTAGCACAAAAATCCAGTTGGTTTGATACCCAGAATGTTTCAGTTTGGAATGTAAATATCCCATCTGCCTGATGCATGGAAATTTATAAGCCTCACATGATAAATTGTTTCCCTTTCCTCTAGAAGGCAATTAGAGCTACTTAGAGAGTGACCTGTTTTTAGTAACTTCAGAAATATTTGCAGACACTGCTTTAGTGCAATTGGGTTCAAAAGGCCATGCACAAGTCAGAGAGACTTTGGCTATAAGTTATTCTGATTACTGGAAAATAATTACTTTGTGTAAAAACAACACAGGAGTAAAAAGGCAGTTCCTATATACAAACAAATTATTTTGCAAGTAAAACACAATCTGGATTTACGCATTAGATGGTGACGGAACTTATAGGAAGCAATTGAGTTGAATATTTTCTTATTTAAAGTAACAGAAGTAAGAATAAACAAAAGCCATTTTTCCCTTCCATTCCTTTCCTTCTATTCATCTCTGATTCTCTGAGAAATGTCCTGGAGTTTTCTCAGCAAGATAGTTTGGCCATTGCTTTCTTCCTGAGACTGAAAGAAAGTGACTGGCCCATAGTCATCAAGCTGGCTTTGTGGAGAATTTCTGGTCTCCCAGTTTCTAGCTCAATGCCTTAACCACTCTACTACAACATATAGATATATGTATTAAAATTATGTACAATAGTTTGTCAATCCATGAAATACATTAATAGCTAGAAAGTAAAGAAATAACAAAAAATAGCTGGATTACTGCATTTTATGAATTTTGAAGAAAATAATATATTGACTCATATTACAGGAGAATTTAAAAGAATCAATAGCAAATATTTGCTTAGATATTATAGTAAGAGAAAAGTAATATAAATGATTCATAGTACTAAACAAACAAATAAAAACCCTGCCACTACCCCTCTCATTCATTGCCATCCCACATAGCCGGCACAGGGAGAGAGAAAAGAGGGCAGGTGACTGCCACCCCTTTCCATTGCCTCAGTAGGTGGATCAAACCTAAATTGATCCTCCCAGACAAATCATCCTGCAATCTCATCTACATGACAGGAGAGAAAGAGAGAGAGAGAATGAAAGAGGAAGAGAGGGAGGGGGGGGAGAGAGAGAGAGAAAATGGAAGAGGGAAAGGGAGAAAGAAAGAGAATGAAAGAGGGGGGAGAATGAGCACTCAATTTCTTGGGGCTTTTGGGTGACTGCTGCCCGCATCCGTCTCGGGTCCTGTGAACATGCCACATTCTTCCTTCTCCTGCCACTGCTGCTCTGGTACTCACCGAATCAGTTCGCCCCAGATCAGCTGTGTGTGTCTGAGAAAGAGAGAGAGAGGGAGAGAGAGAAAGGAGAGGAAGGAAGGTAGGAAGGAAGGAAGGAAGAAAGGAAGGAAGGGAAACAGTGTGAGAGAGAGAAAGAAGGAAGAAAAAAGACAGAAAGAGAGAAACAAAAAGAGAAAGAAAGGAAAAGAGAGAGAAGAGAAAGGAAGGGGGGAGAGAAAAATCATATGTGCTACTATTTTTAATTATTCTATTATTTATGATGTGTTAATATTTTACACTGTCCCTACGCCTAGAGTGATTTTACTGCCTTTCTTTTGCCCAGGGCTATCAAGGGATTTACATGCATTCAATGTCTATAGTCCAGCGCATCAATATGTCTATATTTATTCTGTACATCAGGTTGCAAAAATCCAGCTTAATATGCTATTCCTAGTATGTGGTGTTTTGTATACATACAAAGAAAGATGCACTCTTGTGATCTTTTACATTTAACGTTGCTGTCAAACATCAGCCATAATACTAATTACTGTTTTGAACAATATGAAGGTTGTATTACACAAATGTCTACTTCATATGTAAAATTATGACTAAAATATTTCTGCTCCTATATCGGTTCTAACTGTCCGGATGTTTCTCCTTAGTTTTAGATTGCTTATCTCTTTGTTCAGTTTCCATCTTGTTTTGCCTACTGGTGTTTTGAAAAATATATTGCCCCCCCCTTCTTTCTGGCAGCCTCTTAAAAGCTTGTTGCCTATCACACCTATGAACCATTTCCTCCTTCCAGTGGTACATGAAAGCACATCTATAGTACGTAGATAATGAAGTTGAAAAAAGTGAACAACTTTTTTACAGAACTATAGATACGTTGGGGCTGGGTGAGACAGGGAATGGCTGGGAGGGGAGGGGCCAGGCGGGGGCACCCCTTGATTTGAGTGACACTGAGTTGGCCATGCCACTCAGTTATATGACTACCAAACTTTGCCCGAATCACATGGCCATGAAACCATGGCCACCATCACATGACCATCAAATTACACTCACAAAATAAGCCACATCCACAGGACCTGTAGTAAAAAAAATTAGAACCCACCCCTGTTCAGTATGGCTTACTTACCAATGCCTACTATAAAATTCAGTGTTTTTGGAAAATTAGTGCAAGCAGATTTCCTTCCTTCCTTCCTTCCTTCCTTCCTTCCTTCCTTCCTTCATTCATTCATTCATTTATTTATTTATTGGATTTGTATGCCACCCCTTTCCGCAGACTCAGGGTGGCTAACAACAGCAATAAAACAACATATAATAATACTAAAACAGTTAAAAACCCTTATTATAAAATCAAAAATACGTACAGACATACCATGCATAAAATTGTAAAGGCCTAGGGGGAAAGAGTATCTCAATTCTCCCATGCCTGGTGGCAGAGGTGGGTTTTAAGCAGCTTACAAAAGGCAAGGAGGGTGGGGACAATTCTAATCTCTGGGGGGAGTTGGTTCCAGAGGGCCGGGGCCGCCACAGAGAAGGCTCTTCCCCTGAGTCCCGCCAAGCGACATTGTTTAGTTGACGAGACCCGGAGAAGACCCATTCTGTGAGACCTAACTGGTCACTGGGATTCGTGCAGCAGAAGGCGGTCCCTGAGATAAAATGCATAAAATAAAATATAAAATATAAAATGGACCTATGAAGTTAAAGGGAAGCAGGGTACAAATATGTTTTCCCACATACATATTTTTATTTATTATTTATTTTATTTATTCTTTGTCCAATATACAATACATATGAAAGAGAATAGACATTAAGTGATATATAAAAGATAGGAAGTAAAGAGGAAGAGAAGTAGGTGGGAAGGAAATAATATATATGATAAAAGGGAAAGGAAAGACAATTGGACAGGGGACGAAAGGCACATCAGTGCTCTTATGTATGCCCCTTATGTTTCCCCATGTGAGTACTATGTATTTGGCTTTGATTCAGATAGTTGATTGGCACCTGAGATTAGATTCCCTAAACACAGTGAAATAGAATTCCTGTGAGGGCAGTCAATTGCTAAAAGCAAAATAATTATCTAATGTTATAGCAAAATCTTTCAATAAACTGCATATTGTTACCTTTACTTTCACTGGTATTATTTATAAAAGTCAGAAAGATAGCTGCCTCTTCCTCTTCCTCCTCTTCCTCTTCCCCCTCTTCTTCTCTCTCCCTGTCTTTTGTCCCCCCTTCTCTTTCTTTTCCTCTTTACCACTGTCACATTAGATCCCATTCAGCAGCAAAAAGCCGATCACTCTACAAGATGTTATGGATGATTCTGGGGAAGCACAACTGGAAAGTAAAAAGACTTCTTCGTTTCTTCTTTTTTGTTGTTCCATAATCACAGCTGCTTTTTTCAATCCAGTATAAGTCAGCATTCAAATGGCAAGTACAAGTATTCTAAAGGGTAAGGTTTTTGTTTTTTTTCTATTTTCAAGTTTTATATTGTTTTTCTGAGCATCCTTTATCAAGTACAAGAGAGTTGAGAAGGCAAACTGAAAGAACATTTTGTCCTAATACAAGTTCAAATGAAACCCCTACATTAAGCAGGTGTGAAGTTTGACAGTAAATATATGCATTTTTAAAGTGGCCGTTTTACTCTTCTCTTGGTTTGTACAGTCCCAAATTCATAGACATTAAGAGTATCTTTATTTTCTTCATTGGATATTTCTAAACTTAGATTTCTCTATATTTAAGATTTTTTCTTCCATCTGACTGTATATTTCTACATGAAAAGTTGCTCTTAAATTGGAAGGTCTGGATACTTCCACAAGGTTGCAACATTAGGTGTTTCCTGAACTAGTCAATAGCTTCAGGAACTTGAATAAATTTCAGACAAGTTGCTGTTAGAAAGAAAACCTCTATCAAATAAATGTTTTATATCCATTTTTTATCTTTCCTTCACACTCTTTGTTAGATGTATTTGAAAAAAAGTACCGGTATTATAAAGCTGTTGCAACTATTGTGAATTGCTTTACTGGACTACAGTAGAGTAAAATAATAATTTCTCAAAAGCAAATAACTTAAAGCATTTTTAAACTATTGTCAATTTGCAAATTTGACTGGATGTCGGAGAGGAATCCTAATAAATTCGTGCAGAATGCAGCTGCGAGAGCTATCATGGGCTTTCCCAAAAATGCCCATGTAACACCAACACTCCGCAGTCTGCATTGGTTGCCGATCAGTTTCCGGTCACAATTCAAAGTGTTGGTCATCACTTATAAAGCCCTTCATGGCACTGGACCAGAGTATCTACAAGACCACCTTCTGCCGCATGAATCCCAGCGACCGGTTAGGTCCCACAGAGTGGGCCTTCTCCGGGTCCCGTCAACAAAACAATGTCGTTTGGTGGGGCCCAGGGGAAAAGCCTTCTCTGTGGCGGCCCTGACCGTCTGGAACCAACTCCCCCTGGAGATTAGATTTGCCCCCACCCTCCTTGCCTTTTGTAAGCTCCTTAAAACCCACCTCTGCTGTCAGGCATGGGGGAACTGAGATATTCTTTCCCCCTAGGCCTTTACAATTTATGCATGCTATGTTTGTTTGTAGGGATGTTTGGTTTTACAATAAGGGTTTTTTAGTTGTTTTAGTATTGGATTTATATGATGTTTTTTATTACTGTTGTTAGCCGCCCCGAGTCTACGGAGAGGGGCGGCATACAAATCCAATAAATAAGTAAGTAAGTAAGTAAGTAAGTAAGTAAGTAAGTAAGTAAGTAAGTAAGTAAGTAAGTAAGTAAGTAAGTAAGTAAGTAAGTAAGACTTGTGTTCAGTCAATTCACAATTGGAACACAGGAATCGCATTGTGAGTGTCTGCAGTGCAACTTTGCTAAGGGATACAGATAAAGTGCCAAGAAAAATATAAAAATATTTCTAAGATAGTAGAATCATAGAGTTGGAAAAGACGTTGAAGCCTACCATGTCAATTTCCTTGCTCAATATAGGAAATATAGTTAGCACTTTCTTAATATATAGTTCTCTCCTTGAATATCTTGATTAAGAAAAACATCTTCAACTGCCCCAGTTAGTTCATTTATATGTACCGCTCCTTGTAAAATTTTATATGTGGATAGGTGATTTTAAATTTGAATCTAGAGAGCCAAGTTCCATAATAGCTTGTTCAGCTACTGTTTACTGCAACAGAGTATAAATCTTTGCCCTGTAGTTGGTATCGTATCAACAAAACATTCTTGCTTTTTCCCAAATGACTATTATAGAGTTCTGAGCCTGCTGCCTGCAATGTCATGGTCATTTGTTAGGAAAATTGCCTGCAATATTTCTTGTACATACTGTTCATATACCATACAAAATTCAACTTTACTAAAAGCCTGATGAGTTGAGGATTTTTTTTACTAATGATGACTTAAAGCATACCTGATTCTTATGTTATAGTTTAAAGAGACTGTCCAAGGATATCTAAAAAATGATACCAGTGCACATTATGAAATTAACAGTCGAAAATACAAATTGGAGAGTACATATATTTCTTTTCATTTCAAGAACTTGAATTAAATCTATATATGATTCTACTTGAACTCTTTCAACTTTATTTGTCACATTTTTATCAAGCCATTATTACTTTATAAGTAATTCAAGCCAGTGAACATACATAACACTCCTTCCTCCTCTATTTTCCTCCTTTTTGAAGAACAATTCTATTTATTAAATGACCTAACTAAGGAAACAGATTTTAGAGCTATAAATAATCTTGAAATATGGGAATATTCTTGGGAAGCTGCCCAGAGTCTTTTGAATGCAGTGATATACAGTAGAGTGAAAAGTTTCAGTTATTACATGAATTGCAATTGTCAGGAATTTTTCATAGAACTGGAAACTTTTCAATACCACAAAAAAAAAAGTAAAACTTTTCAATATCACAGACAACACAGCTATTCTCCAAAAAGACCTTGACTTCATCTCAGATTGGTTTAACACTTGGCAACTTCTAATATCATCTAGCAAATGCTCTGTTGTCCACATTCGCAAAAAGAATCTGAACCTCGTATACAAACTAAATAAACAGAATCTCACAAACAACCCCCACTCAGTAAAAGACCTTGGAATACTAATATCAAATGACTTAAGTGCCAAAGCCCACTGCAACAGTATCGCCAAAAAGGCTTCTAGAATTGTCAACCTGATCCTACGTAGCTTCTGCTCTGGCAATCTTACACTACTCAGCAGAGCTTACAAAACTTTCACCAGACCCATCCTCGAATACAGCTCATCTGTCTGGAACCCACACCGCATTTCAGACATCAACACCCTAGAAAATCTCCAACGATACTTCATCAGAAGAGCCCTTCACTCCACCATTTGAAACAGAATACCCTATGAAACTAGACTTACAATCCTGGGTCTAGAAAGCTTAGAACTACGACGCCTTAAACATGATCTAAGTATTGTCCACAAGATCATATGCTGCAACATCCTGCCTGTCAGCGACTACTTCAGCTTCAACCGCAATAACACAAGAGCACACAACAGGTTCAAACTTAATATCAACCTCTCCAAACTTGACTGTAAAAAATATGACTTTAGCAATCGAGTTGTTGAACTCCGTGGTGTCAACCCCCAACATTTTCCCCTTAGACTTTCCACAGTTGACCTCTCCAGATTCCTTAGAAGTCAGTAAGGGGTGAGCATAAGTGCACTAGTGTGCCTTTCGTCCCCTGTCCAATTGTCTCTTCTATATTTTATATATCTTTCCCTGTCCAATTGTCTGTCCTATATTTTATATATCTTTTCTCCCATTCATATATCCTTTCCTCTACTCTTCATTGACGTATTCTATTCTCATATATTTTCTTCTATCCTTTCCATGATATTTACTACTACATGTTTTTATTCTCTTTAACTTTCAATTTGTATTGGACAAAATAAATAAATAAATAAAATAAAAAATGCAATCCATCCAAAAGAATGGTTTAGGGAAGCCAAAAGAATGTGTTTTCTACATTCTTGAAAATTAAAGAATATGCTGTTGCTACAGGGTACTCTTTGGAAAGTTAGGTAGGGACACTTTCAAAAGATACTAACAACATAAAAAAAATTATATAGAATGATATCAAAGTTCTGTCCGGTCCAGTATTCTATTTTTCCAGTGGTTGACTGCAGGCCATGTGAATCCCATCAGGAATAAGTATAATAGCATTAGTTGTATACAAAAATAATGGACAAGTGCCCAGAATCATTTTTCTTCTGGTGTAATTGCAGCTGATTTCCACAAATTTGTGCATCTTTGTGAGTCATTGTACATAGACACATATACATTTTTCTGCTGTAAATAGAGCATTTTGAAGCTCAGCAGATATTCAGTTTATCTCTTATGGTGAATACATTTTATGAATCCATCTAATTTCTAAGACCAATCTTTGAAATCAGTAATAGAATGCTATTCCGGCTTTTTTTTAAAGATAAAAGAAACAAATTGATAAAATCTATAATGCTATACATTTATTATTTTACTATTGAAAGATAGTGCAATCAATTGTTGGGATGTTAGTGCTTTCTGACTTGCTTTTTTTCTTATCTGTTATCAGACTAGATAATGTCTCCATGCCCTGAGATATTGGAGTCTAATAGCTGTTTACATATGGTAGCTAGTCATACTTACCTTGACTAGGGTATTGTTTTTCCTTAATTTCTTCTAGGTAGGACATTGCTTTGTTCTATTTCTGGTGCTTATTCTTGCTTGTCTGGATACTGCAAATAAAGTTAGCCTTGGGTCTGTTGGATTCAAAGTTGTATTATTCTTTCAGTGGTGAAGCAGGTCATTGTTTTCAGTTACGTATCAGTATAATGTTTATGTGTACATCTGAATATGCACTTTTGTGATGACCCTGTATTGTGTCATGCAGCCATTTTCCCCTTAGATTTTGGAAATAAGCCAGCCTTCCTTCCTTCCTTCCTTCCTTCCTTCCTTCCTTCCTTCCTTCCTTCCTTCCTTCCTTCTTTCTTTCTTTCTTTCTTTCTTTCTTTCTTTCTTTCTTTCTTTCTTATGATTTTAAGCCGATTTTAGGATTTAAAATAAATGCTTTGAGTCTTGTCCTCCAAAGAACAGGTAAGTGAACTGATTTGCAGCTAGAGTTACAAGAGTTTTCATGAACCTTGAAAAAGAAATATTTGGACCCACAGGTATCTCATCAATGCCTATCCGTGATGAAATTATTTTCCAACATAGCAGAGCAATAAAGGAGTCCCTGCAGAGTTACTCAACTAATTGTTGACTATTATTTATTTATTAGATTTGTATGCCGCCCCTCTCCGTAGACTCCGTAGGGGATGGTGCTCATCTCTGTTTCAAGGCCATTGAGCCATCGCTTTCCATATACATTTCAGTGGTCATATGGCCAGCATGATGTCACGGAGTGCTGTTGCCTTCCCATTAAAGTGGTACCTATTTATCTATTCACATTTGCATGCTTTTGAACTGCTGGGTTGGCAGGAGCTGGGGCGGGGACAGGAGCTAACCTCAACATGTGGGATTCAGGTCTCCAATCTAAGATGACAAGCCCAGCGCCTTAATCACTGAGCGACTGTGCTGCCAACTAGCTTTATTTTTAGTAGAGCAATAGCAGCATTTATATACTCTTGTATTGCACCAAATAGAGATTATACCACCACCAACATGCTCCGTGATTCAAGATACGTGTTTTTCATAACCTTTTCCTATAGCCCTTTCCTGTATTGTTTGCTTTGTCATTGCACTCCTACCTTAATGCACATTTTGAACATTTTCTTTTGTTTCTAAGTTTAAATCAAGAATTTAAGAAATTCAGAAATTATCCTAAAATATGGCCACACTTTGTCAGTTTAATGTTAGTTGCTTTTTCCAATCATGCTGCCAATGATTAGAATGTGCTACAGTAATACTGGAATCTCAGTGGTGTTGCACTTAAGAGTTTGTGCGTCATGAGGTTTTGAATGTGCCTGATTTTACTTTAAACAGAATGATACACAGTCTTTTAAAGGGGGTTTAAATGTAAAAGTTATGTTATTGTGAAATTAATGGCTGCTTTAATAGCTGCTTTATAAATTTACTATGGATGGTAAGGTTTGGCTTTTTATGTTTCACGGCAAATGAACGGCAGCCCTGACAGCTTTTTATTTTGTATGAAATCTGCTGTCTATTATTCATACTGAGAGGTCAATCAAAGATCAGTCATTAATTTTACTTTGCTCATATTTCATTTCATACTGTGTCTAGCAAGATATTATTTAAATGTTTGAATGATTTGCATTTTTCCTTCCTACTCACCTCCCACTCTCAATACTTTAATAGTTCTTTAACCAGGCAAATCTTTATTCAGTGAGTTTGCAATACATAACTTCAAAAGAGAATTCAAACAAGATTTCAGCTTTGTCTTCATCTTTGGCCAACACCATTTATCAAACAGTTCAAAGAAAAGGCTTCCATTTCTCAAATTTATATGTAGCTTATGTTCTCTCTCTCTCTCCCCCTCTCTCTCTCCCTCTCTCCCTCCCCTCCCCCTAGATATATTGCTTTCTGACCAATTTCTGCTCTAACATATAGCAAGTTGTTTTGTGTATGTGTGTTAGGAAGGGAATAATGGACTGCTGTCTGGATAAATCTTACTTTAATATTTTGTTCACTAAAGTTGATTTCAAAACAGAAAGTTAAAAAAACCTATGATGAGCACATTAAAAAAGATAGCTACCATTTTTTTCCAGGATCAGAACCGTGGTACATGAAGATAGAGATTTTAACTTTTTATCTAGATACGATTCCAGTGAAAACTATTTAAACTACTGCTATTTTCATGGGGAGAAATCCCATTGGAAATATTGGCTTTCCTAATTGATTGAGCATCTTGAAAAAATAGGAAGGTTGTAAACATACCACTGAAGGTTTAAAAAAAAAAAATACTGCACTACAAGGAACCCAAACTCTGAATAACTCTTCATATGCCATACAGGAATAACTATAGTGATATAGGACACAACAGCCTATCATATCTAAGTTACATAACTTTGGACAACTAATAGATTGCAGCAAAGAGCTGCTGAGGGAATTTATAACTCTGCAATATAGCGGTTGCCAAATGTTTTTTTACAGCTCATATGTAAATTCTAGCTCAGTGATACACCGCATAGTGATGGCTTCACTTTTACTGATAAGTCCTAGTCAAAGTCTTAATTTAGGACTCTAGAAACATCATGTAACTGAATAAATGGATGTTGGTTCTTGTCTGGTCAAGCAAAAAGACAATGCAGTGAAATCCAATTGAATCCAATGTTGCTATAATTGTCTACCTTAATAAATATACTAGTCGAGACGGGTGGCATGTACATTGAAGATAGATAGATAGATAGATAGATAGATAGATAGATAGATAGATAGATAGATGATAGATAGATAGATGATAGATAGATAGATGATAGATAGATAGATAGATGATAGATAGATAGATAGGTAGATAGATAGATGATAGATAGATAGATAGATAGATAGATAGATGATAGATAGATAGATGATAGATAGATAGATAGATAGATAGATAGGTATGTAGGTAGGCAGACAGACAGACAGACAGACAGACAGACAGACTTTTTCCATTCCCAGTTCATTTTGGAATTTTGCAGTCTCTTAATTTGATCTTCTCTCTGGAATGTATTGTGTCCTCCCTGAGAAAGTTCTGGGCTGTGAGGATTCCACTCCATTCCAGGTGCACATTCTATTCACAATTCTCCTTTCTCTGTGGTTGGGTCTTATCAGTATGGGCAGGGAAAAGATTGACCTCTCTGGGCTGGGAACATTTCATTGTGGCTCCCAGATGGGGTTAAATTTCCCTCTTTATGACTGATATAATGTAGGTATTTTATTAATCTCTCAACTCCTGGAAAAAGCACAGGTGACAGCTGTAGCTAGAAAGCCTTCACACAATTCTCCTTTCTCTTGTGTCTCAAATTGCACCTTTATCTTGAGAGGCTAAAATTAATCACTCTTTTGTCACTTTGGCCATGTATTATTGGAATACACTCAATACTGCTTTTAAAGCTATTGGGATTAAGATTTACAATCTGTTAAAAATTAGCAGCTGGAAATATTCTGATGGAACAGGGCGTTACATATGAAAATATTAACAGCAATAAAAATATCCAATTTTATGACCAAGAGGCAATTGCAATACTCCAACCTCCCTGTATGGAAAGATCATCTGGGATTATCCAGACTTCCTAAAGTGCAGGAGGAAAGGGCTGATTGTAAAATTTCAGTATACTGTATGTCAAAGAAGATTAGAAAAAGAAAGAAAATAAGGGTTGCCATTCAGGAGAGAAGCACCAGTATAGGAAACATTGGTTCACAGCCTGACTTCTTAAATGTAAAGTAGATACATTTAACAAAATGGAAATACAGTATCTCCTATTTGGGCCTGTAGTGCTTACAGACTGAAAATCTGTAGCAAACAGATTTATAAACCAACAAGTTCAAACATAACTTTGCAACAAAACAACAACAAAAATGAACATTAGTGTGATGTAATGGTTAAGATCCAGATGGAAGTTCACCTTCAGCCATGGGAGCTCACTGGGTGACTTACCAGTCACTCTATCCCAGCCCAGCTTATCTCATATGTTAGATATTGTGGAGGAAAACGATAGTAGGTAGTTGTATGGAGACTGACTTGAGTTTCTAAAGGAAAGGCAGGATACCAATGCTACAAGCAAGCACACAAACAAATGAACAAATAAAATACACCATGGGTGGCATCAATAACATCCAGATGCTACAGGCCTGTTTTGCCCCCCCCCCGGTGGAATCTGCTGATGAGGGCTCCTCTGACCAAGAAGACATGAGTGACAGGGAGGAGGAGAGTGTGGCAGACAGCTCAGAAGGAGATCAATTATCTAGCTCCTCCTTGGATTCAGAACAAGAGTTAATGATACAGCCACGCATGCGGAGAGCCATGCATAGGCAACAACAACTGAGAGATTATTATCAAAGAAAATGAGGCCACCTGTGGTTGGGTGGGGCTGTGGTAATTAGTGAGGCTGCTATAAATAGCAGCCTGTGGGTTTGGCCATTGTGGAGGATTATCTGATCGTTGTGTTTCGTGACTGCTTTACTGACTTTGACTTTTTGTGTGCTGATTTTTCCCCGCTTTGAAACTAAACCAGAGCAAAGGGTGTTTGACTTTGTGAAAGAAGAAGGACTGTGAATTGCCTCACAGCTACAAGCTAAGTATCTCAGAACTGATAAGGGACTTGTACAAATTACCAGTTTGTTTGGAGACCAGTGCTCTTTGCTATACCAAAAGAGGGCTTAGGTTAAGTGAATTTTCCTTATAAAGAACATTGTTTTGAATTTTCAAACGTGTGTGTGTCTGAAATTTGTACCTGTGAATTTTTGGGAGGAGTCTACCAGAGAGCCCGACAGAACACTAAGTATCTAAACATAGCAAGTCAATCAGTATTGAATCCCTTCTCACTGCTCTTCCTCTCCAGACCTATATAACTTGAGAGCCTTGGTGGCACAGTGGTTAGAGAGCAATACTGCAAGCTACTTCTGCTGATCACCAGCTGCTAGCAGTTTGGCAGATCGAATCTCAGTAGGCCCAAGGTTGACTCAAATTTCCATCCTTCCAAGGCCCATAAAAGCAGGACCCAGATTGTTGGGGGCAATATGCTTACTCTCTGTAAACCACTTAGAGAGGGTTGTAAAGCACTGTGAAGCGGTATATAAATATAAATGCTATTGCTAACTGACTTAATTCCCAGCTATGGTGTATTCAGTAGTGTTTTGTTGGAAGAGAGATTTTGTTTTGTGAATGTATTTTGTCCTAAACTGGGAGGTGGGACTGCTGAACAACCTTAGAAGAAAGGCATAAAAAATACCCACAAACCTAAAAAGGGCTCTGATGCAAGTGTCTGTATCTCTAGTAAGCAGGAGACCATCAGGGCTAGTACACCTACCTACCCAATTAATTGGAAAAATTAATTCCTCCCAAATTAGCAAGCAAACATTTTTTTTAAAAAAAAAGGGAGGGAGGAGAGTTTTATTTTAAGCTCAGAAGGAGATTGATTTCCAAGGGGATGGGTGGAGTGGTCTGCCTCTCTTTTTTCTTTCTATCTAGACATCATTACCTCACAACACTAAATCAAAAGTGTAACTAAACCTCCCCAAAAAGTCTATTCTAAAACGGGAATCAAGGTTCTGACAGTTGCCTGAGATGCATGTAGGCAAATCGTTATTCCAAGTCACCAACAGTCCAGTAGAAGCACCTGTCCATTGGGGAATCCAGTTGATTACTCACTCACCACGCTATCTGCTTCTTAAATACCTGCTGTTTTGCTCCAAAATGCCACCAAACCAAGGCAGTAGTACTATGGTCTGTTTTGGCTGTTTTGACTGGTCTGTTTTGGTTGTTTTGGCTTAGGCAGATTTCTAGACATTACATCCCAATCTTTTGTTATGGGAGCAAGACAGCTTCTAATAACAGCACCTAAAATCTCTACCCAAAATAAATCCCAAGCCAAAAGAACTGGAACAGTCACATTTTGTATTATGTACAAGCTGCTCAAAACAGCTGTCCCATGAATGAGATGGCTGTGTTAGAATCTATTTTGCACAGCTCTGCATCTACAGTCCAGACTAAAGGAAGCAACTGTTTTAAAACCGAGTGTTTTTTATTGATTATGGTCTTGCCAAATTTTATAGGAGACTTATTTCAAAATAAATCAGCATCCCATGAATCAGATACACTAAGCTTATCTCTCAAAGAAAGAGGTTTTATTTGAAGAAAACAAAATTGGTCTGTGATATCATGAGCAATGCACTTAATTTTTTTTCAGATGGAAATAGGCAATCAACTGCATTTTCTGAATCCTTTCTCTCCTTTCTAGCATAACTAACACATTTTCTGAAAGACATCAGTGCTAGTTGAAAGCTAGTTATGTTTATGCAGCAGGTTGCTAAATATATTTACAGCCCTTTCCAGAAGTTCAATAGGGGTTTCGACTGCGGTAATTTATTAGTCTGCTCCAAAAAAGCTGCTGTTTGAAATTAAAGTAAATCTGTCTGTGCTATTTGCAGAGATGCTAGAAATACTCTCACTTCAAATGAACAGTAGAAAAGAAAATTTAATCATTTGGACGTACAGTGTCATTAGTGTAGTTGTACTGTATAGTTTTAATGGCATGAGAAGCAAGGCTGGTTTGAAAGAAAAAAAACTATTTTCTTGATCTCTAACTTGCAACATTTAAGAACAGTCTCTCCTTTACTTTGATGTAAAACTCTTTTTAAATAAAAATTTTAAGACACATCTAAAGTGGTAGATAAATTAATATTAGTGATTAATTGACCCACTTTTAAAGCATTTTTATTTAAAATGGAAAAACCTGAAAGTAAGGGTGAGAAGGGGAGTGTCACATTTTCTTTTTCCTCCTGAGTACCCTCACAGCCCCCTTCATATGATGTCACTATATGCCTGGAAAGCTTTTTCAACCAACTCTTTCAGCAACCCTAAGAATATTGCCAATTCCCATTTAAAGGATTCACAGGAGAAATGAGGTAGATAGTAGGAAGCTTGTCCCTTTCAGTCTAATTTCAGCACTGAGTATTTGACTGTTCACACTTTCTTTTTAGGATAAATATACAGTCTGTAGATATACATCTGGGTTCATTTCACTAAATAAAAAACTCACATTGGGACTAGCCTGAAATGAAATGTGGTGCATGAGATCAGCAGTTTTATTTCTGCTTTCCTCTGCACAGTTGGCATGACATTCATGTATACATACAGAAATGATAATCATCACTACTTCCTTCCAACTAAGATGAAAAAAAACCCATAAGTATAAAACAAAATAAACTAAAGGCAAGATACAAGAAAAAGACAAGGAAACCTAAATAGAATTAATCTAATTTATGCTAGTAGCATTAATTGAGCTCTTCTTAATTTTCTACACTTGAAAACCAATCTTAATTCTGCCATGCCACAAGCACGTACATTGTCTCATGGTCTTTAAATTTCTCACTTCTCTCCTTTTGAGGATTGCTGCAATTCCATCTAATCCCAATTTTCTTGCTAATTGGGAAGCTTCTTGGATGAGAAGCAAAATGGCTTCAAGAAAAAATAAACAAAGCAAGTCCAGTTTCTTTCTGATCTTTCCCTTCCTCTGGAGTAATTTATTCTTCCTTCATATATTTATTATTTTTATTTGATCCTCATTTTGTCACTATATGATTAAACTATCTCAACTATTTTTTGTACTGTTATCTTTACATTCAGTACACATTTGTTTACCTTCCCCCAACTCATCCTTGATACTACGGCTTGAATAGTACCTTGAATACAAAAAAAATATCCAATTCTCATTTCCATTAAATAAAATGAGCAGAAGCACTTTTATACGCAGTTATTTTTGCTTCTTTTGGCAAACAAACATAAAAATTAAGAGGACCTAAGACATCCTTGAGTTGCACCCAGCTTAATTTACAAACATTAACTCCATATTTATGCAAAAGGTTTCATAATTCAGTTTGTCATGTTTTACCCCCATCCTAATTCAATGCACTTCTTCATCTCCATATATTTCTCAGTGATTTGCCAAAAAGCAAAAAACAGGCCTGCACTTATTTGACCTAGCATAAGGATTCTCTAATGTGCATGTCATAATTTGTTCATTGTCACCTATCAATCAGAGCATCATGAAACACCTTCTCCAGGGATGTGAAACACCCTATAATTTTTACCTTTATTCTTGAAAGAGAAAACAATGACAGCATTCTTCTAATTATCACATATGTATGTACTTACTTTAAACAAGTCACATCCATATTTTAGCATTTCTTGCCATTTTTTAGCACAAGTATTACTTCCTTTTCACCAGTTTTTATTTCTTGGATACTAACATTTTTTCTTGGATACTAACATATTTCAATTCTACTCTTCAACATATCACTTTTATACTGTATTCATACCAATTTCCAAATTATGCCTTCGAGCATTCTCTCATTTTGATTTCATCCCAAATGATTGCATTGCTTTCATTCTTTTTACAACTCACTCTGCTGGAGGCTCCTTTTCATCTGCTTCCAAACTTCATATTTTTTTCATCAAAACTGCTCTGTAAATCTAACTTATGTTCTGGGGGTTGAGATCAGGTTGTATTCAAGTAATAGGTGTACAAAAACCTTTCGTGTAGCAGGTAAAAATACAAAAAATGCAAATGCAGTCATTTTTGGTATTATTTGGAGAGTTTAAAAGCCCAACTGCTGTGGCCTAGAGGTGGAGCTCTTGCCTCACAGTCAGGAGGTTGTGAGTTCAATCCTAGGTAGAGGCAATGTGAGAAAATATTATTTTACTGAAAGAGTAGTAGATGCTTGGAACAAACCTCCAGCAGACGTGGTTGGTAAATCCACAGTAACCGAATTTAAACATGCCTTGGATAAACCTATATCCATCCTAAGATAAAATACAGGAAATAGTATAAGGGCAGACTAGATGGACCATGAGGTCTTTTTCTGCCGCCAATCTTCTATGTTACTATGTTTCTATGCTTCTTCTTACAAACTTTTCTATTTAAGGACCTGGTCGCAGAATGAATTAAGTTCGTAAGTAGAGGTACCACTGTATATTCACAGAAACCATTTTTCTCCCATATTACAACTAGTTGTACAATCTAT
This sequence comes from Erythrolamprus reginae, assembly GCF_031021105.1. Taxonomy (NCBI): domain Eukaryota; kingdom Metazoa; phylum Chordata; class Lepidosauria; order Squamata; family Dipsadidae; genus Erythrolamprus; species Erythrolamprus reginae. The sequence goes on along the minus strand of NC_091952.1, from coordinate 195,660,287 downwards.
GAGAATGTTATCCTGTCCAAATTATCCTAATAGCTCACATTAAATTGTTATTTGCTATTTTGAGCATTACAAATTTAGGAAGAAAAAAAACCTGAACTGAATTGTGCATGTTGGACAATGATGGGCAAGAATGTACATTTTCACATAAGTTAGATGTGTCAAGCCAAAATGGAATTAAAGACATAATTTCAAGCAAGGATGTTATATCTTTAGAGAAGGGCAGGTTTAAGTTAGGACAAAGCAATACAAAGATGAATTAAACACAATAGATGCATAACTGATTACATTTCCAACAAATTATTTTATACAACAGAATCCCCAATAATTATTGAGAAAATTATTAATAGATAGTGGTTAATTCTGGAACTTGCTATGTTATTGAAACAGTAAAAATTATACAGATCTTTATTAATAACATTTGAACAATTTGATAATTGTTCGTGTTGTTTCTCATTTTAGAACAAATTCTGAGTTGGCTTATTTTAATTTATTTTTGTTTGAAAGTAATAATCTAAATACAATTTTACAGTTATTCTATATTCCTTGAGCTAATTACCTTTTTTTTAACTGGACTTTTTAATTTAAAAAAGCTATAATATTACAGAATGCCCATATGGTAGAAAATGAGGTGTAAAATCCACATTGTGAATGTGTTTATTTTTTCCCACAGGAGCTCTATAAAGTATAATTAGTACTCCTTATGAGATACAAAGTTATAAATAAATGTATCATGGTATTAGGTAAGAATAATTTGCTGTACTTGTTCAAATTTTTGTTATCTTTTTCTCCTATATAGCCTATTTGAAATTAAATGTAGTCCTTTAGACCAGTGTTTCCCAACCTTTTCTGAGCCGCGGCACATTATTCATATTTTCAAAATCCTGGGGAACATTGAACGGGAGGGGGGGGGGGGCTAAAGAAAAGTTTGGACAAAAAAAATCTCTCTCTTCCTCACTTTCGCTCTATTTCTCCCTATTTCTCTCCCTTCCCTTCTTTCTCTCTCTCCATCCCTCTTTCTTTCTTCCTCTCTTTTTTGCTCTCTTTATCTCTCCCTCCTTCCCTTCCTCTATGTCTTTCTCTCTCCCTTGCTCTCTCTCTCTCTCTGTCTCCCTTGCTATCTCTTTCTTGCTTTTTTCTCTCTTTCTTCCTCTCTTTCTTTCTTTCAGTGTCTCTTGCTATATGTCTCTTTCTTTCTCTCTCTCTACCACTCTTGCTATCTCTCTTTCTTTCTCTCTCTCTTTCTCTCTCTCTCTTTTTCTCTCTCTCTCTCTTGCTATGTCTCTCTTTCTTTCTTTCTTTCTCTCTCTCTCTCTTGCTATGTCTCTCTTTCTCTCTCTCTTTCTCTGTCTTTCTTGCTATGTCTCTCTCTCTCTGTGTGTCTCTTTCTCTCTCTCTCTCTGCCTCTTGCTATGTCTCTCTTTCTCTCTCTTTCTCTGTCTCTCTTTCTCTGCCTCTCTTGCTATGTCTCTCTTTCTTTCTCTCTCTCTCTCTCGGCTGATTGCGAGCGGGAGCCCTGACGACGGCAGCTGGACGTGCTGCTGGACGCCGTATATGCCAGCCCCGCAGCGCCTGCATGTACGGCGTCCAGCAGCACGTCCAACCGCCCCCATCAGTGCCTCCACCCTGGAGCTCCCTCTCGCCACCCCATCTCCCCGCGACCGCCTGGGGCCGCTGCAGCCAGCACCCACCCGCTCCCACCGCCAGTGCCCTCCTGCCGGGCCCCAAAGGACACTTGCCGCCGACGCCAGGGAACTCCAGCTGGGCAGGGCGCTGCCGGTGCCTCCGAGCTCCCACTCGCAGCTGTCCCCCGGCTCCTGCCCGATGCCGCGGTTTCTGGCGCTCTCCTGCTGGGCCCCAAAGAAGGAAGGCAGGAAAAAGGAGGTGCGAAGAATGAAGCTCTCCTTTTTCCCGCCTTCCTTCTTTGGGGCCCAGCAGGAGAGCTCCAGAAACCGCGGCAACGGGCAGGAGCTGGGGGGACAGCTGCGAGTGGGAGCTCCAGGTCAGAGGCACTGGCGCCGGCAGCGCCCCGCCCAGCTGGAGCTTCCCTAGGAGCTTCGCGGCACACCTGACCGTGTCTCGCGGCACACTAGTGTGCCGCGGCACACCGGTTGGGAAACGCTGCTTTAGACTGACCGATTCAGTAGTTTACCTGTTTTCAACTATCACTAACTAGCTGTTATGATTTTGAATGGCCTAAAAATATCTAAAAACTTGGTATTTTATCTGAGTAGTGTTTATATAATCAGTCTGTTGTTACCATAAACTCCTGCTTTTAAGCAGTAGTGTATAACATAAAGAGATGATTACAAATTAACAATGGGATTCTGTTTTTTCTTCTTTCTTCTTTGGTCTGGAATTATTTCTGATTGTCTTTAGTTATAAATTACAAAACATAATTTAAAACATTGTTGCAGAAATTATCATGCTCTATTAAAGACTTGCATAGATAGGTGTGGCAGATTACATCATTATTCACTAGAAAAAGGCCTGAGAAGGAATGTTCGAACTTGAGGAAAAGGATAGAGGTGTGTAAGCTGAGTGTAAGCTTGGTGGTGGCAAACCGCCATTTAACAATTAGAAAACAAGCTGTTTGAAGTTAATCAAAGCCTAGCGTTACTTAAGAGGTGTTTTTTTTTATAAAAAACCCATAGAAATAAAAAGCTAATACAGTGGTACCTCGAGATACGAGTTTAATTCGTTCCGGACCTGGGCTCTTAAGTCGAGCAGCTCTTATCTCGAACGACTTTTCCCCATAGGAATTAATGTAAATAATTTTAATTGGTTCCAGCCCTCAAAAAACTCACAAAGTTAGTCTAAATTATGCAGAAAGACATGTTTTTAATGAAGAAATGTACATGTACATATAAATGAATAATGAAGTTTCTTTCACTTAACTTGTAAACTTTCTTAAACTTTTAAATTTACATATGTTCAACTTCTCTGCCACCCAATCCTGTAGGACAGAGGTCCCCAACCCTTTTTGCACCAGGGACCGGCTTTAAGCGATCAAGAGAGGAATGGGTGAATGAATGGACGGAGGGTGGGAAGGAAGGAAGGAAAGAGGGAAGGGACAGGAACAGAGGAAGGAAGCAAGGAAACTTATGAAAGGGGAGAGTAAGAGAGGAATGAGTGAAGGGAGGGAGGGAGGGAAGAAGGTGGGAAGGAGAAAGAAAAGAAGAAATAGAGGAAGGGAAGGTAAAAGAGAGAAAGAAAAAGAGCAAGAAAGAAAGCAAGAAAGAAAGAAAGAAAGAAAGGGGGAAGGGACAGGAACAGAGGAAGGAAGCAAGGAAACTTATGAAAGGGGAGAGTAAGAGAGGAATGAGTGAAAGGAGGGAGGGAGGGAAGAAGGTAGGAAGGAGAAAAAAAAGAAGAAATAGAGGAAGGGAAGGTAAAAGAGAGAAAGAAAAAGAGCAAGAAAGAAAGCTGCAAGCACCCCCCCGAGCCCCCCAGGCCGGCTGCAACCTTTTAAAACACGCGCTCCGCTTCGCAGCTGTTTCCTGAAGCCGAACGCGGAAGTTAGCGTTTGGCTTCAGGAGACAGCTCCTTGGCGCTTGTATCTCGAATTTGGGCTTGTAAGTAGAACAAAAATATCTCTCCCCTCCCAGCTCTTATCTCGAGTTGCTCTTAAGTAGAGCAGCTCTTATGTCGGGGTTCCACTGTATGTTTACTATTATTTTGTAATTATTATAGATATTTTGTTATTTTGTACTTAATTCAAATGACTGCTTTGGCATAAAATATAAGCAGTACACTAGGACAGCCATAGGAAAGACATGATTTTATTATTTTGCACAGGCAGAAACATGGCACAGATTCAGTACAGATAAGGAATTCAAAATAACATGTTTTGTTATTGAAACCCTGATGTTTTCTATATTTTCTTATATTTCTCCATATCATTGGAGACTTTCTCCATTCCTAATAAGTCTGTAATGTCATGTCTATCTATAAACTAATCATAAGATCTCTTGGGGCATCAGTACATTATTACTCTAGATACAGCAGATTACTATCACTATGCAATACTGTTCTAAACTAGCATTGCAGATGTGTTGCAGCAGGAACAATATAATTACATTGTACTTAGATTTGATTGGTGAATATAAGCAGTTTGCAAAACAGTTTGTATATACATATAACATATATATTCTTTCTAGAAATGATAGATGTATCTTGCATGCAGTTATTTGTTACATGTACTTAGATGTGTATCTTTCCTTGTTGTTGCTGAAGAAAAGGCTGTATTGTGTCATCATATAGTATACCATTTACCTCTACATGCCTTTGGCTTTAGCAGTTGTTTCAAGTCCTTTGTTAGGATGAAATTAATTATTGGAAAAATAAACTTTAGTTCTGTTACAAAATATTACCACTAGTAATATCTCTTATATGGCAAGTAATATTTTTTCATTGGGTGAAGCAGGCATAAAGTTAAAAATTATGAATCTTTTAAAAAATGAAGGAATGAGAAAATATGAAATTGGAAGAACTATAGTGAAAAGTCCTCAGGTTATAGGAAACTCATGCATGCATAACAATTCAATAGCACTTAGATTTGTATACTGTTCCGTAGTGCTTTACAGCACTCACTATACAATGTCAGCATGCCCATTTTTTCTCCTATAACAATAATCTTGTGAGCTGCGTTGGGATGAAAGAGAGCAATTGACTCAAAATTATTCAGTGATTTTCTTGGCTCACAGTGATCTTGAATTCTGGATCCCCATAATCCTAATCCAACAGTTTCACCAATATATCACATTGGCTTTAAGTCTCACGTTATCTTGTGGTCTGCTTACCTTTGTAGGGCAAGAGTCTAACAAACCTTCAGCTTTATCGCCAAATATCGCCAAAAAAGCCTCTAGAGTTGTTAACCTGATCCTACGCAGCTTCTGCTCAGGCAATCTCACACTACTCACAAGAGCCTACAAAACGTTTGCCAGACCCATCCTAGACTACTGCTCATCTGTCTGGAACCCATACCACATCTCAGACATCAACACCCTTGAAAATGTCCAAAGATATTTCACCAGAAGAGCCCTTCGCTCCTCCACTCGAAACAGAATATCCTACGAAAATAGACTAACAATCCTGGGCCTAGAAAGCCTAGAACTACGGCGCTTAAAACACTATTTGAGTATTGCCTACAAAATCATATGCTGCAATGTCCTACCGGTCAATGACTACTTCAGCTTCAACCGCAATAACACAAGAGCACACAACAGATTCAAACTTAATACGAACCGCTCCAAACTTGACTGTAAAAAATATGATTTCAACAACCGAGTCATCGAAGCGTGGAACTCATTACCGGACTCAATTGTGTCAACCCCTAACCCCCATCACTTCTCCCTTAGACTCTCCACGATTGACCTCTCCAGGTTCCTAAGAGGCCAGTAAGGGGCGTACATAAGTGCACTGGTGTGCCTTTTGTCCCCTGTCCAATTGTCTTTCCTTTCTTTCACCTATCTTATATATTCTCTTCCTTTCATATATCATCTCCTCTAAGTTCACCTTCACCCTCTTTTATATTATCACATGTCTATTTTCTTCCTATGTATTTAGGTATTGGACAAATGAATAAATAAATAAATAATAAATAAATAAATAGAACAGTGATGGCAAACCTATGGCATGGGTGCCACAGGTGGCAGGCGGAGCCATATCTGCTGGCATGTGAACCATTGCCCTAGCTCAGCTCCAAAGTGCATGTATGTGCTGGCCAGCTGAGGCTCTGGGAGGGTGTTTTTGGCTTCTAGAGAGCCTCCAGGGGGATGGGAGAGGGCGTTTTTATTCTGCCTTGGCTCTAGGGAAGCGTTTAGAGCCTGGAGAAGATGAAACACAAGCCTACTGAGCTCATCAGAAGTTGGGAAACAGGCCATTTCTAGCCTCCAGAGGACCTGCGGGGCGGTGGTGGTGAGAGAAGCTGTTTTCACACTCCCCAGGCATTGAATTATGGGTGTAGACACCTGCACGTGGCTCTTTCGGTTCTCCATCACTGTTTTAGAACATACACATATCACATTTATGCTGGCACTATTCCTACCCTAAGGCATTGTTTTCACAATGGTCTCCCCTTTCTTCAGTGCCATACTCCAGATTGAATCAGCCCTCAATTAACAATAATTTGTTCAGCAATGTGTACAAAATTATGATTGAGCTGACTGAAGAAATGTAGGATCATGATTGTGATCCTGATGCTTGGTCACCCAATTTCACTGACCGTGATCCAAAGATCCAAGCCCCATTCAACCCAAGCCCCACGCCCCAGGAAAAGAGTTTCTTTCTGCACAAAGAACTAAGGAGCTTCCTACCCTCATGTGCCAGGCAGCGTTTTGCAACCAATGCAGTTGTTAAGTGAAATGGTCACATGAGCATCTCACTGAATGATTATAACAATTTATGCCTTAAATTCAAATAATTGTGGTTATCAGGTGGGGCTACTTGTAATAGTAAACTTTTGATAAATATGCTCTGATATGAACCTGAGTATGAATTTTATATATAGCCGCCCTGAGTTCTCGGAGAGGGGTGGCATACAAATCTAATAAATTATTATTATTAATATATGAAGCTTGCGTACAATGGAATTTTTCCATAATTTCCCTTTCATTTCAGCATTGGAAAGTTTTTTGCTAGACACTGCCATTGCACAAGCTGAATTTTCACTGGCATTGTGGTACATCAGGGGTTTATATTGTTGTCACGTGACGTATTGCTACTTTCCACCCCTTCACTAAAATGGGGTGGGCATGGCCAGCTCGTGACACATCCAGCCTGCAGAACCTATTTTGACCTATTACAAAATAATTGATACATCAGAGCCTTTATTTGTTTGCCCATACTATGTTTAATTTTTTGTCCTCTTTTCACGAAATGTCTTAATGTTAATATTAATACTTTAAATATAAATGGAGAACCAGCTTGAAGGCCCAGCTGGTCACAGGAATACTTTTATAGCAAATAACACAGATTTCTATTGCTTGGGCAGCTGTTCCCTTGTCACAAAACAGGAAAGTTGTTGTCATATTCCTAGACATTTAAGACAATGCACAATAGTATTAATGTGACAGGCATGAACTGTAGAATACTCTTTGAATCACAGTGAATTAGATGAACAAGGACTGAATTAGGCTTTAATTTGTTTTATTTGTAATCAACAACCTCTTGATTTTAAGCTACCCAGATGGACTGTAGGCAATGAGCAAAGACATATAGTTTTAGAACAGCTTCATCATTGGAATTTCTAACGCATCACTACGGCCATGACTGCAGAAGGATGTAATGTTATACTGGTACTTAGTGAGGTTACACTTGTCCCTGTGTGTTTAGTCTGTGTGTCTAATCTGGAAGTAACTGTACTTCCAGACTAGAAATCCTTCATTTCTGTGTATTTTACTTATCTTCAAAGTCTATATTTGTGTGTATATTTTAAACAATAAATTGTAATTGACAAATAGTTCCTGATTCTTAATTCAAAATACTTGCATTAATCTGTAAAGCTCCATAAATATAAAATTGTTTGTTTTCTTATTGAATTATGACTGCATTTAAAACAATTTTGGGATCCTCCTCAAATCCTTCTGCTCCATCTGAAGTAAATGAGATGGCGTGAAGAATTGATTGGAAAAATGGCGCAAGACATCCTGGCTTGTATTTGCAGTTCATCAAATTATTTTTCTAAATTCCCATTTTATCTTAAGATACAGGTTTTCCACATAATACAAAGATCTTTGAATGTTCTCAGGCCTTTTAGTATCACATGCAATTTTTAATGCTTCTCTTTTATTTATTTTAATTTCAATAGTTTCATTGCTGTTTATAATATTGCTTTATATATTTAATAAGCCAACCTGATACAGTTTAATTAAAGGGTAGCATATAAATCTGTAAAATAACTAGTCAGAAAAAAATCATTATCTTTGGATCAGCTTGTAAGTTAAAAGTTCAAAAGAATTAGCACCTCTGGTTGATAGATCTGGATATGTTGGCTACAAAACTACTGTGTAAGATTCTTTTTTCCCCTTGATTCGTTTATATTGGTATTGTAGTAAATAACGATGTTAAGTAGAAAAGTCTAGATATTCCTCACTACTGTTCAACCCTTTGGCAACACAAGAACAAGGGGACACAATCTGAAGTTAGTTGGGGGAAAGATCAAAAGCAACATGAGAAAATATTATTTTACTGAAAGAGTAGTAGATCCTTGGAACAAACTTCCAGCAGACGTGGTAGATAAATCCACAGTAACTGAATTTAAACATGCCTGGGATAAACATATATACATCCTAAGATAAAATACAGGAAATAATATAAGGGCAGACTAGATGGACCATGAGGCCTTTTTCTGCCGTCAGACTTCTATGTTTCTATGTTTCTATGTGAGGGAGATGAGACAAATAAACAAACAAATAAATACAAAGACGTTCTGTTAGCAACTGACTGCACATCACTTAGCAACATCAATATTTTTGTGCACAAATAAATGTCTCCAGCTCCATGCAGGTTAGACGAGCGTATGCGCTGTACGTCTATGTGATACTGACCTTGTATGTAGAAAGGTCAGTTTGCCCGGTTGATTATTGGTTAGTTCTTAATTTGGTTGTCTAGACATTTTGTTCACCGAGAATGAAAGGCAGGCTTTTAAAGATACGAAGATAGAGACAAACCACGAACCGAAAATAACAAACCTGTCCTTCATTTTTTTCTTTTAAAAACCACCAATATTATTATGATTACTATTTGTGTGTGTGAGTGTGTGTGTGTGTGTAAAGAAATGAAAGTAAATATAAAATTTCAAACGAGATAGATACTTCATAATCAAAAGGGGTCTGGTACCACTTTTTCCAGCAAACACATTTATTAAAAGGCAGATGTTTTTGTGAGCTACCACTCAGTTCATCACATATAGAGTGGCTAAATTGAAGTCGGGTTTAAATTGGTGTGAGTTGTTTTTGTGTGGGAAGGAAGCTTGGTTGGTTATGCAGATGCCAAGTTACACATTAGACAGCTTGAAAGTACCTAGTCAAATTAACAATTGAAATGTGTTAAAAACACAGTGTGCTTGTTGATATCTTAAAGCAGCCTTAAACCTTTGGTTGCATGTTAAATTCAACAATATCTTGGTTAATCATACTATTATTGCCTTTTTCTCCCAAAATGCTCATTTTCAGGTCGCCATGTCTTCTGGGAAGTTGAAATGCTCTAATGTTACTTTGTCGTTTTTTGAATCCAGAGGTCCAACATATGCCCATTATTTTTTAGCTGAAAGTTTGTCCCTTTTGTTCTATGTAGAAACCAATGGGGCTCTGCTGGCAAATAGTAGCAGATATCACATTGCAAGATAAACATGTGAAAGCCCCTTTTATCTTGCTTTGTATGTATGTGTAGAGGCTGGTGTTGGTGTCAAATCCTGACTTGTAGGCAGATGCGACATTATTATTATTATTTTATTATTATTATTATTATTATTATTATTTTTGTTTGTTTGTTTGTTTGTTTGTTTATTTATTCATTCATTTATTTGACTTGTATGCCACCCATCTCCAAGGACCTGGAGTGGCTACACCTGTGCCCAGTTTAGCAAAAGGGAGCGAATCCCAATATGTCACGTTATGCCATTGTGACAACATGAATTTGACATCCCTGGTATAGGCATATACATTTGTAACAGGATTTGATTTCCATGTTAGTATTATTGTCCTGTTGTTTCCTGTTGCTTGTGAGAAGCTGTTTTGGATGGCATGATTGCCTGAAAATACGTATGGTCTTCCATTCAGTGTCTTTTATTTTCCACAATGGTCTGTTGCTTATTAATAGTGGGTTTCAGTGGTTCTGAAAGTGACAACCAGTGGTATTATTTTGTTTTTGTCGTCTGTCTTTTAATTGGGAATTGATTTGAATAGTATTTATTTATTTATTTAATTGGATTTATATGCCGCCCCTCGGACTTGGGGCGGCTCACAGCATGTACAGAAAAACAGGAAACAATAATAACAATCCAATTATACCTTAAAAAACAATCTTAAAATTCTAATTAAAAACTATCAATATCATTCATTCAGCAGTCAAACTAAGCATTCATCGGTCAGGGGGAAAGGTCTAAGGAACCCCAGGCCTGGCAGCAAAGATGAGTTTTTAAACTTTTTCTGAAGGCAAGGAGGGTGGGGGCAGTACGGCTCTCTGGGGGGAGCTGATTCCAGAGGGCCGGGGCAAGTGGTTCAGTATCCTGAATATCTGGTTTAATTGCATCAGTTGAGATAAGAAACAGAGGTGGCACAGTGGGCAGAGTGCAGTACTGAAGGTTACTAAAGCTGACTGCTAGATCTGCAGGTTAGCGGTTCAAATCTCATCACCAGCTCAAGGTTGACTCAGCCTTCCATCCTTCCAAGGTGGGTAATTTTTTTTTTATTTATTCTTTGTCCAATATACAATACATATGAAAGAGAATAGACATTAAGTGATATATAAAAGATAGGAAGTAAAGATAGGAAGTAAAGAGGAAGAGAAGTGGGTGGGAAGGAAAGAATATACCGTATATGATGAGGACCCGGATTGTGGGGGCAATATGCTGGCTCTGTTAAAAAGTGCTATTGCTAACATGCTGTAAGCCACCCTGAGTCTAAGGAGAAGGGCGGCATTAAAAAATGAATAAAATAAAAATAACTAAATAACAAGAGGGTCAGAACAAATGAATAAAAGTCACCAGTCTGTGGTTATAGAAAAGGTGTGTTTATTGGCATCAATGATAAGGTGTGATTTTGGAGGATATTGGGTATATAGGGCCTCAATATTCATATTGGTTAAAAATAGTGTTATTATGGAGATTATGGCGATATTATAGATATTATGAAGTTCAATTTCCTTAGAAAATATGTGTCTCCTATGTATCTGGGGGTGCTGGTATAAAACTGAGTACATGGAACCTGATATTCCAGGTTTATCTATTTCTAAATGTTATAAAACACAGCAGCATACATTTATCTGATACTTGCACCTTTTAAAAATATAGGTATGAACTGTCTTGCAAATATGGTCTGATTAAAATATTCTTTTGATTACAGTGGAAAGTACCATTTTGAATGCATTTGATATTTATCTGTAGAATTTAATTCAAATTATTAAAGTATTCAAAAAGATTTTCTTAAGGTGATTTAATTTTATTGTGAGGTGTTATTTTGTCTGCTTCTATTTTAAAAGGATATCAATTACATTTATTTTATAAGGATTGGATTTTTAGCAGTTCCTCATTTCTTCTGATTACTTCAAAGTTGTGTTTCCCGATAAGAACTTCTCTTCAATAAATTCCAAATAACAATTTAATTCTCTTTCTTTTATTTCTTCTTTCTTTTATTTCCCCAAAAGTGCTAATGCGGATATAATTTTTAACTGAAACAGTCCTTGCATCTTTTTCTTTCTACATCTCCATAGGGAAGTTAGGAGAGGATTAGCTGCAGACTGACCTAGGCTTGATTCAGCATTTAATGAAAATGCAATTTTTGCTGGAATGATGTTGCTCATATGATACATCTACTATCCAAACATTCATGTTTATTCACCCACTGAAGTACTATCCACCCACTTGTGATTTTCCAGAAACTGAGTTAGGTATTTTCAATGTGCATTTCATAATAATAAGCTTATTTTTATATTATTATATATGTTAAATTATAAATTATGCTACGGTATGTTAGAAACGTAATACTGGAAACTAAGAGAAATATGCATTTTAATTCCAGTATTTTCCCTCCTCACCAAGATTTATCTAATCTGTACATATTCAAAGTCAGTAGCTTTTTATTCAGCATAAGCATCAGTGGCATATGGCAAAGATAACTAGAAAGTATCTATTTCTGCAAGGAGCAGGAAGTGTGGGGTTTTTTTTGTCCTTTCCGGTATACAGTGAAAAGTGATTTCCTGGTATTAGAGGGAGTTGAGTCTTTTCTCTTCATTTTTCAGAAAAATGACAAAAAATGTCTGATTCAGATGGGAACTCTAAATCCACGTGTTTGCTTGTCAGTCTTGCATTTTCCCTTAAATGACAAAGGGATATTAAGAATTATGAGGAGCCTATGAGCATGACCAAATTTCTTTGAATATCCAATCTCTTGGGGAGAATGGGATTTCTATTTGGGACTTTATCTGGATTAAACTCAGGAAGTTCACATAATATTGGATTGATTTATATTTATTTTAGGGTTTTTAAAATTCCAACTTTTAAAATTTATTCCTTTTCTACATGTAGAATGTTTTTTTACCAGATGAAAGGATTATGTCTTTAATTTACCTTGCTATTTTCTGTCTACTTTCTGTAACTTGATTTTAACTAAAACTGAACTGAATTTTTTCTTAGTCTTTTAATCATAAAGTATGTCAGTTACTGCAAAGCCCTATTTGCTTAATATTTTAGCCTTCCCTATCTCCCAAAAGCAAAAAATAAATGCATGTCATTTATTATAATAAGCTTCTGAATTATAGCTGCCCCAAATAGTCTAAATCTAACCTGTTGGCCATCTGTATACAGTGTTGATTGTTGTACGTAATGCTGGTGCTGGGGAGACAGGTTCCCTATTTTAAGTTGGTCTGTTGATTGCACTGTTTGTTCCACTCTTAACAACCATCAGTCAGCTTCAATATTGTTCCCAAAATGTCCTATCTTAATTCAGGCTAGATGTAAGTTTACAAAAAAAGAAGTAGCATAAACAAAGACAATCTAGACCTTGTACTGCATGCCTTTTATCATGGATTTTGTTTCTCCATTAGGTATCGTTCTGGGGGAAACCTTCAGATACGATAGATTTAAAGAAGTCGAGTAATATGATTATTATTATTATTATTATTATTATTATTATTATTATTATTAATAATAATAATAATAATAATAATAATAATATTAATAATTGCTGTGGTTAGCTCTGGCCCAGCTCCTGCCCCAAGGACTGTGGATGTGGGGGAGACATCCACATGCTGCAGGCCTGTTTTGCCCCCCCCCAGTGGAATCTGATGATGAAGGCTCCTCTGACCAAGAAGACATGAGTGACAGGGAAGAGGAGAGTGTGGCAGACAGCTCAGAAGGAGATCAATTATGTAGCTCCTCCTTGGATTCAGAACAAGAGTTAATGATACAGCCACGCATGCAGAGAGCGATGCATAGGCAACAACAACTGAGAGATTATTATCAAAGAAAATGAGTCCACCTGTGGTTGAGTGGGGCTGTGGTAATTAGTGAGGCTGCTATAAATAGCAGCCTGTGGGTTTGGCCATTGTGGAGGATTATCTGATCATTGTGTTTCATGACTGCTTTGCTGACTTTGATCTTTGTGTGCTGATTTTTCCCCGCTTGGAAACTAACCCAGAGCAAAGTGTGTTTCACTTTGTGAAAGAAGAAGGACTGTGAATTGCCTCACAGCTGCAAGCTAAGTATCACAGAACTGATAAGGGACTTGTACAAATTACCAATTTGTTTGGAGACAAGTGCTCTTTGCTATACAAAAAGAGTGCTCTGTTTATTTGCATTTTCGGTATAAAGAACATTGTTTTGAATTTTCAAACGTGTGTGTGTGTCTGAAATTGTATCTGTGCATTTTTGGGAGGATTATACCAGAGAGCTCGACAGAACAAATAATAATAATAATAATAATAATAATAATAATAATAATAATAATAATAATTTATTAGATTTGTATGCCGCCCCTCTCCAAAGACTTGGAGCAGCTCGATTAACTGTATGAAGCTCTAACATATGGGTCATGACACATCTATCTTAGCTATTTTTCTACCGATCCTATTTCTTTATCTTCACAATATGGACCTAAGTGATAATAATCATTTTAAGTTAATCTTCCTTGTTTCCCTAAAAGTTACAAGCTTTCCTAGAAGGCAGACTCTGCTATATGAGTACTATAAATACTTTCTCCTTATAGGTGTGTGTTACAGATAGATAAATTACAGGTAGATAAGATAGAAATGCTGTCAAAATTGCAAGTAGTATTGCAGATCTATTGCATACAGTAATAATAATAATAATAATAATAATAATAATAATAATAATAATAATATATTAGATTTGTATGCCGCCCCTCTCCAAGGACTCGGGGTGGCTCACAACAACATAAACAGTGTACAAATCGAATTTTAAAGTTCAATTTAAAACCCTTATAATAAAATTAAATAATCACACACCCAATCAAACCATACACCAGCCTTGACAATTGGGGTGTGTGTTAGTTTTCCCATGCCTGGTGACAAAGATGAGTTTTTAATAACTTATGAAAGGCGAGGAGGGTGGGGGCAGTCCTAATCTCTTGGGGGAGTTGGTTCCAGAAGGCTGGGGCCGCCACAGAGAAGGCTCTCCCCCTGGGTCCTGCCAGATGACATTGTTTAGTCGACGGGACCCGGAGAAGGCCAACTCTGTGGGGCCTAATCGGCCACTGGGATTCGTGTGGTAGAAGGCGGTCTCGGAGGTATTCTGGTCTGATGCCATGTAGGGCTTTGTAGGTCTTAACTAACACTTTGAATTCTGACGAGAAATTGATTGGCAGCCAGTGCAGCCAGTAAAGGTCATTCTCACCGAAATGGCATCTTTATTTCATTTTATCCCCACAGTAACATTCCTGTAAGGTGATATGGGCTGTCAGAGATGGATAAACCCAACCATTTTCAATATGTATTAAATTTTTCTTTTAATGGGGACTTTATTTGCAAAGGATTGAAACTCTGTCTGCTGTGGAATAGATTTAATACATGTAATACATATTCACAAGGAGAAAGTATATTGTACATAATTACAAGTAAACTTAAGAGTTATATCTCTGAGTGTACCGTAGTTGTACACTCATTTATTGTGTTTATATCTCATCTTTTCTCCATAAGTTCATCATAATGCTTCCTCTTCCTCTTTCCCTCAGTTTTATTTCATCAACATTCCACTTATCAAGTTTCAAAGTTGCATATTCACAAACGATGATGAATCAATTAGGTCAAATTAATTTTGTATTCACATTTCAGAAATTTCTAATTTTTATGTACAAATGCACAAATATAGAAAGACTATATGCTATAAAAGACACATGATTTGCGTAGCATTCCCTGACTCATTAATATAAACTAACACATTAATTAATTTTCCTAATTTAGAAATAGAAAAGGCAACAACATATGTCTAATAGACCATACAAATTATGGAACAGAA
Organism: Erythrolamprus reginae; assembly: GCF_031021105.1. NCBI lineage: Eukaryota > Metazoa > Chordata > Lepidosauria > Squamata > Dipsadidae > Erythrolamprus > Erythrolamprus reginae. The sequence continues at coordinate 195,645,097 of NC_091952.1, read as the reverse complement.
AAAGAGACAAGAGTAATTGTTCTGTCGGGCTCTCTGGTACAATCCTCCCAAAAATTCACAGGTACAAATTTCAGACACACACACGTTTGAAAATTCAAAACAATATTCTTTATAATGAAAATTCACTTAAACCAAGCCCTCTTTTGGTATAGCAAAGAGCACTGGTCTCCAAACAAACTGGCAATTTGTACAAGTCCCTTATCAGTTCTGTGATACTTAGCTTGCAGCTGTGAGGTAATTCACAGTCCTTCTTCTTTCACAAAGTGAAACACACTTTGCTCTGGTTTAGTTTCAAAGCGGGGAAAAATCAGCGCACAAAAAATCAAAGTCAGTAAAGCAGTCACGAAACACAATGATCAGATAATCCTCCACAATGGCCAAACCCACAGGCTGCTATTTATAGCAGCCTCACTAATTACTACAGCCCCACCCAACCACAGATGGCCTCATTTTCTTTGATAATAATCTCTCAGTTGTTGTTGTCTATGCATCGCTCTCCGCATGCGTGGCTGTATCATTAACTCTTGTTCTGAATCCAAGGAGGAGCTAGATAATTGATCTCCTTCTGAGCTGTCTGCCCCACTCTCCTCCTCCCTGTCACTCATGTCTTCTTGGTCAGAGGAGCCTTCATCATCAGATTCCACCGGGGGGGGGGGGCAAAACAGGCCTGCAGCATGTGGATGTCTCCCCCACATCCACAGTCCTTGGGGCAGGAGCAGGGCCAGAGCTAACCACAACAAGTAATAATACAGGTAGTCCTTGACTTAGGACAACAATTGAGCCCAAAATTTATGTTGTGAAATGAGACATTCTGTCAGTCCTGGTACATCCAATGGCTCGGGGCTGCCATTTTGGCGGGGTGGCGAAGCATGAGCCTCTCCAACAATTACCCGCCTCTCCAGTCCTTTTGCCGTAGTGGATGCCTTCAAATATCATTTCAGCCATGCCAGAGCTTCCCTGAACCAGCTGGGAAGTGCAGAGAGTAGCAGGCATCTCCTTATGAATTTGACAAGACAACAAAGAATGGGGGTGTGGACATCTGGCTGCCCTGAAGAGCGTAGGATTGCACAGTGGAATTGTGGCCGGGAATGTTGGCTTGTTTGTGAGCTGCTTGCAAGGTGGTGTGGTTGGGTTGTTGATTACTAGTTGTTGCTTACTGGGTGGGGCTGAGTTATGCTAAGTGGCAAATGAGTTAATTGGGAAATGAGTGGGTGGAGCCAGTGGCTAAGTGGGTGTGATTGCTTTATAAAGTGGTGGGGAGCACAGAAGGGTAGCTCTAACAATATTCTCCTTTTGTTGATCCTGGATGTCAGTAAGTGCCAGTGTGAATAAACCATCTTCTAACTATCTTCCACATTTGTAGTCTTTCATCGCATCAGAATCTGACACAGTCATTAAATGAATTTTGCCCCATTTCACAACCTTTCTAAGTATCTGTCTCAGTTATTAAGTGAATCACTGCAGCTAATAAGTTAGTAGCCCAATTGTTAAGTGAATCTGGTATCTCCACTGACTTTGCCTGTCAGAAGATTGCAAAAGGTAGCCCACATGATTTAGGGACACAGCAACGGTTGTAAATATGAACCAGTTGCCAAGCAGCCAAATTTTGATCACATAATTGTGGGGATGCTGCAGTGGTTGTAACAGTGAAAAACAATAACAAGTCCCGTTTTAGTGCCGTTGTAACTTTAAATGGCTACTCAATTAATTGCTGTAAGTTAAGGACTACCTGTATTTACAAAACATGGAGTAAGAGGTAGTAAAGAAATAATCTTCGAGACAGCTTCTACTACCTCCCTCCCTGTTAGATCCATAAGGTGGTCTTCTTTTGGTCCCATCAGCTAAACAGTGTTGGCTGGCGGGTCTGCGAGGAAGAGCCTTTTCTGGAGTTGTCCTGACTCTCTGGAATCAGCTACCTCCTGAGATCTGCACTGCCCCCACCTTATTGGCTTTCTGGAAAGCCGTAAAGACCTGGATTTTCCAACAGGCCTGGGGCCATTGACCTTAGGGGGGTTACTAGCGAGGTCGGCCCATGAATTATGGATGGCTGTAATTATTTCAAATTGAAATGTTTTTATATTGATCCATGTTTATTTTTGTTGTGAGCCGCCCTGAGTCCTTAGGGAGTTGGACAGCATAGAAATAGAAATAATAGAGTAGAGTGGAGTGGAGTGGAGTGGAGTGGAGTGGAGTGGAGTGGAGTGGAGTAGAGTAGAGTAGAGTAGAGTAGAGTAGAGTAGAGTAGAGTAGAGTAGAATAGAATAGAATTAAAGTTGGGATGCTGACAGACCTTGGCAAAAGTAGGTAAAAATGAACATGGGGTTAAAACTGGGCAATTTATCAGATATCATTTTTAGTCCTTCTTGCCCACTGCTATTTTTATGATGCAGAAGTTTTTCCATCTCAAAGCCACTGTTTCTGTTGGAGGGAATTCTGACTATGCTATATTGGAATTCATGACGATTAAAACCCAAAACAGCAATACATTGGATTCGACCATAGAAGAGTTATCCCAATGTTTGCATGGGAGGGAGTCATAAAATATCTAGAAAGATTCTAGGCTTTATTGTTTTGAAATCTGGTTGCTGGAGATAAAAAAAAAAGTCACTAAGACCAATCATTATATTTTAATCTCACTATGAACCTCCTGACATGTTGGGAAGTCCCTACCACCCCACCCCCACACACTGATGGATTCATATTGGTTAATTTAAAGACTTAGAAGCAGGGTGCAGGCTTGTAATAAAACAGACATGTAAGATACTGATCTTGCTTTGGAAAATCTAATAAACAGAGGAAACATGTGCCTCTCCTTAATTTAAAAGCAGAGGCACATGAACAGTAACAATTGCAGTCTTTGTTCCTGGCAGTTCTACAAGCTTCCTATTTTGGCCGCCTTTTCCGGAACTGAAATGGAAACCTTGAGCCAAGGTGTCTGGCGAATGTCTAACAAGCATTCAAGATGCAGCAAACATGTGGCCAGAGAGCCAGCATATTCCAACTCCTCTATAACAGGTGTTTTCTCATAGTAAGCCACAATAATCTGTCAATTGTGGCTTATTTATGAGTAACTTCATTGAATTTAGGTCATGCTGATTTTTTAAAATTCCAAACTCATTGTTCTTTTCTCTATATTTTAAAATAGGCAACACAGTAGAATTAGAAGCGGAACTCAGAAACGTTTTCAATAGTAATGGCGTACTGTACGGGCTATATGTTATATGTTTCCTCTTCCCTTGCTGCAGCCTAAACATGTAACATTTGTCATACTGAAGATCATTTTGGCACTGGTTAAAAATCTCAATAATGGTTTGAAAGAAAATGCTGCTGCATCTGAAAATTGAGCCATAACACTCTGCTCCGGCCAGTACTTATGAATGATAGATGGATGGTTTTTTAAAAATATTGGGTTTTAAATTTTGTACATTGTTTTATTGTTGTATACCACCCTGAGTCCATCATGAAATAGGAAGCTTAGAAATCTAGCTAGCTAACGAGAGAGAGAGAGAGAGAGAGAGAGAGAGAGAGAGAGAGAGAGAGAGAAAGAGAGATATGTTTATACAGTAATGAATGAATGAATGAATGAATGAATGAATGAATGAATGAATGAATAAAATAATGTGTACTTTGTATGCCTGAACCCACCAAAATGGTAACGTTTGGCCTAATTGTCATCCCTAAAGGTAATATTTTCCAAGGAACTGGCTAAATGACAGACAGAAATCATTCAAACTATACAGTCAGGATAGACAGATGTTTGCAACTATAGGAAGATAAATACAGGTAGTCCTCAATTTATGACCACATTTGGGACTAGAATTTTTATCATGAATCAGTGTGGTCATAAAATAAACCATGTGACCAGACTAGATTTTACAACCATTTTTACTGCAGTCATTGAGCAAATTATGTAGTCATTAAATACATCCAGCTTACCCAATCTATTGTGGTTTTTGTTACAGACCAGTTGGGAAAGTTGAAAGCAGGACACTGCAGCCAGTCTTAAATGCAAGCCAGTTGCCAAGTGTCTAAATTGGGATCCTGTGACTATGGAGGTGGTGTGATAGTCGTAAATATGAGAACAGATCATAAATCACTTTTTCTAAGGATGTCATAACTTTGAACCTTTGTTAAATGATCGTAAGTCAATGACTACCTGTTGTTGAGTCCCTGATCTTAATGTACAAAAGCATTAAGTTTACCTTAACAAGTAGGAAGTCAGGTGATCCAGTGAAGGCATTGTCCTGCTATTTAGTGCTTTTAATAGAAATAAGGCAGCTTCCTAACAATTCTTACATTGCCTTTGAAAAACTATGAAATAATCTTTCCACCTCTGGTCCTTCAAAATGATTACTACTATGAGTATGTGCCCTTAAAAACCATTTGAATTTGTGGAAATGACATGGGCAACTTTCAAAAATATTTGCTGCCAAGTTTCCTGTACTGTGATCTTAAAATAGAGCAGACTGGGAAAAGAATGGAGGATCTTTAGTAAGCACTTGCTGTTTGGGGTTTTTACTTGATCTATATCACTAGTCAAGTTCTTTGTAAGTAGAAAGGAACTCACCCCACCCGCTTCCTCTTTTCGGTCTATTTTGAGACTGCTGTGAAGTTCAGCGTGTACTTTCTCATCCAGAGTAGTACTTTTTTTTCTTTTTTTTTTACTGTGATCTTTTTCTGGTAAATTACGTTTTAATCTTTGTGGGAGGCAACAATAAAAATAGGATCAAACCTCTGCTATCAAAGTGAGTTTAGCATTGCACTTGCAAATGATTTTCTTGGGTGGTATATCTTTATTTACTATGTGTTGTTCTTAATATTCCTGCACTTGGTAGATTTCAACACAGATTGGGGCCAAGATTCACAGTGAGGGGGTCCAATTAAGGAAACTCAAGAAATAGATGCAAAAAGGAGAAACTCAGCTGAGTCTTTCTTTAGATCCCATTCTGCATCACATACACCGGGATACAATATCATATGGTCCAGTTGACACACCAGCCTATCATTCTATGGAAGTGAGCAATTATTATTATTATTTATTAGATTTGTATGGCGCCCCTCTCCGAAGACTCGGGACGGCTAACAACAATATAAAAAGACAATGTAAACAAATCTAATATTAAAAACAATCTAAAAAACCCCAATTTAAAAAACCACTCATACATACAAGCATACCATGTATAAATTCTATAAGCCTAGGGGGAAGAGAAATTTCAATTCCCCCATGCCTGATGACAGAGGTGGGTTTTAAGGAGCTTGCGAAAGGCAAGGAGGGTGGGGGCATCTCTGATATCTGGGGGGAGCTGGTTCCAGAGGGTCGGGGCCGCCACAGAGAAGGCTCTTCTCCTGGGTCCCGCCAAACGACATTGCTTAGTCGATGGGACTGCAATGCTACACTGCAGGCATGATAGTCTGTCAGTCTTTTTTCAAGCCAAAAGTTTAGAAGGAACTGGTTAGGCTGAAATAGCCTACTAATATGGGGCTAGGGATTTCCACCTAGGATTCCATTTTCCAAATACTGTACAGTACTTAATTCCTGATGTGAAAAGTTAAGAATTATCTGAGACAATTCCCTACCTACTGCACAGCCAATCATTCTGTGTTTGACTAATCAAGTACTAAGAGAAATAAGGGTCTGAGGGATGAAGGGGGGGTGTTGTTCAAAAAGCCAAGGCTGTTATTGTGGTCACATAACAGAAGCCCTGCTCTTTTAGGTGCATGGGATATAAACATAGAAACATAGAAGACTGACGGCAGAAAAAGACCTCATGGTCCATCTAGTCTGCCCTTATACTATTTCCTGTATTTTATCTTACAATGGATATATGTTTATCCCAGGCATGTTTAAATTCAGTTACTGTGGATTTACCAACCACGTCTGCTGGAAGTTTGTTCCAAGGATCTACTACTCTTTCAGTAAAATAATATTTTCTCATGTTGCTTTTGATCTTTCCCCCAACTAACTTCAGATTGTGTCCCCTTGTTCTTGTGTTCACTTTCCTATTAAAAACACTTCCCTCCTAAACCTTATTTAACCCTTTAACATATTTAAATGTTTCGATCATGTCCCCCCTTTTCCTTCTGTCCTCCAGACTATACAGATTGAGTTCATTAAGTCTTTCCTGATACGTTTTATGCTTAAGACCTTCCACCATTCTTGTAGCCCGTCTTTGGACCCGTTCAATTTAAAAGAGGGCATCCCCTCAAATGGTGACCACCATCTTTAATTTTTTTATCCACCCGTGATGCCCCCTGAGCATATCTGAATTAATACCAGCTTTGGTATCTATTTGTTTCTTAAGGTATTAAATTCAAATATTTGAAGAAGGAAGCTATTTGTTAGGTAGAAGCACAGGCCAAAAAAAAATTAACACCCTACTTTGTAGCATTATCTTTTCATTCCCCAAGACCGTTTCTCCCACTCCCAACCCCCTTTAAAATAAACACGAGGAAGTGGCTCTTGATTCTTTGTTCTGTTCTCTCAATCTTTCACTGTCCATGTTTGAATACTTCAAACACATGAGAATATGTTGCAGCTGTTGTGCCTTGGAATCTCTCCTGATATCACATTCATCACATCTGTGTCCTGGTTCCTTTATCTAATCACTGCTCCCTCTCTTTCCAAGGCAGAGGCACACTGCCTAGAACATCTTATTACTTTCATCGGAGTGGCAAATCTCCAAGCCTCTCTCAGCAGTCATCCTGAAACAGGAGGGGAAAGCTGACACAACTCTGATTTTCTTTTATAGTATCTTAGCTTAGTTTACCATGTTGAATACAGTCCCTTCCCTTTAAGGAGAGTGGAAAGGATAATGCAGGGGCTAAATTAAAGAGTAGAGAGCCAAAAACCATGCCGATTGGCTGAAACCTCACATTCCCCTGTTTATCTTGATTATCTGAGCAGTGGAAATTTTGGAGTGAAGTCAAAAAAAATTGGGCTGTATTTAGCTAGCTCAGGGGAAAAAAGCATTGCATTTTTGATGCATAAGTCCTGAGGTTTTGTTCACCATTCCAAAAGATTGTTAGATCTAACTTCCTATCTGCTTTCTATTTGGTATAAGTTCCTCCAGCACAGAAAAGTCCAATTCAGCCACCTATATTTTTGAAATTTTGGTAGGGCAATCCAGTTTCCAAATTCAAAGTCCCCAAAGAGACAAATTATTATAAAATTGAATTTTCTGTCATTGTGCCTGGTTCATTGTTGAGATTTAGTCCTGGAGCTTCATTTTAAAGTCAACATACCTGTGTCCTGAAATGTAGGCCATTTAAACATGTACAAAATATATTCATTCAATTTCTACAGCTTCCCATTTCAACCAAGTGACTCTGAGCAGCATATAATTCTAAAGCCATAAAACAGTAAAAACAATTCAAAACAATAAAAGGATCAAAAAAATAAATACATATCAGAGCCAAGATAGTAACAGTAAAGCAAAGAAATGGGTGAAGTTGGAACAGGGGGCTAAGAGTGTTTCTTCCAATAAAATGAAGTTTTATTGTAACCATTGAACAATCAATTCTTTGAAAGTTTAACTTAGATAATATTCTATTCAGCCATGGTTTTAAAATTAGCTTTGCAAAGTTGTGTTAGGCACTTGAGATAGGCATAGTTTGTTAGAGCATTTGGTTTGGTTGTTTAGCTTTTAACAGAAATTTTTTGGCAGCTGTGTATGCTAGGAGGCATTTGTGTTATAAGTTAGATTGATATCAGAAATGTTACAGCCCTGTGTTGGAAATTGTAATGTTTAACTGGGTACAACCAAATAAACCCCCAGTTTGTAATAGGAAAGAGCTTTCCCTAAGATGAAAAAAGAGTCTTGCAGGTTGGGCTTTGACAAATTGCAGACACAAAAGGCATTTTTAAAAAAAATAATAATAATATAAAGTTTGCATGGAATTACAGCTGCAGAAAGGTGGAGACGCATCCCATTTCAGTTTGCATGGTGAAATATTTCAGTTTATCTGAGGATCAGAAAACAGGACAATTCTATTGGTGTGAAACTTTTTCTTTCTCCAAATGCAGAAATAAACCAGAATGTGTTGACCATTTATTAAAGGAAGATGGAAAAAAGTGGTGGAGGAGGTCAATAGCAACTGTACTCCTGAAAGGAGAATGTATTTTTGTGAGTGGAATACATCAGCTGCAATGATCTCAGTCCCAGACAGTTCATCCCATGTGATGTCCTTTTCTGAGAGGTTATTGTAAGCAGCTGAAGCTTGAACAGTCATAAATTCTAGGAGGCATCAGTCATTCGGCTTGTGCCAGCCTGAGAGCAGGAACTCTTCTCATTCCTGGCCTTATCCAGGTGGTGCAATGCAAAGACAGATTGCTCATTTGCTATCACAACAGCCTGTTGCTACAATTTTTTTTAGGTCCAGGGAAATAATTCCTTGCTTCTAATAGCTTGATCATAAAGTTGGCACAGGGGCCTGAGAGTGGGTTGGTTTAATTTGGTTTGGGTTTGGCATGCAGCTGGGCAACAAGCAGCCATGCCTGATATAGATCTCATAACAACACTGAAGACCTACCATTTCTATCTTATTGATGGAACAAAATGGACTTGCAGCCTCTCTCTCTCTCTCTTTTTCTTTCTTTCTTTCATTCATTCATTCATTCATTTATTAGATTTGTATGCCGCCCCTCTCCGAAGACTCAGGGCGGCTAACAACAATAAAGAAAACAATGTAACAAATCTAATATTAAAAAGTAATCTAAAAAAACCCAATTTAAGAGACCAATCATACAAACAAGCATACCATGTATAAATTCTATAAGCCTAGGGGGAAGGGAAAAAAATTCAATTCCCCCTGCCTGATGACAGAGGTGGGTTTTAAGGAGCTTGCGAAAGTCAAGGAGGGTGGGGGCAACTCCGATATCTGGGGGGAGCTGGTTCCAGAGGGTCGGGGCCACCACAGAGAAGGATCTTCTCCTGGGTCCCGCCAAATGACATTGTTTAGTCGACGGGACCCGGAGAAGGCCAACTCTGTGGGACCTAACTGGTCGCTGGGATTCGTGCGGCAGAAGGCGGTCCCGGAGATATTGCTTTCTTTCTTTCTTTCTTTCTTTCTTTCTTTCTTTCTTTCTTTCTTTCTTTCTTTCCTCCTTCTCTTCTTCCTTTCATCCCAATCACATTAAACTAACTTTCAAGTATCAAGGTCTCAAGAAACACCCCCCCCCCACACACACACACATCTCTTTGCACCATTCCCATTCCTAAAAGGGAGGGGGGAAATCAGCTCATAAGGAAAAAAACCCCAACCTTAAAAAGTTCTTATTAAACACCTGCACTTGCCAAAACTGCACATTTTATGGTTCTCTAGGGAGAAGTAAAAAACAGTAACAGAGCCTTTCAGTGTTTTCCATTTCAGTTCCTCTCCCTGGCAAGAATCCTTTTGTGTATTGGGATCTTGAAAGCCGAATGCTTTTCCACAGAGTATCATTTTGTTTTAGTTGGAAACACTGAAAATGTACGGATTAGAGAGGTCAGCAAATGGAATGTTATTACGTACTTGCCTTTGAAATTCCAGCATGGAAATGTCAGCAGTTCATTTTTCTTTGAAATCTAAAATTTGCTGTAAATATGGAACATAGTTACTGCATCATATGCATTTTCTCATGTAATGATTTGCAAAGTTTGGAAGGGTTTTCTTTTAGAAAACTACAGCTTCTGGTTAGCATGTTTTTAACCGGCCACTAATTTGGTCTTTATTTGATTTCTTTACAATAGATGTTATTTTTATATCTGCATGTTTAATTCTGTGAGAAACTCAACAGCATGTTAAAAAACAACTGCAAAACAAAAATATTTTGAATAATGTTGTATTAATGCTAGAAAACGGTTACAGAACAGAATGCTGGAAAATAATGATGTGCATTGTGATGGATAAGAATACATTTGAAAAAAAAATGTTCTGGAACACATTTGCTATGATTTGTGCTGTACCCTATGTTGTAAAATTAATATTTAATGATATCGCCACAAGCTTATAAATAAATTAGCAACACTTAATAACATCTGATATTAGTAAATTAATAATCCATATCATAAAGCCCATAATACTAAATTATATTACAAAACATCAGTGCTTGGTATATCTTGACCTTGCCGCTTTTTGACAAAACATATTCCCTAGAGCAGTGTTTTTCAACCAGTGTGCCGTGGCACACTAGTGTGCCGCGAGACATGGTCAGGTGTGCCGCGAAGCTGAGCAAGAGAGAGAAAGAGAGAGAGTGAAAGAAAGAAAGCAAGAGAGAGAGAGAAAGAAAGCAAGAGAGAGAGAGGAGAAAGAAAGAGAGAAAGAAAGAGAGAGAGAAAGAAAGAAAGAAAGAGAGAGAGAAAGAGAGGGAGGGAAGGAGGGAGAGAGAAAGTGAGCAAAAAAGAGAGGAAGGAAGGAAGGAAGAGAGAAAGAAAGAGGGATGGAGAGAGGAAGGAAGGGAGAGAAAGAGGGAGAGAAATAGTGAAAGGGAGGAAGAGAGAGAGAGAGAATTTTTTTGTCCAAACTTTTTTTATCCCCCCATTGCCCCCCCGCTCAACGTGCCCCATGATTTTGTATATGTAAAAAATGTGCCGCAGCTCAAAAAAGGTTGAAAATCACTGCTCTAGAGCAGTGTTTCCCAACCATGGCAACTTGAAGATATTTGGACTTCAACTCCCAGAATTCCCCAGCCAGCGAATGCTGGCTGGGGAATTCTGGGAGTTGAAGTCCAAATATCTTCAAGTTGCCAAGGTTGGGAAACACTGCTCTAGAGTATGGTAGACTTTTGAATTTGTCATCTACTTTATACTGCATTTTGAATATATTTTCCCCTCTCTGAAACATCTATACTGTATTTTGTTTCAGATATCCAGCAGAACTTGAGCAGTTGTACGTGACTCTAGGTATTTTACCTACTATGGTGAAAACAAAAGCCATAGCTACAATTTTGGTTTTTTATATGCAAAAAACCCCAAAATGTGAAAAAAGTTATATAGTTACTAGAGTTACTACATAAATTATTAAATTATTTCTAGGATTTGCAATCAATGTGAAGGCTTCTATACTTATCTCATAGAAGCTCTCATATTGATAATACAGATAAGTTGACGATGTAGTTAGCTGTCTCATGCTGTGATTGCTTGGTCCTCTGGAATAATTAATATATGATTAATGTTTTCTTTGCCATTGGTTACCTTGCATATTAATTATCAACTCATCAGATGAGTAATATGGTTCCATTATTTTTTCCATCTGGTTATTTCCTTTTTTGCGCTATTACTAGTCAATTGAGATTCTTGTCATTGCTGTTTTACACTTACTCATTTAATAGCGCTGACTCAGTACTGACAGTTTGCTTTCATTTTTTTAAAGTAATTTTTATTAATTTGTTTTAAAAAGCATAATCAAGAAAATATATACATTGACATATCTGCAATATTTGCAATACACAAAAAAGAAAATAGAAAAACATACATATACTTCTAAACAAACAAAAAACACCTGGACAATTACAAAATTACAAATAACATAAAAATATCATCAATTTCCTCTTGAGAGAAGGAGAGTTACACTCTTGTTTGCTTTCATATTAATTTTAAAGAACCACCAATTTTCCAGTCACACAGAAGTCAATATATGTGCAAAGTACAATTCTGGACTGAGATTCACATTTCAGAGGTATTTGAAAAGGTGATGAGCTTCATTCTTGGCTTTCTGCTATCTTATGTTAGGAAAATACCCAGCCAAAACAAAAAGACAGAGTATTTGCAGATACTTTATATTTGTGTATGTATTTAATCATTAATTATTTAATGCCATTTATAGGCTACCCAACTCTATGACTCTGGATGGCTTACAATTTAAGTAATAAATATTACTATTTATCTATAAATAGAACCTATAATGGAATCGCAATTATTCGAAGATAGGCTTCCTGTTTTGGAGATGGCTTTGCTTTACTTTTTACTCTTCAGTTTAATAGCGTACTTTGTTTTTTAAGGTTGCTAATATAAAACATATATAATGTGTCAATAGATTGAAAGAAATAATATAATCTCTACTCTCTGCCAGTCTCTTTGGCTGATTTGATTCAACAGTTAACTTTATTTATTTTATTTATTTATTTTGTCAGGTACGTATTGGTAGTACAGTATACAAAGATATAACAATGTTTATATACAGTACATGATATTAGTAAGAGAGAAACATTAGGACAGAGGACGTTTGCATGCTGCATTTTTTTTTGCTGTGCCATGTACAAAATATAATGACTTCTGTCTCCTCCTCCTCCTCCTCCTCCTTCTCCTCCTCCTCGATCATCTTGACTCCTACCTAGACTAGTTCCTAAAGGTTTTTTGTGAGATTTTTTTTGGGAAGTAGCTTGCCATTGCTTGTTTCTAAGGGCTGAGAGAAAGTGACAGGCCCATATTCATCAGCCGGCTTTGTGTCTGTGATATGACTAGGACTTACAGTTTATCCTGCTACATTAACCACTACATCAAACTGAATTTCTACCAGCATTTTAATGGCAGATTTTTGATGTTTTGATTCAATGTTCTGTGCTACTGAAGAACATTATGAACACCAATTTCATGCAGTGAGAGCGCAAGGTTTGCAAACAGAAGATTACACAGACTGGAAAAAGCTCTGGTTTATTTCCTCCTTGCTCATACTGCATCCATATACATGAATTCACACATTAGATACTGAGGTGCCGAATACAGTAGAAAGCCTTTATATGCATCTTAGATTTTCATCTACATTTCATCAACAATTAGAGAACAAACAATACAGGTGCACCACTTTTTATATTTATATGAAGTCTATACTCCTACCCTATTGAACCTACCTTTGGTATAAACCTGCATACTATTCTTTAGTACTAAATGATTGCATTTGGCATTTAGCAGAAACAGCTGTACAGGCCCCAATAAGAATTGGTGTGTTGACTCTTTCTTAAAGCAATTGTAGGGTCATAGGAAAAATGAAATGAAATGAAACCCGTAGAAGAAACATAAGACCTCAATTCTTACAGTGCAGTTCTTTCCTTTGCAGTTCTTTATGTGTGTTGAATTTGAAATGGGAAGCTGATGTGTGTAGGTAGAGCAATCAGTCAACTAATTTGTTCATTAATGCAAAAACAGAAAATAGCTCTGAGAACTATGAGTCTGGCTGATTTCACAGCCAAAGGAAGACTGATAGGGTGGAGAAGGGCATGAGAAAACTTCAGGGATTAGATAGAAGGTCTGGGACCAGTGAATAGCAGGACAGTTCATGGCAGGACAAGGAGATGGTACGGAAATGACCATAGAAGCCTATGTTAAGGAGTTTCAGATCTCCTTTTTCTCTATCTGTTTGAGGTAGATCTATTAAATGGTAGGTAGATAAGTAGGTAGAAGATAGATAGATAGATAGATAGATAGATGGATGGAGGGATGGAGGGAGGGATGAAATCTGATGCAATGTTATCAATGGGCCACAAGATGGTGTTGATCTGTTATAATGAAAGAGCTAAGGTATGATCTCTACTTCCAAATTAGATTTCATCTTACTCACAAGAAGCTATAGTAATAATAAAACCAAAGTAAACATTCCTTGCAATAGCCAGATATTATATTGAATGCCCTTCTTGTGGAGAGATCAGGAGACAATAAGCAGCTCTCACTAATGAAAATCAAAATTCCAATGTTCTGGCTAAACTTGATTATCTTTTGTTTCCTAGTAGAATTCTTACCAAGCAACAGTCTTCTCCTTTATGTCTCTGGCTTCTTAGAATAATTCCAACTATTTGTCATAGATATCAGGAAGATAAAATGAGATATTTGTTTTCCTAGTTTAAGCATAGAAACTTGTTTTGCTGTTTTCTTGCAGTTCTGCTATTGGTTTTGGTTTGGTTTTTATTTTTTATTTTTTTTAATTCTCTTTCCTATCTTGGAAAAGAGGAGTGAGGCATTTGGCTATGTCATGACAGAGTCATCATAGTCTCCTGTATGACAAAGGACATCTTTCTCTGTTGAATATTGATTGGAACTCAGATGCTGTCTGACTGCTGGCAATCTGGCTGGCAGTGAATGTGAGATGTGAGTTTACAATCTCCATATGAACTATGGTAACTTTTTTTTTTTAGAAGGACAATTTCTGCAAATGCCTGGGTGTTCATATCATTTTTATTAAAGCATCTACTATCATGTAACAATGGTTCTCAACCTGGGGATCGGGACCCCTTTGGGGGGGTGTCGAACAACTGTTTCACAGGGGTCACCTAAGACCATGGAAAAAGACAAATTCCCCATGGTGTTAGGAGCTAACACTTCTATTCTGGTGCATTAGAACATATTTTTACAATCTGACCAATCAGGGGTTTACAGTGAGGGTGTCTCTCTGACTTTCCTGCCAATCAGCTTAAAGCTCTGTTGGAAGAATTGGCACTAGACTTATGGTTTGGGGTCACCACAACATGAGGAACTGTATTAAGGAGTTGCGGCATTAGAAAAGTTGAGAACCACCATTAGAAGACAGAAATAAAATCAAATACAGTAGTACCTCTACTTAAGAGCTTAATTCGTTCTGTGACCAGGTTCTTAAGTAGAAATGTTTGTAAGTAGAAGCAATACTTCCCATAGAAATCAATGTAAAAGCAAATAATGTGTGCAAATTCACTAGGAAAGAAATAAAAGCTCGGAATTTGGGTGTTAGGAGGAGGAAGAGGAAGAAGAGCAGGAGGACAGTCGCTGCAGAAGGAAGAAGGCGAGGTGAGGGAATCAAAAAGTCCAAAACTTTAAAGCTTAAAAAAAAAAGAGGGACTCTGAGATGGCGAGGAGGAGCATGTGCCTCCCATACACCTGGCGCGAGGCTGTCTCCCATACACTGTGCCAGAGAGAGAAACCCAGGGGGAATGGCAGGAAACTGGCCAGGCCTTTGTGCCACTCTCAAATTTCATGGGAAATTTTTCCAGGTTCAGGTTCTTAAGTAAAATGATTCTTAAGAAGAGGCAAAAAAATCTTGAACACCCGGTTCTTATCTAGAAAAGTTTTTAAGTAGAGGCATTCTTAGGTAGAGGTACCAGTGTATGTGTATACGTTCATGTATATAGGTATAGTATTTTCAGGATTTATCTGCAAATGGCTTACATCTAGTGCATCAGCAAAAGGCTAAGGTGCAATTAATAACATAATATAAATAAGAGCATGTTTTGGGACATCCTGCTCAATCCCAGGTTTATGAATCTCTCTCTCTCCTCCTCAACCACCAGTTTAAATTGCAAATCTAGTTCTTCACACACCCAATTATATGATGTTGAAGACACAAACTCCCCACTAGAAATACTATATGATATGTAATTAATTATCTCTTTTTAAAATAATTTATTTTAAAAAAATAATGAATTATTAACAACGTTGGTAGATAATTTTATTACTTATAAGAGGGACCCAGGAAGAAAATAATTAGTTGATAATGTAGTGTTAATATTTATTTATTTATTTATTTATTTATTTATTTATTTATTTATTTATTTATTTATTTATTTATTTATTTATTTATTTATTTATTTATTTATTTATTAATCAGATTTGTATGCCGCCTCTCTCCGCAGACTCGGGGCAGCTCACAGCAATAATAATACAATGTAAACAAATCTAATATTTAAGTTTAAGTTAATTTAAAACCCCAATTTAAAAACCAATCATACATACTAGCATACCATGCATAAATTTTATAAGCCTAGGGAGAGGGAAAGTATC
This sequence comes from Erythrolamprus reginae, assembly GCF_031021105.1. Taxonomy (NCBI): domain Eukaryota; kingdom Metazoa; phylum Chordata; class Lepidosauria; order Squamata; family Dipsadidae; genus Erythrolamprus; species Erythrolamprus reginae. The sequence continues at coordinate 195,629,378 of NC_091952.1, read as the reverse complement.
AATTCCCCCATGCCTGACAACAGAGGTGGGTTTTAAGGAGCTTACGAAAGGCTAGGAGGGTGGGGGCAACTCTGATATCCGGGGGGAGTTGGTTCCAAAGGGTTGGGGCCGCCACAGAGAAGGCTCTTCCCCTGGGTCCTGCCAAACGACATTGTTTAGTTGACGGGACCCGGAGAAGGCCAACTCTGTGGGACCTAACCGGTCACTGGGATTTGTGCGGCAGAAGGCGGTCCCGGAGATATTCTGGTCCGGTGCCATGAAGGGCTTTATAGGTCATAACCAACACTTTGAATTGTGACCGGAAACTGATCGGCAACCAATGCAGACTGCGGAGTGTTGGTGTGACATGGTCGCAGCTGCATTCTGCACGATCTGAAGTTTCCGAACACTTTTCAAAGGTAGCCCCCTTTGAATATGAGGGACAACTCATATTCCACCAGTAAGCCTGGCTCAATTTTTAATAAAACAGATTCAAAAGTCATATGCAAAGATAGGGGGAAAAGGAAAAATAATTTTATGCCCTTAGAAGCAATTGTGGGATCAATGGTCTTCATGGGACCATAGTACATTATCCATTTACATTCCAAAACAGTAGATCCAGTCTAAAAAAATCTATTACAGTACATCCCATTTTTAATTATACAGTTGAAGCACTGTACATAAAACTCCCTAATGTTTGTCAATTGACTGTCATAAGTAAAATATCAAACCAGAATGACCTGATACGTATGTCATCTAAGAAATATGAGATGAGGATATGGAATAGTTCAGTCATCTTTTGACTCAGCTGCCTTACTTATAAGCCTAAATAATACTGTTAATTGCTGTAATGGCAAATTTGTACAGCTTATGTTAGCCATATGCTATTATTTTTTCTTAGCGACAGTCTTCGGTGCATTTTAGATAAATAATATAATGCTTTCTATAATCCTCATGTGCTATCTCATCTTCTTGTAATCTCAAATTTATTTTAAAGTCATATAAATAATTTAAATTGATTTCTGAATTAGGAAGATTATTTTTCTGATCTTTAGACTCTTTCTTTTTCATATCTGCTACATCCACCTGTGCTCCATTTTAATGAGATTAGAGCAATTAGCGTATTAAGGTGTTTAGGGCATTAGCTTCTAATGGGTCAGTTTAGTCTGTCTAAGTTGCTCACCTCCCATGAAGGTTAGAGAGTTTTAAAATGCTTTGTCTTGCGCAAGTGAAGTCTAGACATAGCTGAGTAAGCTTTAAAGTTTCAAGGATTGCCTGAGATTTATCTATCAATAGAAGAGCAATGGTGAAGAGACGTGATTGTAGAGATGATCTACTTGTATCTAAATGTGAGACTGAAAAATACTTGGATGCTTAAGTTACAATACAAAAATAGTATGCTGCATTTCAACGAAGTTATTTATAATGTGGTTTTTAGGACTCATACATCTGCTTAAGGGAATTGTTAAGAGAAATGAACTATTCTGAATAGTTGATTAAATTCCCCCAAATATGAAGCTCTAATATGACTTTTGGAACAGAGTTTATATAAAAAGTCCTTGACTTACAACCATTTATTTAATGATTGAAATTACAACAGCACTGAAAAAAGATCACAATTTTTCACACTTATGAATCTTGTAGCATACCCATAGCTATGTGATCAAAATTCGGATGCTTGGCAACTGCTTCATATTTTCAGATTCTCTTAACAACTGTGTTCCTATCTTAACTGCAGTGATTCACTTAACAATTCTGGCAAGAAAGGTTATAAAATGGGGCAAAACAATTATGTATTAAATAGTTATCTATTCCGTTATTTGGTTACCCTTATCTATGGTAATTCCAAAGAACTTTAAATAAACTAATCCAAATTTAGCTGTTATTTTACTCCATTTTAAACTTTTATATTTTAAATTATTGATGATCTTTTTGCTTCCTTTAAACCCTTATAATTTTGGGGTTATTTTTGTTAATTTTTGAAGGTTGACGGTGCATTCACTTGGTGGTTTAGGGTATTTTGCCTTGAGTCTGTCCTAATCTTCACTCACATAGTGTTTTTGATTATTTACAGACAGGAATCTAAATGAAGAATTCCTCATATATTCAGTATTCAGTCTATATAGTTGGCTTTCTACTTCTTGTTTTAATAACTATCGCACCATAATTCACGTAATAGTTACATGATAGGTTTTGTGCAACCTGTGTACCTACTCAACTAATCAAAGAGAAACTTATCCCAGGCTCTCATGACTGGGCTTCTAAAAGGTAATTGAATTTCTGGAAATGAAGATTGGGTGAATGCCTGCATTTTCATATATTTGAGAGTGCTTTGCGACTACTTTTTGTAGAGCTGCTCTTCTGCTGTACTTCAGGCTCTTGGGGATTTAAGAGATTCATTATGCAATGAAATTGGAGGATTCTTCCATTTTCTAGAGCCAAATAAACTACTGAAAGGATTCTGTTTCATGTTTTGTTCCAGGAGCTAATTTATTTGTCCTATTGCCTTCAGAGAAGAAATAAATGGCGCGGTTCATTATTTCATACAAATATACAGTTTGTCTATTAATTGCCGCAGGAAAATAAATAAATAAAATGTACATTTCAAAAATGTGCAAATTATAATATTTAAACTTTGATTTCCTTGAACCTTCTATTATGATGTGAATGCTGTAATGGGGATGTTGGTATATAAATAGTAGTACTACCTTTTCCACTATTCATATTCGCTGCACTAATCCCAGCGACCAGTTAGGTCCCACAGAGTGGGTCTTCTCTGGGTCCTATCAACCAAACGATGTCGCTTGGCGGGACCCAGAGGAAGAGCCTTCTCTGTGGCGTCCCCGGCCCTCTGGAACCAACTCCCCCCAGAGATTAGAATTGCCCCCACCCTCCTTGCCTTTCGAAAGCTGCTTAAAACCCACCTCTGCCTCCAGGCATGGGGGAACTGAGATACACTTTCCCCCTAGGCCTTTACAATTTTATGCATGTTATGTCTGTATGTATGATTGGTTTTTATATAATGGGTTTTTAACTGTTTTTTAGTATTGAATTTTGTTATATAATGTTTTATTGCTGTTGTTAGCCACCCCGAGTCTGCGGAGAGGGTCGGCATACAAATAAATAAATAAACAAACAAACAAACAAACAAATTTTAGGTGTCTTCTCCACTAGTCAAAAACATATAAGATCCATGATATGTAAGCTGCTATTGAATTAGGTTACTGAGTCTGTATCTTTTATTTTGGAAAAATAACATACTAGCAACTCAGTAATTTAGATATCAGATCTAAATCACTCAGTAATTTAGATATTGATTGCATTCATATCATTTCCTGCTTATTCTTGGGCGCTTTCACTATTCTCTTCAGAAATGCACATTGATTCTAAATTTGTAAAATTGCATTCTTTGGATGAAACCGTTTGCTAGTTGAAAACTATCACAGATTCAAGTTTATATGGATATTGTACAGATTAGAAGAGAGAGTTTTGCAGGTCAGATACAACAGCATTTATACCATTTTTTATTACATTATTGTTTATGGTCTACAAAGTTGCAGCTTACATGAATATATGTCCTAACTTTATCAGCCTTACTAATAGTTTTTAACCCTAATTATATTTGTAAAGAAACAAGGGAGCCAGTACAACTGATTCCGTGATTTGGTTAAAGCTTGCCTTTAGAAAACAAAGCAGCTATATAATTTTTACTGCTTTGATTTCACTTGCTTTTCACTAATAGCCAGTTACAAATAAAAAAGAGCAAAAAAAATTAATTTTGCTCTTTCTCATTTGTAATTAAGTAGTACCTCTGATCAGTTGGAGAATGCATGCAAAGCCCCAATCAAAACCTTTACATATTTGTTTCTTGGTTTACTGTATGTTATAACTATTTGCTCTGATGTCTAGAAAGGTTTCCTCCCTATGAGTAATTCAACATTTTCCTTAGGAATGAAGGAAATGCCTGCTGCGAACTTCTGTTCCAAGCATTTTGAGCTTTTATGCAGAGCTTGACAGCATTCAAGATTTCCTGTCCATTTAGGTTATTAGGTGCTGCTTATTCTTTAGTTCTACTGCCTGGCGAAATATTAGATAACGGAGTAAGAGCTTATCGGAACGTATGTCTGAACTGATAAATATGGCAGCCTTTTAGCAAAAAAGGCTAATGCACACAAGGTCCCCTTTCTGGCTTTGAATTAGAATGAGCTCCATGCACATCTTGTCCCATTGACAATAGTCAAATGCATACAGTGTGATTTCCATACCGTCCAGACATCTACAGCACCTAATATGTACCTGTCTAGCCAGCTTTCCTGGAACAGAGAGCTGGAGTTTGTTATTAAGACCAATTTCTAATATATTGCAAACACATCTTTTACTGACATGTTTTATCCCAGAGCATACAATGTAAGCTGCATAAATTTGTTTACCTTTGGTGACAAATAACTGCCACCCACCTTCGTTTTGTATTTTAAACCTGACAGCCTTCTAAAATGCTTTTAGGATTAAAATTTAATTGCTTCAGACAGAAGAAAAAGGAATGCTGACTAGGCAGGGGTATAAGTTACTGGCTGAATTCGACAAATATGTTTCTTTTTTTCTTCTTTTTCCTCTCATTTCTTTTGCTGCCCGTTACAATTAGAGAAGGTCAGTTTTGATAGTAGGCAATGTTTAGCTCAGCACAATTTACATTCAGGAGTGGAACTGCTAGGGTAAGGTGACCAGATGTCCTGCTTTTCGCAGGACAGTTCCGCTTTTTACCAATTTGTCCCGCATCCCGTGCCGTTTTTAAAAAGTCCCAATTTTTTGAAAGACATATCAACCGGCGGCTTGAATGCCGGCTGGAGATTGCATTGGAGCTGCTTGCCATGCGATCATGTGGCTTGAACGGATCGCCCATCAAGCAGCTCAGCTTCCACACTGGGGGTCTGCGATGGGCACGAGGGATGTCACGGAGGCCCCGGCTGCGACGCTGCTGAAGAGGTGCCGACGCCGCTGCTCCTCAGCCTGCCTGGCTCATCGCTGAGTGGCCGATGCTGCACCCCCTTGCAGGGAGAGAGAAAGACAGGATGGCAGAGGTGGCCGGCGAGTCCCGGGCGGCTTCCCTGTGGGGAAGTGGCTGCACTGGAAGTGGAGTTGAGCTCCTGCCGGCTCAAGCAGGAAAACAAGCGACACCTTCCAGGCCTGCGTGGCCAAGTTACCGAGGCAGGTTGAAAAACTTGGTAAAGTCAGCAATGGTAAAAACACTGAAAAGACAACATCTACTGTAGAAGTGCAAACTGAAGACCCTGCTGCATAGTTATATGCAGATTATTACTATTCTTATAATTATTACAATTGTTCTGAATTAATTTTTTTTTGGGGGGAAATGAAGCAGTGGCCTGAAACTTTGTCATATGCCCAACACACAAACATACACACAGAGAGGGGGGGGGGGAATTGGAGGGTTGGAGAAGAGACCGAGCATGCGCCTCTCCGGCGTTCCAGCATAAGAAGCAGTCTGAAAGCAGAACAGGCAAGCTATTTTGCTCTCTTCTCTTGTCTTACTGCACTTTCTACTGCAATAAAAGGGCCAGACTGAGAACATATACAAAAATAAACATTGAGGTAAAAGTCTCTAGAGATTTTTCAGTCATCCATCTCCCCCCCCCCCCCCCCATCAATGGTGTCCCACTTTATCGAAGTTAGAATCTGGTCACCCTATGCTAAGGGTTTGTAGGGGCTTGGGAGAACTTCTAGCTAAGATTCTGTGCAGTTCGGAGAACCCCCAAATACCACTCCTAGCTAGCCCTGCCCACCCCATCTATTCCAGGATTTCCCACATTGCCCCTTTTGGATGCAAGTAAGTGCAGGACGCGCATGGAGACTTGAGGAGAGCAAAAAACGGGCCTACCAGAAGTTGGGGAAGGCCCATTTCCGGCCTCCAGGGGACCTCTGAAACTTGGTGAAGCCATTTTCACCCTCCTGGAGGATCAAAAAAAGCCTCAAGAGCACGGGTGAGCATTGGTGGGTTTCAAAAAATTTTGCTGCCGGTTTGGTAGGCGTGACTAGGTGTGGGGCATGTGACTGAGTGGGCGTGGACAACTTAATGTCACTCACACCCATGCTAAAGTCACATGATCCCCCCACCTAGCCACTCCCACAGAAAAAGTAGGAACATTTTTGGTATTTCTACCTATCTATCCCCACCCTCCCTTCATCAGTTGTCCCCATTTCACCTAGCCCCACTTCCTCCCCCACCACCGCCTTTTTCTTTGGGCTTTTTACCTTCTGCGGTAGCTGGTCCAGAATCCAGAAGGCAAGCTGATCGGAGTTTTTGGCGGCCCCCAATCAGCCACCACTGCTAGAAAGCAGCTGGCAAAGAAGGCTGTGGAAAGAGCTGCTGTCATTGCTGCTTTGACTTGCAAGGCAATGTGATGAGCATGTGCAAAGAACATGGCAATGGCAGCAGCATTTTCCAAGATCTCTGGCACTTTTTGGCGGCCTGCCGCAGAATCAGAACTCTTTCTGGTTCTTCAGAGCTGAAGAAACTTCTTGGATTATTATTATTTATTGGATTTGTACGCCCCTCTCCATAGAAGCAAAAGCTCTTCAAAGAAAAAAAAGAAAAACTAGAAAATCCAGTTGCCCTTTGAAAAAGCACCTTTGGGTGCTAACAGTAAGGTTGACACTAACCATGTTAATACCTGAAAACTTTGCTCCTCATCAGATCCAAAAAATTCATTTAATTCCTCTGAAACCAGAGGCAGATTTAGGAGGATAGAAACATTATGATTCCCAAATGTGGAGAAGCTACATCAGTTTTATGATGGGTTAATTTTTACTAGGGAATTTACTGGGGTGACATTAATTAAACTTTCTCTTTTTCATGTCATTAAATTGTTTAAATCATTCAAGTTAACTTTTCTTTTTCCAATATTAGGGAATGTTGAGGTGCGAGCCAGAAAAGGCAGATGTGTAAAACACAGACAATTTTTCAGCTGCAAGGCCATCAGATACCACACTGAGAGACTTGCTAACTGATAGGAAAATCAGGTGATAGAAATGAGTTATAGTGTGGCAGACATAAGAGTCTTTTGCCTCACTTCACTTCGGCAGTGGTAATCAGCTATTTTGTATGATTTCCTTCATCTTTGCGGTAAAAATTGTACTGTAGCTATATTGCTGTAGCTCAGGGGTGGGAACTTTATGACCTGTCGACTTCGATTCCCAGAGTTCCTGAGACAGTTCTACTGGCTGAGGAATTCTGGGAGTTGAAGTCCACAGGTTGTAAAATTACCATAGTTGCCCAGCACTGCTACAGATAAAGATAGCTAAGCTACATTATATCAGGGGAGCTTCTGATTAGCTTATCCAAGGACCTGAGCTAAATGCAAAGTATCCCCCCAAAAACAAATTTGTGATTATTTATTTATTTATTTATTTATTTAATTTGACTTCTATGCCCAATCTCGAAGGACTCAGGGCAGCTCACAACAATATAAAATTACAATAACAATAAATAATAAAAAGAAGTCTAGGGGGAAAAAACCAAGCAATTTCTAAAATTTATTTATTTATTTACTTACTTACTTACTTACTTACTTACTTACTTACTTACTTACTTACTTACTTACTTACTTACTTACTTACTTACTTACTTATTTTGTCCAATACACAATGAGGGTTTTAGTAGCTATATATCTATATACACATAGTAAAATACATGATGAAGGTTATAGAGGAGATACTCATAGTAAAATATATCTAAGAAATAATAGAAAAGAAGATATAGGAATAGAACATATCAATGAAAGAATAGAAGAAGAGATATAGGAATAGAAGAAAGGTATAGGAGATATAGGAGAGCAATAGGACAGGGGACGGAAGGCACTCTAGTGCACTTGTCCTCGGATCAGTTAGGGAAGTCTTGACAATTAGCATTTAGAATTCCTATTTATATAAATAATATGAAGTTGAATATCATAGTGTCTGCAATTAAAATATCATAGCGAATAGCAATTAAAAGAACAGGAATCACCTTCACAATAAAAATGATAATTCAAGAAAGTAACCTGCTATGTTATACAGGTTTCATTTGAGTGGGCATGATTTTGTTTTTCTCATCATGCCATGTTTTACAGTCCTATGGGGAAAATTTCTACAAGTAATGTCTGCTCCCCATGACAAATACCTTCAGGTATGGGGATGATTCAATGGAATATAATGCTTGAGCAGTGGAAACACATGTGGACAAATGGACTGAAATTTACACTGAACTATAATTTTAAAGAAAACTTTTAGAAACAGATGTATCATTGGTACCTGTTAAGGAAAAGTGATCAGAGTTACCCCTGAGTTATCAGGGACATGTGTTTAGGAATGTGGGATTGCAGTAGATCTCCAGTAAATGATGAGTAATAATCCAATCACAAACAGATTCATTAAAGTGTATAAAATAGATAAATAACACAGTCCAATTAAACAGTCAAGGTCATTCACATTTAGTTAATCAATATCAAGAAGTACTATAATCTTCTTACTAGTCTGTCTTTGTCTTAAACATCAAACAAAGATTACAGCTAACAAACACTTCCATACTTTCAGAGAGTAACAGAACTTCTTATCAGACACACAGGGGTGGGCTGCTGCCCGGACGGGAGGTGAACGCAGTGGGGTAGAGAAAATGGAGCTCCACCCCAGAGCACCCAATTTGCACTGAAAGATGTTGAAAGAAAATGCAGGACGTCTGGCATAAGCCACACCCACCGGGAGGTAGTAAAAAAATTGGTAGTCCTTCACTGGACACACAGTCAATCACGAATGAAACAGCACATCAGCCTCCAGCTACGATCTCTCATGCTCCATCTTAATGGCAAACGTAAAACACCATAGCCAATCATCACACAGCACAGCAGTACATTTAAAGTTAAAGTACTCAAATGTATACAAGCATAAATTAATGGCTTGTTTATATATTAACAAACCCACCATTTGGACATAATCCTAACAATACCTAATGCCTGACAAATTTATCAAAGATGTGTAAGGGTATCTCAAATGAATGTTGGAAATGTAATTGTAAAGAAGGAACTCTTAATCATATTTGTGAGCTTATGTTAGACCAGGAGTCAGCAACAATGTCGGTTTGTGGGCCCCAGGGGAAGAGCCTTCTCTATGGGGGCCCCGACTCTCTGGAACCAGCTCCCCCCAGAGATTAGAACTGCCCCCACCCTCCTTGCCTTTCATAAACTCCGCAAAACCCACCTTTGTCATCAGGCATGGGGGAATTGAAATATCTCCCCCGGGCCTATAAAATTTATGTATGGTATGTTTGTATGTATGTCTGCTTAATAATGGGGTTTTAAAAATATTTTAAATTGTAAATTATTAGATTTGTTATGAACTGTTTGATTGTGTTGTGAGCCGCCCCGAGTCTTTGGAGAGGGGCAGCATACAAATCTAATAAATAAAACTAAAAATAAATAAATAAAATAAAATAAAACCTACATTCTGGAGCTGCATGTGGCTCTTTGGGCCCCCTGCCCCTTAACAGGTTGGCCTCACCCCTCTTGTTTCCGTACACACTTTTCCTAAGCTTTGGTGCCCACTTTAAGAGGCCACATCCAGCCAGGGCATCGCGAGAGGGGAAGGGGGAGGAGGAGGAGGGTGCAGGAATGAAGCACCCCTGTTCCTGTCTTTATTGCACATAAGGCAGCCTTCGCTTCCTGCCACTTCGGGCTGGAGTATGCATCCTCTGCAGTCAGCTGAAGAGCTGCTGGGGGTGGGAGATGACATGACAAGGTGATGGCAAGAGAATTAGTGCAGGAGAAAAGCTGTGTCCTGTTAAGACCCACCTAAAGTGAGCACCCACCCACCCTGCGTGCACCTTTGCTGCGCTTTAGCACTCACTTGAGGAGGCTCTCCCTGCGCATGTCCATGCTCCTGGCTCAGCCACAACCAGCCAGGGGGTCACGAGGAGGGGGGAGGAAGAGGACTCAAAGGGAGGGGGATACACACACACACACATATAGAGAGAGAGTGAGGAAGAGAGAAAGACACATAGGGGAGAGAGAGGGGGGAGAGAGAAGGGAAGAGACATAGAGAAGAACCGTTGCACTTACCTGAACGGTCTTCTCGCTGCACTGCAAGGAGAGTCCAATAATGGGTTATTCTTCAGCCTTGCTGGAAGGGACTGAGTTAAAAATTAGCATAAATAACCGGTCCACCCCCTTTGTTACCCTTCCTGTGTCAGTCTTATAATAAAAACGAAGTCATAGTGACCGTAAACCAGTAACTTTTATTAACCAACCGAATATATATAAAAGACCAACACGTAACTAGAAAACTGTGACCCTGGGCCAAATAGCCGGGTGGGTTTGGACTCTCCTTGCAGTGCAGCGAGAAGACCGTTCAGGTAAGTGCAACGGTTCTTCTCCACTTGCACTGCTACGGAGAGTCCAATAATGGGATATACCCAAGGTTAACTAGATAGGGAGGGAGAAGGCTGGACCAGGGGCGCAGAGGCTTGGCATACTTTCTGCAGTACTCTGCGTCCAAAGGCTGCTTCCGTGGAAGCGTAAGAGTCCAAACGGTAATGCTTTATAAATGTATTAGGGGTGGCCCAGGTTGCTGCACGGCAGATGTCATCGATTGGTGCCTGGGTTGCCCAAGCCGCTGAAGTGGCTGCACTCCTCGTTGAGTGTGCCGTGATGCCCTTTGGTAAAGGTGTGGGGCCTGCTTTGTATGCTGTGCAAATGCAGGAACGGATCCAACAACTGATAGTCTTTGAGGATACCCTCGTTCCCATGGTGGCTGGGAAGTAGGATACAAAGAGGGATTCCGTTTTCCGAAAGGTGCTTGTTCGTCTTATGTAAATCTTGATGGCTCGTCGAACATCAAGTTTGTGCCATCTCAATTCTCGTGGATGGACTCCCTGCGTACAGAAATCAGGCAAGATAATGTCCTGAGATCTATGAAACACTGTGTTTATTTTAGGGAGGAAAGTGGGGTCTAAACGTAGGACCACCTTGTTCGTGTGGAAAATACATAAGTCAGGTCTGACTGAAAGGGCAGCCAGTTCGGAGACTCGCCTAGCCGATGTGATTGCTGTCAGAAAGGCGGTCTTGAGTGATAGGAGACGAAGTGGTATGTCTCGCAGAGGTTCAAACGGTGGTTCAGTTAGAGCGTGTAGTACGAGCGGTAAGTCCCATGTCGGGAACCGATGTATTGGTGGAGGACTGATGTTTGCTGCTCCCTTAATGAAATCTCGAATCCATGGATGTTGAGAAATTGGGCGGGAAAAGTCCATTTTAAGTATCGTGGCGATTGCTGCCACCTGTCTGCAGAGCGTGTTGGGTGTCAGTCCCTTATCCAAGCCTGCCTGTAGAAATTCCAGAATTTGGATTACTGAGGGAGACTGTGGATCCTGATCGCGGGTTCTGCAGAAGGCGCAATAAGCTCTCCAGGTCGCCTGGTATATCCTGGTCGTGGATGGCCGGCGAGAGGCTTGGATGGTATTGATTACCTTTTCAGGAATCCGTTCTTTCCTTAGTCTCTCCCCCTCAAGTGCCACACGGCAAGATTCCACCATTGTGGATCTGGGTGGTACACTGCTCCCTGTTTCAAGACTACTTTGCGATGTGGTATTCGCCAAGGGGGAGAGATGGAGAGGTCTATCAAGTCCGCAAACCACGGCCGTCTGGGCCAATGTGGGGCTACCAGGAGTATTTCGGCCCGTTCTTGAAGCAGTTTGTTTATCACTCGCGGGATCAAGCACACCGGAGGGAAGGCATAAAGAAGTCCCTCCGGCCATGGGGAGGTCAGGGCGTTGATTCGTTCCGCTCCTGGGGTTGGGAAGCGGGAGAAGAATCTGGGTAACTGGTTGTTCTGATGGGTAGCGAAAAGATCTACCTCCGGTCTCCCGAATCTGTGGGTGATCTCCCTGAATAGGTGTGTCCCCAGGCTCCATTCCGTCGGGTCGATGGTTGCCCGGCTGAGCCAGTCCGCTTGGGTATTGGAGATGCCTGCTATATGCTCCGCTCTCAAGGATGTTAAGCGTTGCTCTGCCCACTTGAAAAGTGTCTGAGACTCTGACATGAGGCGCCCTGATCTTGTGCCCCCCTGGTGGTTGATGTGGGCTCTTGTTGCCACATTGTCTGTCCGGATTAGCACATGCTGATTCTCTATTTGACTTGCGAAGTGTCTGAGCGCCAGGTGTACCGCCCTGAGCTCTAGATAGTTGATGTTGGGGCACGTGAGTTCCTGGGAACTCCATTGTCCTTGGGCTACTCCCACGTTGGAGTGGGCGCCCCAGCCCCAGAGACTCGCGTCTGTTGTTATAATTACCTCCTGGTGGGGTAGGAAGGAGGACCCCTGAAGTAGGGCTGGCGACTTCCACCAGTGAAGTGAGCGGCGAACGTCCGGTGAGATTGGGATGTGTCTTGAGGAGTGGCTGGTTCGATTCCTTTGGAAGGGAATGAGGAGCCATTGTAGGGGTCTGGCATGGAGCCTGGCCCATGGTACAATGTCTATGCAGGATATGAGCATGCCCAGCACCTGGGACAGAAAAGCCAGTGGTACTGTACGGGAGCGTTGCAACTCCGATATTGCCGTCTTGATTTTGATCTGGCGATCTGGTGAAAGAAAAACCTTGCCGGATAAGGTGTCTATGATGGTGCCCAGATGGGATAGGGATCTGGTCGGAGTCAGGTGACTCTTTTGGTAGTTGACTGAGAAGCCGAGGGACTCCAATGTCCGCATGGCTTCTGACAAGTCCTGTTGGGCCCGAGAGGGGTTGTTGGAGAGTATGAGAACATCGTCCAAATACGCCATCAGGCGTAAAGGGCGTGTACGTAGATGTGCTGTGAGAACATCCATGATTTTTGTGAAGGTCCGAGGGGCGGACGATAGTCCGAAGGGCATGGCCTTGTATTGTAGATGCTGGCTCTCGAAACAAAAACGCAGGTATTTCCTGTGTTTGGGATGCACTGGCACATGCAGGTATGCCTCCTTGAGGTCTATCGATGTCAGCCAGTCTCTCTGACGTATTGCCCTTAGGATTGACCTCAAGGAGTGCATCTTGAATCTGCGGTATTTTATATATATGTTGAGTTGCTTTAAGTTGAGGATGAGGCGACAGCCTCCCGAGGCTTTGGGTACTATGAAAACAATGGAGTAATACCCCTGTCCCTCTTGATGTGCAGGGACCCTCTCGATAGCACCTATTTCCAAGAGATGGTGAATTTCTTGCAGGAGGAGATTGCGTTTGTGACAGTTGAAAATGACTGGACACTGTAGAAACCTGTTCGGAGGTTGTTGTATAAACTCTATGGTAAGGCCTTGAGCTATTGTACTGAGAACCCAAGTGTCTGAGGAGATAGACTCCCAAGAGGCGGTGAAGTGCTGTAACCGTCCTCCTATTGGAAAAGGTGGGGAGTCATTTGTTTCTTCGGAAACCACCCCTGTTGGAGCCTCTGAAGGCTTTCCTTGATTGTTGGAATTGTTTATTCCTATCTCCAAAGTTACTCCTGTCTGTTCTAAAGGAGGACTGCGCATAGGACCCCTGGGCGTACGACCTTCCACCTTGGGGGTTTGTGGAGGAAGTCTCGGCTCGAAAGGGTTGACGCTTGTAGTAAGGAGTGGTGCGCCTGTCCTGTCGTCTGTAGGTTCGTGGTAAAACCTTCTTCTTATCCTTATCCTCTATGAGGACATTGTCCAGAGATTCTCCAAACAGCTTTGCCCCGTCAAAGGGGGCTGATGCCAGGCGCCATTTAGACTTGGCGTCTGCTTGCCACGTGCGGAGCCAAAGCAATCGGCGAGATGACTGATTTGCTGCTAGGGCACGTGATGAAAAACGTGATGCGGAAAGGGTGGCATCCGCCGAGAACTCCGCCGCCGCCAGCAGTTTGTTTAAATCCTGCCGTAGGCGACCATCCTCTGGTCCCAATTTTGTGATCATTTCTTGAAGCCACAGGACTGAAGCCCTATTAAAAAATGAAGCCGCTGAGGCTGCTTTAAGGGCCCATGCCGTCATCTGGTGAGCTTTCTTGTTCATGCTCTCTGCTCTGCGTTCCTCTGGTTTTAGCCCATCTGCTAGCTCTGATGGGACGAGCGCATTGGACACCAGGGCTGCAATTGGAGCATCTATAGCCGGAAATTCCAGGAGGTTCTCTAGTTCTGGTTCAAAGGCATAAAACTTACGCTCTGAGGCAGTTGGACCCAGAGCTCCAGCCGGGTATTGCCACGGTCGTTTAATATTGTCCAGAAACAGCTTTGGAGCGGGAATAAGATCCGCCTCCCTTTGGATTTCTGTGAGCACCCTGTTGGCAGGTTGAGGAGCAGTTGCTGCTTCTGTGGATTTTTCTGTACCCGGTGTCACTGTCAATTTTGCTTTGTTAAGTAAGACCCGAAAAATTGAGGGTCTGAAAAGACCAGCATAGGTAGGCGGTTCAGGTGGTGCTCCTTCATCATCAGATAGGCCATCATCTGGATCTGAGCCCTGGCCCCTTAGGTCATCCTGAAAGGAGTCATGTGCAGGGGAAGAGGGGGCTGGCGCTGCCCATATATTCCTTTGTGGAGGGGGCGGGCGTGGTGATGGGGGTGGTGGTGTGCTTGATGAGCACTGTTGAACCCCCGCCACGATGCCATGAGAATAAGCGGAGGCAATCATATCCTGCAAAGCAGGAGGTAAACGTTGCCAAGTCTCTGGGGAGGAACGGAGTCCCGCTGCAGTAGGGGTGAATGTGGCTGTTGGCAGTGGTTGTGTAGCCGTGTGCCACGAGGAGGAGGGAGGCCTGTGCATATCAGGGCCTGGTAGGTCCGGTACATGGGAAGTTCCCCCCACTCTGTCTGGTGACCAATCAATATCTGTGGCCAACCCGGTACCCTCTGGGAGTCTCGTGGGGGTAGCGCTGGCCATAGACCCCATAATCTGACCTTGGCTTGGCTGAGGACCAGGAGTCTGCTTTTGTGCCTCTAATTGCTCCTCGAGGGCTTTTATACGTCTCTCTGCTTCCTTCAATGCAGAAGAGGACTGTGAACTCTTTGATTTTGCCTTTGAGGAGTGAGATTTCTCCTTGGTTTTGGTGGCAGGAGGCTCCGCTACTCCCTGTTGAGGGAGATCCGACATCCTGGGAATCTAGGCCTGTCAGGGACTCGGCAGCACGCAATAGAATATTTCTGCGTGTTCGGCACAATGAATTGGCAATAATGGCTGCCTCCAGGCTCGTTCCGCCTTTTCCTGCACTAGGGCAGGATATCCGGGCGTTTTCCCGCTCGGGGGAAATTTGCGGCGTCATAGCCGACTTATAAATGGCGGGCGGAAGTCGTGGGTTGTGGGGAACACCCAATATGGCGGCCTCCTATGTAGCTCGCCATTTTCGCGCCCGCCGAAAATGCCGTTTGTGGCGCCGATTCCGTTCCGCGATCTCCTTCGCTTTCGGCGCCCTTGATTCGGCGGGAGATTTGAATTTCGGCTGCATCTCTGCCGATTCCAGCTGCTGGGCTTCAAAAGTCGCTTTTGCTGGGGTATGGCCGCGCAGGCCGGGGACCCCCCTTTCCTGGCGACTCCGGGTCGTAGGAGCGGTACCCACGCAGGGAAGAGGCTCCGACCTGGGTAGAAACGATGCGGGCTTACTCCGCAGAGCAGGGGCCCAATCCCGCCGAAACCAAGAATCTTCGAGGATCTGAAAGAAAGAAAAGAGAATTCTGTTAAGTACAAGTGCAATACATTTGTATTTATTTATTTTTAAAAACATATTAAATTAAATCTAAACAGTCTAGACTACTAAAGTCATAGGAGAAACTACTCATATGTCCCTTCACTATGACTGAGTTTTTTAGACTGACACAGGAAGGGTAACAAAGGGGGTGGACCGGTTATTTATGCTAATTTTTAACTCAGTCCCTTCCAGCAAGGCTGAAGAATAACCCATTATTGGACTCTCCGTAGCAGTGCAAGTGGAGAATGGTTTTGTGACTAGGGAGATCATGTGATTGGGTGGGAGGGAGTGACATCAAGTTGGCCACATCTACCCAGGTTTTGTGGTTCCCAGTGTATTCTTTTTTTCCTGTGGGAAATGGGTCTACAAGCTCTTTGAATGTTTAAGGTTTCCATCCCCTGTGTTAGACCCAAGAAACATTGGGATCAGATCCATATTTTAATGCAGGAGATTCTTATTATGAATGTGAAATTGAGAACATAAATGTTTGTTTTAGGATTACCATACTAGGGTATGGATCCCTCACCCCTACCATCAAGGGCTTTCACTGTAAACAGAATAAAGTTCCATGAGTGAAATTCTCCTCACAATATTCTGACTGGTGGGGGGAAAAAAGACCAATTATGTTTAGAAGTTATTCAGCCCTTTGGAATGGATTTCCTGGGAGCAAGTGGATTGAAGGGTGGAATTGGTGACTTCTGCCAACAAAAGTGTTTTGCTAGATCAGAAACATTCCATGGTTTGAAAAGTCATTCCCTTCACAGAAGTCCCCCTTTGGATCTAAGCAAGGATTTGGGGCAAGATGGCTAAACAGTACACAGATGTTGCCATGAGCATGCCCTTTCTTTTCTAGGGAAGCTCTCCATTATCTTCCAAAACAAAAGAGGGAGCAAATCTCATAACCTTTAAGAAAAAGAGATGAATCCCGTAGTTGGAAAACACCAGATGCTGCAGAATTAATGAAAACAAAAGGTCTGGTTCTGGATCAGAGACCAGATGGGCTTCATATAAGAAACAGATACATAGATATCAATATTACTAAAAACTCACAAGGAAGTTCCTCTTCCTTCCTTCCCTCTCTTCTTTTCTACACTAATAATCAGGAAATGCTAGAAATATTTGCTGTTTTCTATTAAACTTGAGAACGCACTGGTAGGTTTGTTTAGTGGATAAAGATCGAAATTGCCAGGATCTTAGTGTTCCATAGGCAGTTTTTGTTAAAGAGGAAGAGAGTTCTATTGTTGAATGTAGGGATTTTTTAAACACTGCTCTGTTTAGACTATGCCAACTTCTGAAACTGAGAACTTAAAACTTTTTTCTTGAAGATTTATTAAGCTTGGCACAAAATCCTTCTTCTTACTAAGGATTAGGAGCTTGCCAGGTTTAAATTCTTTTAACTTTAGTCATGTGATTGGAATAGATTGTTCCAAACAGGAGATGGAATTTTTATGCTCCCAGTAAGTGAAACCAGTGGAAAATGTTTCTCATAAAGCCTTGAGAAATATTTTACATAGAAGCCAAGTTTGGGAAAGTATACTCTTAAATGTTATGAGTGGTAAGACTAGGTTATTAATGAGGTCTGATTCCGACCTTCTCAAGTTGTTATTTCAGAAGTCGGTTGGACTAATATTGCTCATTGATCAGTCCCCAAAATATGCAGAGTAACATTAGAAGACAGAATTTGTCATACCTAAGTGCCGGTTATCCAGTTTTAATAAACATATGCTTTCAATTCCCATCATATTTGATGCAGGTTCAAACAGGATTACATTCTTCCTTTTGAAACACAGAATGGCAATGGTGCTGTAGCTGTTCTTGGACCTCCTTTTCTTTTAAAACACAAATGTAGGCATGCATGCCCCAACTTCTTTCAGGTACACCATTGCAGATCTTAAATGCATGCTACTAAATGAAAGAAACCTCACAAATAAAATGCCCGAATTACTACTACTACTAAATGTGGCCCTTTTCAATCTGATCTATCCGTGAGATGTGGTTGAATGTATCCTTTCCAGACTCCATGACCACAGTATGCGGCTGTCATGTTTTCTGATCTTCCCGTGAAAACCAAAGGGGGTGTGTGTTGCCATTTTCTATAAAAAATTCCTAGATCTGAAAAACATTCAAGTTACACAGGAGCTTACTTTTCCTGAGACCATCATCTCTGAGTTGCCCCTAAATACCAAAGTTCACTTCTTATTATATTACAGAGCCCCTGATTACAACTTCGATCATGCAACCAAGCCAACTGCTCTACTAAAGTGGGCATCCTCCTGCCCACACCCTATTATCTTTCTTGGCAACCTCAATTTACCTCTAATTAATTGGACCCTAAATGAAAGTACAACTGAACCTACACATGCAACCCTGTACAATACCTTTACTACTACCCTGGGACTGGATCCATTAGTAATAACACTAGACTCAATAACTGCCTTGATCTCATTTTCTGCAACAGTTTAACTCAATTTATGCACTACAAATAAAAGAACCATTTTCTAAAAGTGACCACAGTATGATTGACGTTTTTCTCAATTTGGGTCTTTGCAAAGAAAGTCATGATAACAGGACTCCAAATTATAACTTTAAAAAAGCCAACTATGATCTCATACCTGCCGACTTCTCATCTCTTGTTGGCACACTCTGTTCACTAGCTGTAATACTGCTGAAGATCATTATAAAACTTTTTTTTGCTTGAAGACAGAAGAGTCATTAAACTTCACATACCAACAGTAACCCCCAAAGCCAGAAAAAACAAATTAGCCATAATGACGGAAATAGAAATAACATATTTGGAGATCTTCTAGTTCAACCCCTTAGGCAAACTTAGGCAGGAAACCCTACACCCCTTCAGACAAATAGTTAGCCACCCTGAATGCACAAGGAGAAGGGTGGCTATAAATTTAATAAATAAATAAATTTAATAAATAAATAAACATCATCTTAAAAACATCCAGTGTTGGAGCATTCACAACTTCTGGAGGCAAATTGTTCCACTGGTTAATTGTTATAACTGTCAGGAAATTTCTCCTTAAGTTGCTTCTCTCCTTGATTAGTTTCCACCTATTGCTTATTGTCCTATTTACAGCAGCTTTGGACAATAGCTTCACTCCCTCTTCTTTGTGGCAGTCCCTGAGATATTGGAACATTTCTATCATGTCTCCCCAGTCCTTCTTTTTGTTGAACTAGACATACCCAATTCCTTCTTATGTTTTAGCCTTCAGTCCCCTAATCATCTTTGTTGCTCTTCTCTGCATTCTCTCTAGAGCAGTGGTCCCCAAACTATGGCCCGCGGGCCGCATGCGGCCCGCTGAGGCTATTTATCCGGCCCGCGGGTGAGTGACAGGAGCACATCTAATTTTCCATGAATAAAATGCGGTATTTTGTTAGGACCTAATATCAATCATCAAAAAAGTTGCAAAAGTTTTTTTTCTAATTTTGTCATCCAGTTACATTCATTTTCTTTTAATTAAATTCCCTCCTCAAAAAAGTACAACACCAATTATATTTCTAACTTATTAACCATTATGCCAAAGTGCTTCCTTCTTTCTTTATACATTTTTCTATAAGCCAAGAAAACCTTGTATAGCCAATCAGATGTTAACAAAAGAAAATTAAAAACAAAACATAAACATATATGAATTTCAGACTTCTTCCCCCCCCCCCAAATAGTATGTTCCCATTTTGTTTTTTACTTTAAAATAAGGTATGTGCAGTGTGCATAGGGATTTGTTCATAGGAGTTTTTTTATAGTCCGGCCCTCCAACAGTCCGAGGGACTGTGAACTGGCCCCCTGTGTAAAAAGTTTGGGGACCCCTGCTCTAGAGTCTCAATATCCTTTTTACATCATGGAGACCAAAACTGAATGCAGTATTCCAAGTATGGCCTTACCAAGGCCTTATAAAGTGGTATTAACACTTCAAGTGATCTTGATTCCATCCCTCTGTTTATACAGCCTAGAACTGTGTTGGCTTTTTTGGCACTGCTGACTCATATTTAAATGGTCATCTACTAGGAGTCCAAGATTCAGGGGTAGGCTACTGCCCAGATGGGGAGGGGGAGACGCAGTGGGGTAGCAAAAATGGTGCTCCACCCCAGAGCACTCAATTTGCACTGAAAGATGTTGAAATAAAATGCAGGGTGTCCTGCATAAGCCACGCCCACCGAGTGGTAGTAAAAGTTTTGACAAGATCCTTCTCACAATTACTACTATTGAGCAGGGTATTACATGTACTGTATCTGTGTGTGTTGTTTGTGTTGCATAAATGTAGAACCTTACTTCTTTTACCATTGAATTTCATTTTGTTAGATAGCGCCCAATGTTCAAGTCTATTAAGATCCGTCTGTATCTTAAGCTATCTTCTGGAATGTTGGCTATTTCTGCCAGCTTAGCATAATTTGCAAATTTGATGAGCTTCCCATCTATCCCCTCATCCAAATCATTGATCTTGAAGAGTATTGGGCCTAAAATAGAGTCATGTCCAAGTCATGTTGAAGAGTATTGGGCCTAAAATAGAGCGTTGGGGTACTCCACTGCATACTTCCCTACATGTAGATGCAGTTCCATTGAGCATTACCCATCGAGTGTGGTTAGTCAGCCAGTTTTGAATCCATCTGGTGGTATTGCTGTCTAATCCAATTCTACTTTATCTAGTAGTAGGTTATGATCTACTTTATCAAATGCCTTACTGAAGTCCAAGTAGATTATATCAACAGCATTCCTGGTCCACTAATTTTGTCACTTGGTCAAAGAATGCCATAAGATTAGTCTGGCATGTAATCATGGACACATAGACATGATTCTTGAGCAAAGCTTCTCAAGATAAGAAGTCTCTCTTCTCAGTCAGCTGTGTTTAGTCTTATAGTAATCTTCTTGTGCACACAATTACAATGGTTGGTTTACCCCAAAGATAGCTAATTAGTAACAATGCAGTAATTGGTTAATATACAGACAGATCATGTCAAATTAATGAGCGCATGATTATATTGTGCTAGTTTAACCTTTACTGTTAAATAGAACAATAGAAAGAGCTGAGTAAATAACCTTACCTTAAATAGAACAGACAGCAGAGTGTTTAGTCAAGATCGGTGCTCCTTATCGTTGACAATAATTGATAATAACCTAGAGGCATGATTTGTTTTGGACAAACTGATGTTGGCTTTTCCTTATTACTTTGTTTGCTTTTATATGTTCACTGATTCATTTCTTGGTTATCTTTTCCAGAATCTTCCCTGGTATTGAGGTCAGCCTCATAGGTCTGTAGTTTTCTGGATCTCCCCCAGTGAAGGGCTACCATTTTTTTACTACCACACTGAGGGTATGGTTTCTGCAGGATGCCCTGCATTTTCTTTTAACATCTTTCAGTGCAAATTGGGTGCTCTGGGGTGGAACTTAATTTTTGCTACCCCACTGTGTTCATACACCACCACCCCCGGTCCGGGCAGCAGCCCACCCCTGATTCTCCCCCCTTTTGAAGATGGGAACTACATCAACTCTTTTCCAGTCCTCTGGCAGTTCCCCGGTGCTACAGGAACTTTGAAAGAGGACCTTCAGGTCCTCTTCCTCCCCCCTCCTCTTGTGACCTCAACCAACAAATGTTCTGTCTTACACATTGGCAACAAAAATCAGAACACCAAACACAAGTTGGGCAGATATGATGACACTCACTCTGTCAAGGACCTAGAAGTACTCATTTCAAAAGACCTAAACTCCAGGGCTCACTGTAACAGCATTACCAAAAAGGCATTAAGAGTTGTTAACCTAATTTTGTGAAACTCATTTCCGGTAACATTGTATTACAAACCAGAGCATACAAAAACTTTGCCAGATCAATTCTCGAATACAGCTCATCTGCCTGGAATCCACACTGTATAATGGACATTAATACAATTGAGCGAGTCCAGGAGTATTTCACAAGAAGAATACCCTATAAAGAGTATCTTCTATAAAAAGTCCTAGATCTGAAAAAGATCCAAGTTACAAAGGAATTTGTTCTTCCTGAGACCATCATCTGTGAACTGACGAATATTCCACTCCTCTGCTCACAATAGAATACCTTATGCCACCAGGCTTGAAATTTTGGACCTGGACAATCTAGAACTATGCAGCCCATGGTCTGACCTAAGCTAAGTACACAAAACTGTCTCCTACAATGTCCTACCTGTTAATAACTACTAGATCTTACCTCTTCTCATGCTGTCAGAGTTGGGATGTTACCCTCCATGAAAAGTTTGGGTGGGCTTGATTTAAGTCTAAAATCACTACATTACTGGGCTGTGTAAAAAAAATGACTGTAAATAAATAATTTCAATTACTCTAAACTGGGAAAACTGTTTAATATTTGAGTAATATTTATGTATGCCATATTTAATTAATTACATTCATAATTTTAATACTTTGAAGCTTTGTCAACAGCAGTGGAACTGGCACAGAAATGTTTGTCTCTCTCAGCCAGACACTATGAAATCCAAAGCAAGATTATGAAGTATTGCGCAGGCAGACATATGGTATTCTTGCTTCTCCTTTGTGGTTGGAATCAACACTCAAGGGTGGCTCAGAGCTGTCTGCAATAACTGTGCATACTTTCTGCATCTGAGTGAGTCAGGAAGCGTCTGTTGCTGTGTGGTTTTAGCTGGCTCACAATACCATGAAATGTCTAGTTTCTAACTGTGGCAAAGTTCAGCAAAGTTTTAAAAACAGCAGGTGTTTTCCACTTTCCTACCAAGACAAGGTAGCCTCAATAGAAGGTGGTTCGAAATGAGTGACTCAGCTTGGTTTTTAAAAAAATAGTAATAAAAACCCTAAAAGCCCCTTTAAACCTGCCTTTAGAAGCAATGTTGACATAGTTAATATACTGAGTCTAGACAGAAGGATCCTTCTAAAATACTTGTTTGTTGCAATAAATGGACTTGGCAAACCGGACTTGAAAAACTGATAGCATTGCTATCTAATGCAGAGATTTTTGTATTTAAATATGCAGTTATATAGATGTAAAAGACGCATGTGCTCCTAAGACCTGTCTTAGAATAATCTGAATCATGTTTAAAGTTAAATTAGGGTTTTTTAAAAAACAGATAATGATGGAATAGAAAACATTAACATTAATTATTTTATCATGAGCAATGATAGGTGTTAGTATCAAGTGAGTACCATTTGAGGAAAATTATAAAATATGATGATCCAGTCTTACAATGTCATTATATTTCTATTTAGCACAAGTCTTCTTAGAAGCCCATACTATGTACAATTCCTTAGTACTTTACATCCTGTTTCTCTTTCACCATCTGTGCCAGATGACTTGCTAACAATTCAAGTGAATATTTTACCTATTATGAGCTACACTGTAGCACCAAAGGGAGTAATTGCAAAAGAAAAGTGAATACCCCTTTTGTAAGTAAAATGCTGCTAATGGTTTGTTTAGTGACATATATTTCAACAATATGGCTTTTAGACTTTATGTCAAGAAAGAATAAAATACTTTCATTGCAGAGATACTGGAATGGTGGCACCCCTGATAATTCTGTCTTTGTTATTCACTTTTAGCTGTGATATCTCTATGGAAAGATAATAAATGAGTGCTGTCTCAGATTTTTAATGCAGATTGCTAATGCATCTTTTCTGTTACTGCTTGAATGGAAAGAAAAGAATAAGGATGAAGTCTTTTGGTAATTAGTGGAAGACAATCTTAAGCACTGTCACTACTTCTTAAATAGGAATAGACTTTTCATGCTTGATATTCAGTAATGAGGAACTGTGCTGTACGTGAGACAAATAAGTACAAAAATGCTTACATAAAATATATTGCCAACATCTTGAAATGCTTCTTTATGAACTCTAGTTTTTACTTAAATGGTAAAGTCTAAACATTGCTGCTGGGTTTGTACGAATTAATATTTTCCTCTAAATTAAAGGACAGCACAGAGAAAATTGTGTCAGATTGAGTGATATTATTTAGAGACCTTCAAAGTTCCTGCACAGGCAACCACATGATCCACATACAGATATCATCAGGACAATTCTGAAAGATAGAAGCATCATTTTGATAAGTCTCAGCAGCCCTTAAGAATTCCAATGAAGTTTTGCAGAACTAATAACAACTGCAGAGTTTTATAAAGATTGCCACCCTGGGAGAGTGTGAGTTATAATTCTCATTTAAGCATTAAAATCTGGATAGGTGACTTTGGCCAGTTACTTTCTCTCTGTCCAGGGTCACCTCTCAGGGCTGCTGTTTTGGAAAAAACAGGACCATTGTTAAATTGTACAAAATGAAGGCAGAATATAAATATATTTTCATCTGTGACACATATACAGTGGTACCTCTACGTAAGAATGCCTCTACTTATGAAATTTTCTAGATAAGAACCAGGTGTTCAAGATTTTTTTGCCTCTTCTCAAGAACCATTTTCCACTTACAAACCCGAACTTCTGAAACTGTAATCAGAAAAGGCAGGAAGAAGCCTCCGTGGGGCCTCTCTAGGAATCTCCTGGGAGGAAACAGGGCCAGAAAAGGTGGGGAGAAGCCTCCATGGGGCTTCTCTAGGAATCTCCTGGGAGGAAACAGGGCCTCCACCCTCTCTGTGGTTTCCCCAATCGCACACATTATTTGTTTTTACATTGATTCCTATGGGAAAAATTGCTTCTTCTTACAAACTTTTCCACTTAAGAACATGGTCACAGAACAAATTAAGTTCGTAAGTAGAGGTACAACTGCAATAAAGTTTGTGAGTTGGCATTTCCACCCCCTTCTTTTTCTTTGCATTATAGAATAGTTCAGAGTATCCCCTCACTTATATTTTAACGTGCTATAGTTCATACATAGGCTTAATATTACAGAAGAACTGGCTGTAGATCAAAGAGCTATTATAAGGCACACCTGGCTGTTCAGTTCCTCTGTCTTAAGGCATGCTCCTCCACAAGTTGACACACATCCATACTCCAGATGAACCCACATCACAGAAATGTTAAAAAAAGGAGTGCTGTGTAGCTGTGTACTAAAGGCACCTGCTCAATTAACAGTTTTATTTCCAGTCTTTTTTTGTTGACTGGCTTGGCATGTGTGGTTTTTCCTGTTACTTCATGAGGAAGTCTGGTGTAGCCAAAGATATTAGCTCATCTCACCAAGCAGCCATAATGCAAAGATATCTGATTTCTTTAGAAGTAGAAAATCGTTTCGGCCATTCTGGTTAAGGGTTATAAAGAAATCGAAAGGATGACTGAATTAAGCAGGAATTGAATTGAATGAAAGTAACTGTAAACTAATGTTTAACATTACAGTTGCCTATACAGATATTTTTGTATTCTTGCCCAATCTGGCATTTAGGGATTGTCTCACATGAAAAAAAACCCTGAATCAATTATCCCAAGCCAGGCTACACATTCCTTCCCCCCCCCTCTATTATGCTGTATTAATCTGCAGTGAGAAATGCCTTACTCATATTTTAATCTGTTTATTACATTTCTGTCACACCCTTCCTCCAAGGGAATCAAAACCATAAGGAGAGGTGATCCCTGGTGTGAGTGAGAAACAATTGTTGTACAGATCAACATGTTTCAGGCCTTAGGTCCTATATAAAGGGTGGCAAAATTAACTTTGCAAAAGGCCTTTGTTTAAAATAAAGAGGTATAAATGCATTACTTTTTATTCCAGAAATGGAGCATAAAACAAACAAAGTTTAAAACCTAATACATTTTCTATTATACACTAGACGTATCCATGGAATTGTCTTCATCTCATTACATCAGTCCTTCAGCTAAAAAATTCTGACTGGAAGGGTCCAGAGAAAGAGCCCCTTCTGCCCTTGTTTCCATCCTGAAGAACATTAACCCCCTGGAGGCGAGGCAGGCCCTCCACTCTCCTGGTCTTCTGGAAAGATAGAAACATGAAGCCATGAGTTAGCACCTTCTTCCTACTTTTAAAATCAACTTTCACTCTGATTGTTAATTCATCCCTGCCTTTTAAATTTTATATACTGTTTTTATGATTTGATATTTTATCCGCCCAGGATCTCTTTGTCAGGGAGAGGAGCAGTTTTAAAATTTGATCAATAAATAAAATAAATAGGGACTGCCACAAAGAGGAGGGAATGAAGAACTGTGGGTAGAACAAGAAGCAATGGGTAGAAAGTGATCAAGGAGAGAAGCAACTTAGAATTTCCTGACAGTTAGAACAATTAATCAGTGGAACAACTTACCTCCAGAAGAATATGAATGCTCCATCCCTGGAAGTTTTAAAAAAGATGTTGGATAACCATTTGTCTGAAGTGACATAAGCTTTCCTGCCTGGGCAGGGGGATGGACTAGAACAGTGATTTTCAACCTTTTTTGAGCCACGGCACATTTTTTACATTTCCAAAACATGGGGCACATTGAGGGGGGGGGCGGCTAAAAAAATATTGGACAAAAAATTCTCTCTCTTCCTCCCTTTTGCTCTATTTCTCTCTCCCTCTTTCTCTCCCTTCCTCTTTTTTTCTCTCTCCATCCCTTTCTTTCTCTCTTCCTTCTTTCCTCTTTTTTTGCTCTCTTTCTCTCTCCCTCCCTACCTCCCTCTATGTCTTTCTCTCTCCCACCTTCCCTCCCTCTCTTTCTCTCTCTCTCTTGCTTTCTTTCTTTCTCTCTCTTGCTCTCTCTCTTGTTCTCTTCCTCTTTCTTTCTTTCTCTCTCTTTCTTTCTCTCTTGTTTTCTTTTTTTCTTTCTCTCTCTCATTTTCTTTCTCTGAGCTTCGCGGCACACCTGACCATGTCTTGCGGCACACTAGTGTGCCACGGCACACTGGTTGAAAAACACTGGACTAGAAGACCTTCAAGGTCCCTTCCAACTCTGTTATTCTATCCTATCCTATCCTAAATAAAATACAAGTTTTGTTTTTAAAGAAATAAGGTAATATTCTACAGGAAACATTTGCAAACCATGATTCTCTAAAGATGCCAACTTTAATCTTATTTGTCACTTACCAATGACTTTCTAATCTTGATGGGAAAAGTCTGCTTGTTTGGAGGGTGAAATATGTCTTTCTTACAAAATATTCTAGATCAAACTTGCTTATCAGAAATTTCACTTTCTTTGAATAGCACAATATTACAGATTCCTTGTCTCATATTGCTTACATAAATCTAAACTGGGTTTCAGTTGTTTTAACTTCAATCCAATACTTTGGATTTTTTTATTTTTTTATTTATACTCTTTTCTCATCTGTGAAGGGAGGAAAATAAATCAAAAGGTAGAAAAGGGGGTCTTGTTTATTTATTCTCTGTTAGAATGAAATCCTGATTTTAGTCATAAATTGAAGGTTAAAAAGTTGATACTTCTTCAAATCAACCTTGAAAATATAGGCCAGCTTGACTCTAATACAGTAGTTGCATCCATGCAGTTTTTCTTGGTTGTATTATGGAAATGCTGTTTGTTACCATCTTCTTCTGCTATCTTGTTGTTTTTAGCTTCCCATCCAACCCTTAGCTCTAGAATTTCCTATCCAAGTATTAACCAATCTTTGCATGTTTTTGAAATCAACCAAGTCCACTATCCCATGGAAGGCGTAAAAGACAGATTGCTAAATTAATCACAAAAGACAAAAAGACACTCTGATCCATGGCATTAGGTTACTGGCACCCCTTCATTTCATTTCTTGGGAATTAAGCTTTAAGATCCATTTTATGTTTTAAAAATAGACCTCTTTCATTCCTTCCTTAGCTTGTTTCACAATCTAGATTACAATTTAAGATCTGATATTGATTTTTCTAGGAAATATTCTAATACAGTATATGATATTGTGCAATTTTTGATCTATTCTTTCACTGATACTGTTTCTCCATGAAGAATGTAGGTTTGTATGTATGCAATGATGTAGCATATAAGGCCACACATTTGTTGTTGACATTGATACAGTTTCCTTTTTTCTGTTAAATTGGTAGTGTTTAATTTATGAGGGTATAGAGCAGGACTGTCAAACTCAAGGGCCAGGGGCCAGATCCGACCAGCGGTGGGCTGCTAGCCGGAACGCTAAATACTGCCTTTGGTACAGAATTTAGCATCGGTAATCTTTGAGATTACACACTAACACTTCTCAGATGGATTGATTCTCCATCATTCTTTGACTGTTTGTGACTGTTTGGTTGTTGAAAGGCCTTAGGCTGTCTTATGGTGGAAGGACATAGGCTGACAACATGTGTTGTACAGATTTTCTTTTTTTCAAAGTAATTCCAATCCACATATACTGTATATCAACAGTATTGCGAAGCTTGAAAATAGATACAGAGTGTATGTTTATTATTTTCGTTTGCAAAGCTAGAACTTTCGGTATACATTTACAAATTAAATTTTACTAATTCTGACAGATAGTGCGTAGAACTTCTTTTTCATTTCTATACTTGTATATTTAACAATTTATTCTGATTCATTATTTTCTATCTTATAGAATAGAATAGAATAGAATTTTTATTGGCCAAGTGTGATTGGACACACAAGGAATTTGTCTTGGTGCATATGCTCTCAACGTACATAAAATAAAATAAAATATAAATTGTTCTAAAAGTAAAGTCCATTCGTGGATAAAATAGGATTTCAAAATTTGATCTTTCATGTTCATGTGGATACATCTCGATCTTAATCTTAAAATAGCTTTTGAAAGGGTGGGGTTCATTCTTTCTGCAAAGCATAATGGTCTCAGCCAGATGAGACATTTCATGGAAGTATATAGCCTGTGGGTGGATCCATGTGGATGGTGTGGATCAAGCACAGCTGTGTTTATCTATGAAATGAGATTTTAAGTCAAGATTGGAAAGATTATTTTTTTAAAATTATGTTAGTTTTTAAAGTAGTTATTAATAATATCATTTTTAAAAGAAGCTTTAATGCTGAGTTAATATAGATGCCTAAACCTGACTTTCATTTTAAATTCTTCCTCCAAACATATTTCTTCTGGCTTCTGTTTCTAATCTTCAAGCTGGTGCCATCTGTTTACTTGATCACACCTAATCACATTAATACTAAAATATTATTTGAAATGATAAAAAGAGGAAGAGTCACATTTCTTTCTGTTTCCTCATCATCTTTTTATCGAGCTCTGGAACCAACACTAATGTGTTTGCAAAACTCGGGACCTCTCGAGACATTCCTTGGCAACTGATTAGTCCTCTTACTATACCCCATTAAAACATTATAAAATTTGAAAAGTAAAAAAATATTTTTACAACCTCAACTGACTTTCATTTTTTCTGCCCATAAGATCATAAAGAGAAAAGACAAGATAAGACATTAGTAGATTGAGTTTAGTTTCCCTACAACTGCCCAAACTTTTTTTAAAGTGGTATCTACAGAATTTAAAGGCCAGTAGATGAAAATTAATGCCCAGAATGATCAAGTGGAAATAGGGGAAATTTGTATATAGTAGGATATGTGCATGTGTGTGACAGAGCAAGAGAGACAGACAAACAGACAGTTGTTCTTTCAGGGCTCACCTTGCCTGCGATGCATGGATCACTATGGGACAAGTGCCAGTGTAGCTGGACTCACATGTCATGTGATCTTCATCTCCTGGACTCTTTCCTGCCATAGGATAATCCTTTGGTAGATCCTAATGACACCACTTACGTCTAGTCTATAGGAGCTTGACCCCTTATAATGTATGTTAGTTCTGATGTTTAAAAGGTAATGTAACAAGGAAAAATGAAATGATTTCAATAATGCTACTGCCAGTACTTGCGAAGTCTGTGATTCGAAAATTCTTTCTATTCAACTGTCTCCACCTTCCCCAACTTGATAAGAGATAAATCTTACAAAGCTAAATAAATAAATAATAGTATGTTTTTAAAAAGATGGATATGGTGTTGTTGTGGTAGTATGTTATAAATCCACTTTTCCTCTCTTGTAAGACAGTGTGTTGTTTTAATCCCACATGTGCTTATTTGAAACTATTCTTTTTGACATTGTAGGAGAAAAGCTAGTAGTCTATCGGTGTCAAACCCTATAATATATTTTCCCGAACTCTAAAAAACAGGGAGTATTATATAGCTGTGCTGCTTTTTTTCCTTAAGAACCTGTCAAAAATTGTGTTAGATTATACTAAGAAAAATGACAGTTGTGTGTCTTAAATAGGTTTTTGAATCCAAATTTTATTTATTTATTTTTCACTAGCATGTATAAGGTAATAGATACAAGTATAATCAGGATTAAGAGTACAGGAAATGAATATGAATAAATGGGGCACATTGGTGTGCTTGTGCATGCCCCATTTTAGGAATGGGGTGAGGTCAACAGTAGACAGTCTAAGGTTAAAGTTATAGGGGTTTCGGGCAGTGGTAGGATTCAAATAATTTTATTACTGACTCCATAGGCATGATTTGATGGACATGGTGTGGCATGCTGGGCGTGGCTTGGAGGGGAAGGATACTGCAGAATCCCCATTTCTTCCAGATCAGCTGGGACTCTGGAGGCAGAGAATAGAAGGGGATGGGACCAGTCAGAGGTGATGTTTACCATTGGAACTGCTCAAAAGTGGTCTCCATAACTGGTCAGAACCTGCTGAAACCCATCTATGGTTTGGGGATGAAACCACAGCCAGGTAGTTCATTCCAGGCATTGACCACTCTGTCGCTGAAGTTGTATTTTCTGCAATCAAATTTGGGGCAGTTTACTTTAAATTTGTATCTATTGTGTGCTTGTTATATGCACTGTTAAACGGAGTTTACATTAGGCTGTTCAGAGATCCACTTTTAATGATTTGGGCTGTCATTACTTGTGAGTCCATGATCCAGAGAGGACTATATATATAATTACATACAGAAGTCATGAATATTCCAAACTGGAGATTGGAATAGATAGATCACAGATTTATACATTTTATTCAGTCAGAACCTGCTGAAAACCCCTCTAGTTTGGGGGATGAAACCAGAGTCAGGTAGTGCATTCCAAGCATTGACCACTCTGTGGCTGAGGCTGCAGATTCATACATTTTATTCACAATTCCACCGAAAACACACTTTATTATTATTTATAATAACAACAGAATTGGAAGGGACTTTGGATGCCTTCTACTCCAACCCCCTCCTTAGGCAGGAAACCCTTCACCACTTCAGACAGATGGTTATCCAACATCTGCTTAAAAACTTCCAGTGTTGGAGCATTCACAACTTTTGGATGCAAGCTGTTCCACTGTTTGTTTCTCTTTAGTTCTAAGTTGCTTCTCTCCTTGTTTAGTTTCCATCCATTGCTTCTTGTCCTACCCTCAGGTACTTTGGAGAATAGGTTAACTCCTTCTTCTTTGTGGCAATTGCTGAGACCACTGCTATCACGTCTCCCCCTGGTCCTTCTTTTCATTAGATTTAGATTTAATTGGATTTGTATGCCACCCCTCTCTGAGGACTCGGGGCATCTCACAGCATATACAGAAAACAGAACTAAACAATCCAATTAATAAAACATTAAAACAATCCTTACATTCTGATTTTAAAAAGACTATCATTTACAATTCATTCGATAATCATACAAAAATTCATTGGTCGGGGGGGGAAGATCTAAAACCCCCAGACCTGGCGGCAAAGATGAGTTTTTAAATTCTTTTGGAAGGCAAGGAGGGTGGGGGCAGTGCGAATCTCGGGTGTGTGTGTGTGAGCTGATTCCAGAGGGCCAGGCCCCCCACAGAGAAGGCTCTTCCCTTGGGTTCCGCCAGCTGGCATTGTTTGGTCCACGGGAACCAAAAATAGCCATGTCCAGTTCCTGCAACCATTCTTCATATGTTTTAGCGTCCAGTCCCCTAATCATCTTTGTTGCTCTTCTCTGCACTTTTTCTAGTCTCAACATCCTTTTTGCATCGTGGAGACCAAAGGCCTTACAAAGTGGCACTAACACTTCACGTGATCTTGATTCTATCCCTCTTATATTTATATATTTATATAAATGTGTCTTATACACTTTTTATTTATTCATTTATTTTATTCGATTACTTTTTTTTAATGCCACCCTTCTCCTCAGACTCAGGGCGGCTTACAACGTGTTAACAATAGCACTTTTTAATAGAGCCAGCATATTGCCCCCCACAATCCGGGTCCTCATTTTACCCACCTCGGAAGGATGGAGGGCTGAGTCAACCTTGAGCCGGGGATGAGATTTGAACCGCTGACCTGCAGATCTATTGTCAGCTTTCAGTGGCCTGCAGTACTTATAACACATACAGAACCCTTTTTTTGAGGCAAAAAGATTGCCTCAAAGCTTGGCGGGCAGCCAACTAAGCTTTTCAAGCTCCCAAAGCGCTTCGTACAGAAACCGGGCGGGCGGTGGGGACTGAGGGCTTCTTCGCCTCAGCGACGAACGGCAGCCGCCGGGTGGGAGCTGACTTGGCTTCTCCAAGCCGCTCGCCGCCCAGCCGCCGGCGGAGGACACGTGCGAGCATTTCCCAATAGCCAGAGAGCGGGGAGGGAGCCCCGCCGAGGCTCTTCCTAGAGCGGCGCCTGCGATTTCCCTCGAGCTGCCCGGGGGGAGGGGGTGTCTCGGAGTGACGCACGTCGCGTTGGAGCAGAAGAAAGGCGGAAGGTCAAAGAGAAAGCTCGCCGGGTCTCCGCTGGGCTTGCGAGGCGGGAAGTTGGTAAGAGCGGCGTCTCCCTTCGCCTCGCTTTCTTCCCTCACTCCCAACTTTCCCCCCTCCCCTCCCTTCTTCAGCCTTAAAAAAAAACAACCCCGAACGGGGCTCTTAAACTCGGGGGAGCGCGCGCTGTTTTCATTTCCCGGCGAGCTGTCGTTGAGAGGCGACGTCGCCTCGGGCGGTCCGCGCTGCCTCTTTTTTCACCGGTGGGGACTTTGGCCCCGCGGTCGCTTGGCTTTAAGGGCGGCCGAGAGGCGTTCTCGAGGGCTCCGCCTCCTGTCCGGGAAGCATGAAAGCCCCCCCGAGGAACATTTCTTCCTCTCCGCCTTACTTCTCTGCCAGCCCTGGTTCCCCATTCGGGGCCCTGGTTCTCCTCCGGGCTCGCCACTATCGGAAACCCTGAGTAGCGGCCGAGTAGCTTTTATTACTAAAGCTACTGACTGTCGGGCGAGGAAGGCGAGAAGGCGCCGCTGCCGCCCTAGGAGGACGAGCGAAAGGGAATCCGGCCGAGCGTTTGCTTGAAGTCCGAAGCGATGCCCCTCTGGTCGCATTCGAGCGGAGGAAGGGCCCCAGGATGCCCGCCGAGGAGCTTAACGCCACCGCTTTGAAAGATGCTCGGTTGAAAGACCTGCTTTTGCACAGAGGTATTCCGGCAACCCCGCTCCCCCCCCCCCCCCGCTTTGAAATTTCTGCTGAAAGTCTGTTTTTAATTCTCCGGGTAACCTCGGTGCTACCTTTCGTCTCGGTAAATAGAAACATAGAAGATTGACGGCAGAAAAAGATCTCATGGTCCGTCTAGTCTGCCTTTATACTATTTCCTGTATTTTATCTTAGGATGGATATAGGTTTCTCCCAGGCATGTTTATATTCAGTTACTGTGGATTTACCAACCACGTCTGCTGGAAGTTTGTTCCAAGCATCTACTCTTTCAGTAAAATAATATTTTCTCACGTTGCTTCTGATCTTCCCCCAAACTAATCTCAGATTGTGCCCCCTTGTCCTTGTGTTTCCTTTCCTATTAAAAACACTTCCCTCCTGAACCTTATTTAACTCTTCAACATATTTAAATGTTTCGATCATGTTCCCCCCTTTCCCTTCTGTCCTCCAGACTGTACAGATTATGTTCTTTGTCTTTCCTGATAAGTTTTATGCTTAAGACCTTCCACCATTGTTGTAGCCCATCTTTGGACCCGTTCAATTTTATCAATATCAATTATTTCTCTCTGTAGTTCTGGGCATATAGCAATAGACTTAGGTGTCGCTTCATAGTGCTTTTACAGCCCTCTCTAAGCGGTTTACAGAATGAGCATATTGCCCCAAACAATCTGGGTCCTCATTTTTAATCCACTTCGGAAGGATGGAAAGGTGAGTCAACCTTGAGCTGGTGGTGAGATTTGAACTGCTGAACCTACAGCTAGCAGTTCTGTATGGGCAACGACAGGGTATCTCCCATCTGGGCCCCTAATTCAGAAATGGGCAATGCAGCCTCTCTTGTGCTCTGGACTTACTTTAACTGGGCATTAAAAGCCAGACAGTATGACCGTTGGTAAGGAACCCAGGGGAGAGGTTTCCCAGACTGTCTGGAAGGAAGGATGAATCGTTTGTAGTCATCCCTGTTTACAATAACGGCGGCTGAATAATAAATAAATAAATAAAATTAATAATAATAACAATAACAACTGCTTCCTCTTTAATGCATGCCTATAGGCGACAATGCCTGTGTATATCAGGGATTTATATTTATTAAGCGGTGCAAAAAATGTATGAAAGTAGCATCAAAATGGGAATTATCTTGATTTGTATCTTTGGTCTTTCACTTATTTATCTTTTTGATTTTCAGCTTCACTTTTTTCCCCTGTTTTCCCAAAGGCACCAGATATTTTAGGATAGGATAGTAGTAGTTTGTATATTTATAACATAAGTAAAAAGTAACGATAAAAAAGGACTGAAGGACAGTGATGGTAAGCACAGTGCACGCCCCTTACAGCCCTCTTAGAAAGTGGGAGAGGTTGACTGTAGACAGTCTAAGTTTTTAGCAAATCTTTGCAAATATGTAAGTCTTTTCTAACATTTTTGCCCTAATGAATAAGTTGATGCCTTCTAATGTTTCCTTAACTGAATGGATCATCTTGAGTTTGATAAGTAAAAAGGAGAGAAAGGACCAAAGAATCTCTTATATTTTATAAAATAGAATTAGCAAAAATCAATTATTTTGTAAACCAAATTTCCTGGCTAGAGATTCTCCCCCCCCCCCCCATTCTTGCACTTGCAATTAAATAGTTTTTTGTGTATTGTGGTAATGTTCAAACAAAAAAAGGAAATGTGTTCTTGTAAAAAGAGGAAATGCCTTTTTTTCTTTGTAAAAAATATTCAGACCTCTTGATTTGGTTTACAAAGCAACACTTTTGGCAGATGCAGAAGTAATGGTATTCCATCTATCACTGTATTTCTAGGAAAGCTAAATTTACTACATTAAAATCACTCATGTCTGTTTCACAATAAGGCAATTGGCTCAACTGTTGAGTTATGGGCCTTTAAATTAGTTAATATTTGGAAATCCTTTAGTTCAGAGATAGTTGCTTTTAAAATTCAAGCTTGTCTTCTAGCAGAGGGAGGGTTTACAGGACACAGAATTAAAGAGAACATTTTGTACTTTCCTATCACTAATTAAAAGTATAAGGGCCAGAAGAAAAATAAAATGTATTGTTGCATATAAAGTTCTTGAGCAAAGTAATAGACATCTGTAATTGGCTGGATTAAAATTGTATCTAGCTAAAACAGATTGTAAAGCAGAAAATGATAAATGATTAGTATATTTTTCTTCAAGCTGTATATAAAGCTGCTTTAAGCGTGTAAATTACAATATAAAGGAAAATATGATCTCCTGCACTGTGTTGTCTATTGAAGAAATGTGATTTAGAACATGTGCCCTTATTGAAAATGTTGATAGGAATTGGAATGTTTTGCATTTAAATTAGACATTCCTCTTGAGAAACTGAATATATTTATGAATTACAAATTTATTGCAAGAGATTAAAAGATTGAACATGTTAGCAAAGTTGTGCATTTTGCCTTTGATTTACCATTTTCGTTACAGAGTATTTTCACAATGGTCAAAGGCATGCTTTGGTTGAAAAATGGCTAAATTGTAGTCTATATGTGGGGAAACTAAGGCTTGAATTTTGAAGGGTTCTTACACATATGAACAAGTACATTATTAGTTATTGATGTGCATTTCTCTGTTAATTTTAACAGCTAAAGGTGTGATTTTCCAAGATTAATTATGCAGTTGGTTTGTCCCAAGTGCCATAATTTTAATTGATGCTGTAATTGAATCCAAGGCAGGTAAAGCAATTACGGTATGTTTTCCAAAAGGAAAACATATATAATGCCCAAGGGCATTTTTTAAAATCTTAAAGTATAGTATAGAATGTTTTTTAAGGGGCATTTTGTTACCTTGAAAAATCACAGTGAATTTCTAGGTTAATCTCTCATCACCATGGTTTCATTGAAATAACAAAACAAAACAAATCAAGCAAAGGCAATCCCTGATCATTTTAGTTGTTATTGCATTTAATAAAGAACATTGCACATTAAGGATTTGTTTATCTTAAACCAAATCCTTCTATTTATTATTTCCATTATAAAATGATAGCAAGAATAGCTGGTTGCATTTATAAGTATAATAGCAAAAATAATAGTAGAATGTTAGAATAGTTTGTTCTGTTCTTTTTAAAATTACTAATATGTAACACTTAGCATATTTCTATACTGTATAGCCAAAGGAGAATACTTAGAACTATTTGTGGAAACATTTGTGTGAAGATTGCGTACCTTTGCTTTAAAGTATGTTTTTAAAAGGTACAACTGAACAAAACAGCCTTAGAATATATCAGTTTTGTCCACTTTTGCTATCTCCTTACATAGCATGATGTATATGACCTGTTGCAATAATAAATAGTATTGTAATATCTGTTTGTTTCTGCCTTGAAGGGTTTGCTTTCACACAGTCCTATTATTGGCTTATTTTGAGTATACTTACTATATATATTCTACATGCAATAAGAATTGTAGATGCACTGTTTACAACAATTATCCCATTACAGTTAAGCTTTTTTGGCTTTTATTATATGCTTGATCTAGGTATGTTTCATTAGTTACCCTGCAAACTAAACTTGATGAAATAATTTCTAAAAGAATGCATGACTACATTGAATTGTAAGATGTGTACTAGTACAGATCAAAATTCAAAGCATGGTGGAAACTGACTTTTGAAGAGGGGCAAATCTCAATAAGGAAGACATACACAATTCATCTCTGCTATTTCAGTGCTATTTAGTATTTAACTATCCATAAACAATTATTTTTCTTCTGCATCTTGGGAATATTTTTTACTACTGCACAGAATTTTTCTTTTTCTTTGACACATTGTGCAATTTATATATATCAGAAAATTCATTGCGGTTTTGTTAAATGCTCTTTCTGGTTTCTGGCTTTAAATTATTATTTTTCTTTTTCTTACAGCGGAACTAGAGTTTATTCAGATTATCATCATCATAGTGGTGATAACTGTTATGATA
This sequence comes from Erythrolamprus reginae, assembly GCF_031021105.1. Classification (NCBI taxonomy): domain Eukaryota; kingdom Metazoa; phylum Chordata; class Lepidosauria; order Squamata; family Dipsadidae; genus Erythrolamprus; species Erythrolamprus reginae. The sequence continues at coordinate 195,592,547 of NC_091952.1, read as the reverse complement.
GTAGTGATCATCTGTTTGCTGAATCATTATAAGGGGTCAACAAGGTCCTTCATCAGTCGTCAGAGCCAAAGCAGGAGGCAAGAGGACTCTTTACAACCAGTGAGTTTAAATCTTTACATATCACTTTCCTTAGGTACAAGTAGCAATGCCTTTGTAGCAGTCTTCTTAATCCTCATTTAGCACACACCATATATATTAGGACTTCAGCTCCTGCTTGGATTTATATCCTCAGTATAGCTTGGGGACATCTGGTGGCAAGAGCTTATTTTCTTGCTTATTGCCATTTCAGGACTAAGCGGAGGAAATAATACAGTGTTCCCTCGATTTTCGCGGGGGATGCGTTCTGAGACTGCCCGCGAAAGTCGAATTTCCGCGAAGTAGAGATGCGGAAGTAAATACACTATTTTTGGCTATGAACAGTATCACAAGCCTTCCCTTAACACTTTAAACCCCTAAATTGCAGTTTCCCATTCCCTTAGCAACCATTTAGATTATTACTTACCAGGTTTATTTATTAAACTTTATTAAAAAAATATTTATTAAAGGCAGACGAAAGTTTGGCGATGAGATATGACGTCATTGGGCGGGAAAAACTGTGGTATAGGGAAAAAATCCACGAAGTATTTTTTAATTAATATTTTTGAAAAACCTTGGTATAGACTTTTCGCGAAGTTTGAACCCGCGAAAATCAAGGGAACACTGTAGCAACAATCTCTGATGGATCTCCATATTATTTAATAAATTTGGTTTTCACTTTATGCTAATTGATATAGCAAACTACTGTGTGTTGTTATTTGGGAGGTAGGTTGCTTTCCTAAAACTGATGACTAGACTGAAACATGGATGGTATTTATTTATTAGTAATGCTTTGAAGGTAAAGATGAAATCAGCAATCTGATGACTTCATGGATATATTGATCCTATTTCCTTGATATCTATATGGAAATGGTTTTGTCAATGCCTTACATGTACTTTTTATCTTTACAGTTTAGCTTATAGCCCTGGTCTGTACTAACCAGACTAGACTCTATTTAATTTTCCATGATTATCAAAGATCAGCTAATATTTTGCTGTTTTTGAAATCAATCAATTTGTATAGATTTTTTAAAAGGCTTTGTTTGCAATCTCAGCTTAGACCCAAAAGACTTGGGACAGGCATTCTGTGAGGTTCCTATAGGTGAACTAATTGGAGAGAAAAGCAAGTTTTATGCATAATTGAGGCTTTGTTTTTTAATCTCAATCCCAAATGAGAATTTGATTTTGAATAAAGGCTATGTGATGGACAAAGAAAGATGTCAATTGTTGCTAAAAACAGAAATAGAAATGATACCATATATGAAATAGAAGAAACTGTGCTTTTTTGTTTTACCAACCTCTCTTTGTTTTTTTTAAACAAAGCAGACTCTTTTTAAAAACAAAGCAGAAGTAGATAAAACAAAAAGGCAAACATACATTGTTTTGACTACTCTTTCAATTAATTAAGGAACTCTTGCAAAGGTTAAAGAAAGGATAGTTTATTCCCCTCTGGAAAACATCTTGACGCAGGAAAAATAGGTTTGAACAGACATAATTGTTTCCTTAAAAAACAAACATTTAAAAATTAAGGACAATCTGCTTTCATTTTAATGATTGTGTGTGGTTTCATGTGCTGTGTGTGTATTTATTTTAGGCCACTGCAGCAATCTAGTTTCATAGAGGAAAATAATAATTGGGACACAGATGGCTCCTAGTGCCTGACAGCTAGAACTTAAAAGAACCTGCATCTTTTCCTGGACTTGCATAGAAGAAAATGACATGTTTAGTTTAGGGTGGTCACCATGTGTGCATCCATGCACACTTCCAAAAATCTGTTTCTTTTCTAATCCAAATTTCTTCATAGGCCTTTTATCGATTAAGTTAGGTACTTCCCAGAGCCCATCTTCAAGTTAAATAGGCAGTTAAGAAATAAAATGTAAGTAAGTAGGTAAGTAAGCAAGTAAGTAAATAAATAAATAAATAAATAAATAAATAAAGGCAGTGCAGATTATATTATATTATTACATTTTTAAAATTTGCAAATTAATAATGCTTATGGCTACTGCAAACTTTAGCTATGGAAAAACTTATATGCAAAACTTTTTTTTATTTGTAATGGATTCATATTTGAATGTTCCCTTAGATTCAGCCAGGGTATGACATTAATTTTTTTTAAAGAAAATCTGTCTTACATCACTGCAGGTTTATGAATCCTACCCCATAAATTCATAATTTGTTACAAAAGCACTAGCCATACTCTGAAAAGCTTATAGCAGACCACCTTTAATAACTTTATGAAGAAGCTGCCCTATGTGGTTGCAAACTATTAGTCCATTTAGATTCATTGTCTGTTTTGTATAGTAGACTTTCTGAGTTGTCGTGGTATTAGATCAGATTTTTTCAACTTGAGCAACTTTAAGAAGTTTGGACTTCAACTCCCAGAATTTCCCAGGCAATATGCTCACTACAGAAATTCTGGGTTTTGAGATGAGGTTGACACTATTTAAATTTAACAAGGTTGAGAAATACTGCATTAGATGAAGGGATAAAGAGAAGGGGTAGTTCTGCAATAGGATGGTGAAGCAGCTATTTTAAGTAGAAAGGTAAAAGATAGGAACAGACATTTCCTCATAGCAGTTGCTGAGAATTGGACAGATTTCAGCTGACAGAGGAAACTGGGAGGGCAGGATGTGAAACTGCTCTTTCATCGGTCCTTTCATTTTCTTAAAATCACTTTTAGTCATTTGTGCATTGAATCAGTGTATGACTAAAGACATGAGTGTTCTGGCCTCATCTTTCCTCCTGACACTATACTCACTAGTTTGAACTACTGCTGGGTGTTTGTTTATATGAATGTCTGCCTGGCAGAAGCCTTCATATATAAGTTATTAGCCTGGAAGTTTGGGAATGGCACATTGTTGATCTTGCCCAGGTATAAGAATCAACCACCAACTCTACATTTGAAAAATCGATTGCTAGATAATATAATAGACTAAAAGGAAAGTAGTAATAAATAAGTAGAAATAATGTGTATTCCCTTTGTTACAACTATAGCCATTATAGCATTATAACAGACCCAATTTGATGTAGCAGTGAAGGTATCGGGCTAGAAACCGGGAGACCGAGAGCTCTAGTCCCACATTATACGCAGAGCCAGCTGGTTACTTTGGACCAATCACTTTTGGCCCCAACAAGGAGGCAATGGCAAACCACTTCTGAAAACCTTACAATTACAAAATTGCAAGAACTTGTTCAGGCAGTCTCCAAGAAATAAATATGATTGAACAAAAAAGTTGGGGGGACAACTATATATAGCTTCATTGTTTAAGAAAGCAGACAACATAACATTCTAATCTTGGGGAAATATTTTCCCAGTCTTTTTCAGATTTTTTTTTCAGGCTTTCCACAAACTTCGCTTTCATTTCTAATTTCTTTGTGTTTGAAATCTTTGTGATTCTATATTTTTTTCCTGAATGTGTAAAATACAACTTTTCTAAAACCATGTGATTAGAATACCTTGTTCATTTTAATACATTCTGAACGTACACTTCAAAGAATTATTTTTATAGAAATAAAATAGGTCTCTTCTCTGCCCCAAGGGAGAGTTAGACAGTATCTAGGACAAAAGGCTTTGGTGTGCAACAGTAATATTCAGTATTTAAGAACTCTTGCTGCCACCTAGAGATAACATTAAAAATTATACTCTAAACCATTTATTGGTGAATGCAACAAAACTTTATACATTACAGTATACACTGTAAGCCCCACACACAGTGAGAGAGACATGCACACACAAAACAACACAACGTCACTTTTAAGACTGATGAAAAAATGTTTACAAATATTAATGCTGGGCAAGGGTATGTGCTTCATTGCTGCAGGAAATCTTTATGATAGGATGTATAGAAATTTCCATTGATGAGCTATGCCATTTTTGTTTGTAATTCAAAAGCTTTAACCTATAAATACTCATATCTGAAACTGGCATTCATCTCTATTTTAGTCCAATGTACAGATCATATGTGTGTTTAAAAGATGAATTGTTGAATGAATATTTATAATTTTGCATAGTGTAGACTTGTTCAGTGTGCCAGAAGTACAGCCTGCTTTATTTCTGAGAAATGGCTACATACGGAAATTTTAGTTCTGAAGAGGAGTTATTATGTAAGGGTAAACTTGAAGAATAATAGAGCGTGAAGAAAATCTCCATTAAAAGGAAATAATGAAGGAGAGAACTCTTATTTAATCACAGATTATTTGTTTGGCCATGGAATGACAAATTGCACCCAGCAGCTGCATTCTGGCATGTTCTATGTACCAACACTTAATTATAAGGGACAATTAATTGGTGGAAGCCTGTCCTCACCTATTTTTTTTTCTTTCTGTATTCTATGAAATTGTTTATTTGAACGTTTCAGTTGTCACTGTGTTTCACTATTAAAATTAATGGTTTTTAGCAAATGTGTTTGTTTTAGTGAACATCTTAAATCAATTTCCAAATGTCATATTAATGATTTTGGTAGCCAAGTCATGCTTTTCCTTTTTGTTCATAAATAACTTACTTCATATAGTGGTTTAGGCAGAAGTAGTAATATTTTACCATTCATAATCCAATGCAGGCAGTATTAATGGTTTTTATTTGTAGAGTGTAGCAACACTAAATTTAGTTAAATTTAAAAATCCATTGGCTCCAAATTTCCATTTTTTTTAATATTATCCATGTTCATTCTTTACTAAAACTTACACTGATACACTTAATGAACTTTGCCACCTGCTGCTTTGACTGACATGACAGCAGCTTCCTGCTGTTTTCAGGAGGGTTTGTATTTTGTATGCACATTGGGTTTCACATGAGGCAGAGCACAGAGTCTTAACTAATAAGGGAAACAAGGCACGTTTATTTCTACAGGCAATAACTGATGTTAGGCGGAAAGCAGACATTGCTAGAACAACATTTTCCAGCGTTTATCTAGAACAAACATATAATGTGCACTTTGAATTTGTAACAGGGCTATGTAATGCTTTGCCTGCAAAGGGAAAAATAGAATGTTGGCTTATGCATAAGGGTACACCTAGCATCAACAAGAACATGACTTTTCCCAAGTTTAGACTACTCAGTGGAGAATGGACTGATGATGTTACCTAGTTTGGATAATGAAATATCTGTAAGAAAACAACCAAGTTCAGAAAGCACCAAGGGACCTCTCACTTCAATCCTGAGCTACAAATAATCTCTATATCATCTTGAATCCACTTTCACATTATTTATTTATAATATTTATGTGCCCACCTCGTATCCAAAGACCTTGGACATTCATGGCATTTCTAGTATTATAATCCCTTTATAATAATTGACCACAATTTTATTCCCACTGATAATAATTAAAAGTTGGATTCAGATCCTAGATAAAGAGAGTACATTGACAAAGTGCTGCATATATGGAAGCAAACCTATTTGTACATATTTTTCAAGAATGTAATTTTGTCAATTGTGTCACTGTTGGAATGTTTGACTGTTTGTAGCAAGTTTATGGATTCAGGAAATGGGGTCTTAACTCAAAGTTTCTTTAACCAAATAAACATTAAGTGAAGAGGCTGAGTGAAGATATTCAGTAGAATGAACTTGCTTCAGTGCTTTTTTGGTGGTGGATACAAAGGTTAAAGATCCTTTATTTAAAGTAAAGTTGTGTCATCTTTTAAATGTGTAAATAGCTTAAGACGTTTGACTATTTCCTGACTGCATGATAGAAACATAGACATGATAGAAACAGAAACATGAAACATTTAAGTAAGAGATGAGAGTATAAAATTTTATGAGATCTTTATAATAACTTTTTATTTGTATAGATTGAGTTTTCATAGTAACTGGATCAGAAATGTTGTATGATGATCAGCACGTTGCTTGTTATTCTTGTTATTGCTGACGCCACCCACCTCACTTTGTTTCTGCTTTCTTTAGGCTTTTTAAGGTGCTTAACTTAAAAAAGCAAAATTCTAGAAACATGTTCACACTCTTAAAAAGATATAAGGGCCAACTCCACTTACATTTAATAGTGTAACAAACATGACCTACCAATACATTTTTAATGCCATCCCCATATCACATGCATCTGTTCTCATCTCATGAGTGAGACAGATTAACAATACAAGTTTTAAAGTTATATATTTTGCTTTATTCTGCCTAAATCAAGGGCAGCCACAAAATGCAAAAAGAATCTGTTAGGCTTAGTTCATTGACAGTCAGATGGCAGTACTGAGAATGGTTATCGATGCAGGATAGGAATCAGCAGTGTGGACTCCTAATTATAGATTGATAAACTTTGAGTAGAGAGCACTTCAATTCAGTGGTGTTAGAAAAAAAAAACCAGTTTTGAAAGTGTGTATGTGTGAAGGATACATTGCAAGAGTAGTGTAATTTAAGTATATGATGCTAAAATTGTATTCAAAGTAGATCAGTGGAAAACACTGAATATTAGTATAGTACCTTGTCTCTAGGGGTGACATTGAAATTTTTCCCATTCTAGTTCTGTAGGCGTGGCTTGATGGGTCATACGACTGTGTGGGCGTGGCCAGTGTGGCATCACTTGGCGCCACGCCACCAAGCCATGCTCACAGAACCAACAGAAAAGTTCAGCCAAGTCTTCTAGCATTCAACCTGGCTGCTTTTTGCCTTGTCATGTTCGTTCTGTGTCTATGAGCCCGAAAAGGAGTGGGTGGGAGGGTGGGATGGGGCCAGTCAGCGATGTGATTTACTAGTTAAATTATGTTATATTTTCTATTTTGTTATTTTACATGGGGAATGGAATACACAGTGCTTAGAATTAGATGCAACTGAAATATGTTATGAGCTTGAATAAGAAATAAAAATGGAGTACAGTGGTACCTCAAGATACGAACCCCTCGTCTTACGAACAACTCATGATACGAACCCGGGGTTCAGAAAAATTTTGCCTCTTCTTACGAACTTTTTTCGAGTTACAAACCGGCGTTCGGAGACTGCTGGGAAGCCGCGCGGCTGTTTTAAAAGGTGACAGCCGGGCGGTGGGGCTTCCCAGAAGCCTCCCGAACGCCGGTTCGTAACTCGAACAAAGTTCGTAAGAAGAGGCAAAATTTTTCTGAACCCCGGGTTCGGTTCGGGAGGTTGCTGGGAAGCCCCCCAGCCAGGCTGTCACCTTTTAAAACAGCCGCGCTGCTTCCCAGCTGTCTCCCGAAGCCGAACGCGGAAGTTCGGCTTTAGCGTTTGGCTTCAGGAGACAGCTGGGAAGTGGCGCGGCTGTTTTAAAAGGTCGCAGCCGGCCTGGGGGGCTTGCCAGCACCCCCCCGAACCCCGAACCCGGGTTCGGGGGGGGTGCTGGGAAGCCCCCCAGGCCGGCTGTCTCCTTTTAAAACAGCCGCGCGGCTTCCCAGCAGTCACCGAAAGCCGGTTTTTTGCGGGGGGTTTTTTGGTTGCACAGATTAATTGACTTTACATTGTTTCCTATGGGAAACAATGTTTCGTCTTACGAACCTTTCGTCTTACGAACCTCCTCCTTGCACCAATTAAGTTCGTATCATGAGGTATTACTGTATATAGATTTAGCATCATAGGCCTTAGATCAAAACACACTCACCACAATGTCTATACAGATTCTCAGTCATCCAGGTCATGGTTGTCCCAAAGATGCTTTTTCAAGAGGCAAGTGAACTTTCTAGTTTCCTTGGAAGACCTTTTGCTTCTCATCCAAGAAGCTTCTTCAGCTTCTTCTTTCCAGTCAGAGCAGAAGAAGCTTCTTGGATGAGAAACAAAAGATCTTCAAAGAAAAAACAAAGTTCACTTGCCTCTTGAAAAAGCACCTTACTGCAGAACTAGGCCCAAGCTATTATGGCACAAAATAAGAAAATTCCAGAAATGTGTCCATACTGTAAGACCATGATGGCAAAACTCTGGCACACATGCCAAAGGTGGCATGCAGCACCCTCTCCGATGGCACACCCCAGCTCAGCTCCACCACGCTTGCGTGCATGCCTCCTGCCAGCCAGCTGATGTCTGGGTCTCTGCCACGCATGTGTGGGGGACGGGGTGTATGTGGGAGATATACACATTCATGAGGGGGTTGAATGCGTGTGGGGGAGCATGTGAGTTGCATGCACACGTGCAGGGGCTGGGGTGCACAGGGGAGTGTCATGCACACTTTCCATCCATGACAAAAAGGTTAGCCATCACTACTCTAGGAAGGTACAATACAGTGGTACCTCTACTTACGAACTTAATTCGTTCCATGACCAGGTTCTTAAGTAGAAAAGTTTGTAAGTAGAAGCAATTTTTCCCATAGGATGTAAAATGTAAAAGCAAATAATGCGTGCAAACCCATTAGGAAAGAAATAAAAGCTCAGAATTTGGGTGGGAGGAGGAAGAGGAAGAAGAGGAGGAGGACAGTCGCTGCCGAAGGAAGAAGGTGAGGTGAGGGGAATCAAAAAAATCCAAAACTTTAAGGCTTAAAAAAGGGGGGGGGGCTCTGAGGCAGCGAGGAGGAGCACACGCCTCACACGCCTGTTCCTTAAGCACCACCGAAAGGCTCCTCTGGCAGCCCAGAAAAGCCTGAGATGGCCGGGATTAAAGGGGGAATAGCAGGAAACTGGCGGGGCATTTGTGCCGCTCTCAAATTTCCTGGTAAATTTTTCCGGGCTCAGGTTCTTAAGTAGAAAAATGGTTCTTAAGAAAAGGCAAAAATATATTGAACATCCGATTCTTCTCTAGAAAAGTTTTTAAGTAGGTAGAGGTACCACTGTAGTTTGTTACACTATTACATTTAATAGTGTAACAAATAGGACCTGCCATCTCAATGACATTACGTCTGAAATGTCTGTATGCTTCAGTAGAAATTGTCCACAAATGTTGAAGTTTAGGTAATCGTCAAGTTGTGACAGTAATTGACCCTGGCAATTACAGTTGTAATTCATTATGGTCATAAAGCAGGTCACTATGGCACCAGACATGATTTTATTATATTTTATGCAGCAGTTCAAGTGAACATGATGGTAATTAAGCCAATCTATTGATCGCTATGGGACAGTTTTTTCTGGAAAGCAGAAATAAGCACCGGTTTCCAGAAAAATTGTCATGAATTGTGGTCACAATTCATGCAAAGGGGTATAAATGCAGGCAAGATGCTGAGCAACCAAAATGTGGTCGTGTGACCACAGAAGGGACTTCTATCAGAACTTCAAAACCAAGTTGTAAGTAGCTTTTTGGAGGTACGTCATGACTTCAAATAATCGTTAAATGACTGGTGGTAAGTTGAGGACTACCTGCGGAACACATACAGTAAGTGGCATGTAGCTGAAGCTTTTCTCTTTTTTTCTTTGTGTCGTAGGAAGGGTGTCTGTGGCCTTCTGACAGCTCATCTTCTCGACAGGGACCTTCAGAGGTAAGCCTTGGAAAGGAGCATCGGGTTCCTGCTTATTTTGAAATTTCACTTATTTTATTTTCTAATGGGTGGGAGGGAAGCAATGTAGTGTGGAAGTCACATGTGGCATTGTGGCAATTATGTTGCTGCTCTTGACTATAAGCGTATGGATTTCAGAATTAAAAAGGAAGGAAGAGAAAGTTGATTTCTTTTTTTAATTTTTTAAAAACATAGATAAACTAAACAACAAATGAACATAAACAAACGCTACAATAAGTATAACATAACAATAAAATAAAATAAAATAATTTTAAAAATCCCAACAAAACATATAAGTACAACATTTGGGGAACAAAAGTTTCCCCACTTCTTTTTTTGAATGTCGATCAGAGAATTTTCCCTTGTCACTAGATGTTCTTTCATTTGACGTGTTGCTTTGCTTGAATTTTAATTATTTTTCCATTGTTCTTTTCTTTAGCTAATCGTAAAAATTTCCCCATATCTTATAATACTCCATATATTCTTTTCCCTGTAATTTTTTAGACATCCTATCCATCTCTGCACAGTCTAGCATTTTTTTGATTATTGGACTTTCTTCTGGTGTTTTATCTGTCTTCCACTGCTGGGCATATGCTATCCTGGTAGCTGTTAATATGTGAATGACTAAGTATCTTACCTCTTTTTTCATTTTTTTTGTTGAAAATGCCCAATAGATATAATTCTGGGTTTTTTTTCCAAATTCTTCCTTTGTTATTTCTTTTAGCCATTCTGTTATCTTATTCCAATAATTTTTTTGCCTGTAAACACGTCCACCATTGATGATAGAATGTGCCTTTTTCTTTTTTACACTTCCAGCATAGTGGTGAGACTTTTGGAAACATTTTCGAAAGTCTTTCTGGTGATAAACGTGGGTGATATGTTAATTCTATTGGCGAAACCCACTCTGGTATCTTAGTATACAGTGTTCCCTCACTTTTCGCGGGGCATGCGTTCCGAGACCGCCTGCGAAAGTCGAATTTCCGCGAAGTAGAGATGCGGAAGTAATTATACTATTTTTGGCTATGGACAGTATCACAAGCCTTCTCGTAACACTTTAAAACCCTAAATTGCGATTTCCCATTCCCTTAGAAACCATTTATATTATTACTCACCATGTTTATTTATTAAAGTTTATTTAAAAAATATTTATTAAAGGTGGACGAATGTTTGGCAATGACATATGACATCATCGGGCAGGAAAAACCGTGGTATAGGAGAAAAAACCGCAAAGTGTTTTTTAATTAATATTTTTGAAAAACCGTGGTATAGACTTTTCGCGAAATTCGAACCCCCGAAAATCGAGGGAACACGGTATTGTTTTTTTTATTATCTTCCATGTTTGGATAAGAGAATTTCTTAATATATGCTTTTAAAAATATTTATGTGTTTTATCGCTTTCATAGCAGAGATAGTCATGCCAGCCTAATAATAAGTCATGACCTTCTATGGTCAATATACGTTTATTCTTTAACATAATCCATTATTTAATCCATGTTAATGATGATGCATGATAGTATAATTTAAAATTTGGTAGTCCAAAGCCTCTTCTTTCTTTCACATCTTGTAGTGCCTTTAATTTGATTCTCGATTTTTTTACCTCACCATATATAGTTTAATATTATTTTGTCAAATTCTTTAAAAAAAAATTGAAGACAAAGTTGATTTCTGTGGTTGCACATTTAACTCAGCTTCAGTTTCCCTGTACTGTAATACTGAATTGGCAAATATTATGGAAAGTACTTGGAAGATTACATTAGAATATGCTTTCTTAAGGAATTATTCTGATTTTTGATAATTTTGTAAAGCAGTATAAGATCTAAGGAATTCTTTTCTCCTCTGAAATTGTTTTAATGCAAAATTGAATTTTTAAAAATTTATTTATTTATTTAGTATTTATTTATTTATTGGATTTGTATGCCGCCCCTCTCCGCAGACTCGGGGCGGCTAACAACAATAATAAAAAACAATATGTAACAACCCAATACTAAACAACTAAGAAAACCCTTATTATAAAATCAAACATACATACAACCATACCATGCGTAAATTGTAAAGCCTAGGGGGAAAGAATATCTCAGTTCCCCCATGCCTGACGTTCCCCTATGCCTGACGGCAGAGGTGGGTTTTAAGAAGCTTAAATGTATTTGTGTGTGTGTATCTATGCACTCAAAATGTTGCATGCATTTCTGATTTTTTTTTAAGGCTTGACTATACTGATTGCTTTACATTGCAGATTATGTATGCCCCACGTTCCAGGGACAGATTTACCGCTCCATCTTTTCTGCAGCGAGAACATTTCAGTCGCTTCCAGCCGACGTATCCCTATGTGCAACACGAGATCGATCTGCCTCCTACAATCTCTCTTTCTGATGGTGAAGAGCCACCACCATACCAAGGGCCCTGCACCCTGCAGCTTCGGGATCCAGAACAACAGATGGAACTTAACAGGGAATCTGTGAGGGCACCGCCAAACAGAACTATATTTGACAGCGACTTGATAGATGTTTCAGTATACAATGCGGGCCCTTGCCCACCAAGCAGCAATTCGGGAATAAGTGCAACCAATTATAGCAGTAATGGAAGGATGGAAGGACCACCCCCAACTTACAGTGAGGTCATGGGGCATTATCCGGGTTCCTCTTTTTTCCATCACCAGCAAAGCAACGCACCTTCTTCATCACAGAGGGGGAGCAGACTTCAGCCTCAGCGGAACAATTCAGAGAGCACAATAGTCCCTATTGAAAGCAAAGACAGGAAACCAGGAAACTTTGTCTAGTTTCTTTTTCCATGTGCACTTGAAGAGAGACGGGAGAATCAAACAGGAGCATAAGGGAAGCTTCTATGCCCCTGTGCACAATGTTGTTAAAAGTTTCATGTGACACAATTTAGTAAAACCAAACGTACAAAGCTGTTCTTTATTTCCGATTCCTTTAAGGGGAACTGCATGAAAATTGTTTTGAAATAATTGCAACCTTCCATTCAGTTTGGCCATGAGCAGTGTTTTTAAAAAAATATATTATTTTTTTAATAACGTATTTGAATTATTTAATTTTAAGAAGTAACTAAGGCACAGAAACATGCCTCGATTGACCTGTTTTATAGTAAGTTAAAGGCTAAAGAGGAGAGTAAGAAAGATTACTAGCTAAATGGGGGCAAAATTGGCCAGTTTGCTTTCCTCCCCGTCTCCCAGAATATATGATTTCTTTTTTCCTGTTTCCACATTTATGTTGTGTGCCAAGGTTTTTTTTAGAAAAAAAACCCTAAATGAATACAAGGAATTAATTTGTGTTGTGATACTAGTGTGTTAAATTTGCACTATCTTTCATGTTTTAAATATCTACGGGGGAACTGTTTTACCTGCAAGGTTCTTCTATAAGGTGTCTTTTTACCTTTTCATTATTAGCCCCAAGGACTTTTGCCCAGGCCTCTATTGATTATCCCCATTTTGGGGAATACAGATTTAAATAGGTTTCTTATCATTCTACATAACAGAGAATAAATAATAGAAGACGTTTTAACATTTTACTGTTTGCAATAATTTTGCATTCAAATAGGGTATCAGCAAATTGTCTTAGAAATTTATAGGTGGAAGAAAGCAAATGTGAAAATACAGAAGCACCTTCTTTGGGTGGTTTTTAGCTATAAGCCATTTGTTTAACTAGAACAAATTAAATGCCACATTTACTTTTTTTTTTGTAACTACAGCTATATCTTAACTGCTTGTCACCTTTTTTTTTACACGATTCAGTGTCAGTAGTACTTAAAGCTTTTGCAAATTTTTATCTTCAGTGTAGTCCATAATATATTCAGTCATATAGCCTTACTTACATCATACAATAAATGATTTTAAAAGTACAACATGGATTCTGCTGTTAAATATTAATTTTTTTGTGTTTTACTTTCTAAAGACAGTGATCTGTTATCAGTCTGCGTATCTTATCTGATAATGTGGGAATAATTGATTGCAGAATGCTATCAAGAACTGCTTCAGAGTATTAATCAGTTTACAATTGGTTGTTATTCGTCTGCATCAAACTAATTTTAAATTTATTGTGCAAGCAATCACATAATGTTTTAGATCTTTTTTTCTTTAATTGAAATTCCTTATACTCTTGAATGCCACATTAGGACTGCTCCAGTTTTTAGACTTGGACTCTAAAGTATTCCAGCAATTTTGATCTGTTTTGGAATTCTCAGTTATTGGCTTTTTTGCCTGATTATGTTATTTTTAGTAAATTGAAAGTTTTAAAGGAACAGGTTTTCTATTCAAAAGCACAGATAAAGCACAACAGGCACTTCAAATATCGTGAGCAAATGAACTTTAAAGAAAAACTATAGAGTTCTGATATTCTGGGCAAAATTGCAATTGCACACAAGTTTCCTTCAAATTTCCCTTTTCTATGGTTTTTATAAGTAACATTTTCTTAACTGAAAAGTCTAACAAGTTTATCAACGGCACTGTAATAATGTACTGTACATCTTTGTTCTGTTTGCAGAATTTTTTTTCTCTTTCTGGATGACTTCTATAACCTGAAGTAAGTTATATTGAAATCTGGAATCTGAACTCAGTTTCTGATCTATGCAGAGTTTTTATGCCAAAATAGCATGTGCGGTGGATGTGTGTTTTAATTCCATCTTTGTATGGAAGCTTTTATAAATCTTAAAGTGGCTCCTGAACTTGATGACTAGCTTGAAAAAATCCTTAAATAACAATTCTGTTTTAAGGATAGAATCCTGTTTTTGTAATTGGGTATAATCTGTTTATGTCCTGATTATGTAGCCATGATTTAGAAGCTATTTTTCTGGTCCTTGTGATCTTTGCTGATTCACATATCTGTCATGTGATAACTGTAAAAGCTTTCTGGTATTTACGGTATGTGAAACAGCCATTTCTAGTTGGCATCTTCGGTGAACATTCTTTCAATGGATGTGAATTTTTTGGTATTATTTGGTGTTGCCCATTTAAAAATATAAGACTGAAATTCAGTGGCTATTTTTGAAACCATGAGTTCCAAATGAAATTTCTCTGTACTAAAACTCAGAATGACATAGTCATATATGGCTTATTTTGGGTTTATAATTTGGGTTTAGCCAAGAGAGCAAAAGAGCAAAATTCACGTTAATAGTTTATAGTTATTAAAAAAATGTCATTGTATGAATGAATAATTAAGTCAACCCTACATTTTGACTTTGAAAGTTGTCAGTCTTAACTGGAAACTCTTGAATATGTAGATTGAAAGTTGGTATATTGATTAAATGCTTGAAATTGAATTTTATGTACTATTTATTCAAAATGATATTTCATACGTAATTTTATTTGATGTGAAACCCAATATCAATTTAAGCACTGACATAATTTTTAGATTACTAGAAAAGTCGCTATACTACTAAACTTTACTTCCCCCTCCCTCAATGTTTTACTATTTTGGTCCCGTTATTGTTGAAACCTCTGGATAGTTCTTTTATTAGGATAAAAATGGGCTACAAACAGATGCTTACTTTAGAAATGAGTTTTTCCTTGTGCAACATAATTCCTGGAACTTGCTTTAAATAATGCCATTTTTGGAACAGTGCCATAACAATTTCAGTAGATTGATTTAATGTCTCTTTTGTTCCCTTTTTCATTCTGACACTTTTGAACTTGGCACCTCTGTATTATCTTCTCTTATTACTGTCATATTTATATTTTCCATAAATGTTTGAAAGCTTTACCTCAAATTCATATGAAAGCAGGCTGTTTAGGAGTTAGAACAGGAATTAACGTAAAGCTTAGAAATATGTTAATTCTAGAGTGTTTGTTCAGAAACGGCATCTTAAAATTCATAGGGCAAATATTTTTAATGAGATAGATTCATAAGAATGGAGTATTTGGGGGTTTTAAAGGTCAACATTATTTTTCTCTCTCTTAATGGTGAAAATGCTGTCAACTTAAAGATGAAACAGAGTATTTTGGGCTTTGGGGTTCAAGATGAAATGTTATGGAAGGATTGGTTGTAGTTATGAGTCTTATAAAAAAATGTAAGGTGGAGCATCAAATAGCAGCCTCCCTATGTCAATATTTATTTTACTAAAAGCTGACTAAAAGTTATTGCAGGAGGAAATGTCATGCTTTTCTACAACCTGGCAGTCTAAATTGAGAAGTACTGTCTGTTTTATGACTCTTTCAAAATTGGTTGCCTAATAATGGGTTGACCTTGTCCAGGAGCTAGCAATGCATAGTCTGCGGAGAGGGGCAGCATACAAATCTAAATAATAAATAAAATAAATAAATAAAATAGCATGCAAGCCACATTTACAAGATAAAATTATTGTAATAAAGTTAATTTCGTGTTTTGCATTTTTTTCAAAAAGAAGCAACATTTTAGACAAACTAGTGGTTTATTCAAAATTGTATACATTAGTAATTTTGATACCTATATATGCAAGGCATAATTAATCCCAACTTTTGAAAAATGCAGTCCATGAAAAAAAAATTGATATGTAATTACAGTTGTGTGCAGCTCTCAACCATCTAAATATCAGATATTATAAAGTTGTGTATGTGAGTAATGCACAAACATGTATACGAACACTCTTTTTTTTGCTTAGGACTTATTTTAATTAAGATAGAGTTCTTGCTTAACCCAGAAAAATTCCTATTTATTTTCAGATTAGAATCCAGTTAGTTATTCTTACCAATTTTTAAAAATCAAATTTAAAAAAATCTTAGTATAAGTTCTGAGTATTCAAAGAAAAAGCACACACAGGGATTAGTAATAAAATTATTATAAACACTTTCTTAATTAACAAAGCTCATTATTTCATCTGTTCTGAAATCTTTCTTTGCTTAAAGTATTCCTTATCATATACAATATAGTTGGTTAGGATCTCAGAGGTTTAGCTGTAACTTCAAAAGCTCTCCACTTGCCAAAAATGTTACTGTATTTTTTGTAGTATAAGACGCACTGGGATATAGGACTCGCCTTAATTTTGGGGGAGCAAAACAAGAAAAAAACAATTCTGGGCATTTAACTGGAGTGGGTGGGGTGGGAAATGATTTTCATGGGGGCAGAAGAGGGATTTGGCATGAACACTTCACTCCCAAGACGCCCCACCACCACCACCATCTTCCTTCCTATAGTCCTAGCCATTGGAAGCCTGGCTTTCTGTCAGCAAAGCCTGATAGACAGGCAGCATTTTAGTCCTTTTGGACGCTGCCACCTTGTAAACACCCTGCTGGGCTTCTGGGCAAGCTCTCTACACCTTTGCAGGGAGCAACTCCCAAGTGACACAAGAGCCACAGAGATTCACGATTCTCCCACCTGATTCCTCAAATTGGCTTTCTTGAGACCTTGATTGGGATATTTTTATTGGTTTTGGTGGTGATGTGTGCTGAAACTGCTGGGCAGTTTGTGCCAGAAGATCCAAGTTATTTCAATATCTTGATTGTTATTTCAGGCTTTGTGCGCTCAGGTCAGTCACTTTCTTCCCCATTTTAAAAACGAAGCATGCAGAAATCAAAAAAGAGCATTGCATTTCGGGCGGCAGGGGGCAATGTGGTTGCACGCCCCATTTTTGGAATCAAAGAGGAAGAACTTTCTGGGCGGCAGCGCCAGACAGAACTACCTGCCGCCTGAAACGTGATGTTCTATTTTGGTCTCTGCATGCTCCATTTTTGGAATTGGGGAGAGGATTGTGGCGCTGCTGCCTGAAAATACTTCCCAGGAGTCACTTTGCCTTATTCCTCCTGCGCAGGACCCACTTCGCCAACCGAGTCCCTATCTTCCTTTGGCCGTGAGTGGAAGTGAGGATCCCTGTCGTCTGGAACTGTCCAAAAATGCGATGTGCAGAGGCCGAAAACCTCTGAAGGTGGGGGCTGGTGGTGGGTGAGATTACATTCGGAATATAAGATGCACCCAGTTTTTGACCCTCTTTTTGGGAGTGAAAAGGTGCATCTTATACTCCAAATATATGGTATATAGAAACAAATGGCTTGAATCTACATTTAAACCACACAATTAAAAGCCTATATCCTCTCCTTTTCCCCCCTTTTTCATATTACGGTACTTGTAGCAATCTGCATATATCTGAGTTCTGCAGTTCGTTTTGATATATTGTAACCACATACAGGTTTACAACTCAAATGTTCTAAATTAAGTCTCATTAACTCAATTTGTCATCCCGTATGCGCATTTCCAAGAATTAGCCAATATGTTTGTTGTGAATGAAACACAGCAATGTATGTTATATTTTTAGCTTCTTACGATGTACTCATTTAGTATCCTTGTGCAATATAGGTATAGTTACTGGATTCTTTCTCTACATGATTTATGTTCCATAACTTCAGATAATTTGCACAGGGCCTCTTGGGATCCCAAGATTAGGGAAGGAAGAAGAGAAATGATTTTATATGTGAGGTTTAAGGTATTTGTGAAGTAAATTTGGTTAGTTTTCACTGATCATGTGTATTATCTTTCCAAAGACATGTAGCATCCCTCTAAGCATTGTTGCAGAAGTGGGTATTAAATTCAAGAAAAACAAATATGAATCTCAATTGCAGGAAATTTGAGTCTAAATCTCTGAGTGATATTAAACGACAGTTAAGTGGACAATTTGTAGTTATAAACTAACACATTTGATCAAACCATTTAAACTCTTTAATATCAGAAACTACACTGACATAAAGGTATGCTTGATTATAATTATGCCCTATGTTCTGGGCAGAAAAAGGTTTTGTAGTGCTTCTTAAGATGAGTTACTGTTGCTGATGAGACCCAGAGACATAAATTTCTCTGTTGCCCATTGAAAATGCATAAGTACTTAAGGGGCTAATTTGACCACATAGAAGCAGAATGATTGCAAGGGCAAATGATTTAAAAACATTTCCAAGAGATAGAGATGAGATTTATTTGTATGCAACAGAACACAAAAGGCTTCTGTATTAGTTTCCTAAGCAAAAATTATATTACAATTTTCTACATTGATACTATAGTTGTATTAAAAAGTCAGTCACTTAGGTTCTAAATATATAACAATATATATCAATAAAGACAACATATTAAAAACTATGCCCTATGACCTTCATTTTGCAAAGAAGAGGCAATTTATTATAATTCCAAGAACATAGATTTTTCAGGACCATTATCCCTAGCTTTTGAAATGTGAAAGTTTGAAATTTCTATATTAAGAACAGATAACATTTTAATTCTGGAATAAGTCTGTGACTGAAATATAAGGGTAAAACTTTTCATGTTTATTTAACTGGATAATTTTTTTAGTAGACTTAGTCTAAATAAACACAGTATATGGGTGGATATTTTGCAGTATTAAATGGGATAGGGAAAGAAAGGAATGAATCTGCAAGCTACTAATTGTGTTAATACTGTTAAAATAGACAAAGGTGAAAAAGACTTTGGGCCTAATAGATTGTTTCTGAAGTGGGGATGATAAATACCCCACCTTTCAGACCCCTTCATATATGTGGTAATTGCAGCCCATACATATAATCAAATTGTGAGATGATTTGGTATCAGTTATTTTTTTGGCTCTTTTTCAAAATTACGCTATGGTGATCTTGGGATTTTTCCTGCCAAGCCTTTAAATCCTGCCTATTCAGCATAAAACTACAGAGTTTGCTCTGTTTTCTATTTTGTAAATTAATGAATACTATTTATTTAAATATCCATACTACTCTTTATATGAAGAGCTTAAAGAGCTCTATTAATACTTCAATTTAGTGAACGGAATAATGTAAACGTTTTATAAGTAAACTCCCTTGAAACTTTATAATTTTGGGGAGGCATTTTTCATTACAAAAATGATGAATTATATATTATACTCTTCAACAACTTTTCAATTTTTTAGTATTACTACTTTTTAAAAGGATCGTGTTTACGATAGTACAGTGCTATCTCATTTTTTAAGCCACCTGTTACCTGTTGATGCAGAATGTATTTCTACCATCTGAAATGTTTAGAAAACACCAAGCCTTCATCTTGGAGGGAGGGGACGACAAATGAGGGTTGGGGTGATCCTTAATGTTTTGAGCATTGGAATATATGCTGTGCGAATGCTTCACTTACCTCTCTAACTTTTCATATAACGTTGACCCTTTGGACCAATATTTATGACCCTTTCAGCTTGAATGTTTGAAGAACGTTATTAATAGCTACTCGGAGTGGCCTCGAACTGCAAGATGAGTGGCATATAAATTTAATAAATAAAATTATTGGCAAGGGACGAGAGAAGTGTTGACAGTTTAGCATATAAATAGCATACAAATGTTCTTTATTAGCTTAATATATATTTTGAAAGGAGCAAGGGTCACAGGGAAGTATGGATTTTCTGACCTTTCAAGGTGTAAGCCTTACTTCAGTCGCATTGCCTGTTCCTAGCAAGAGTAGATCCTTGTTTTGAATGTGCCGTTTTAGCATTGGCTCACTTTCTTCTACATCTCAGAAAAACTGAACAAACATCGTAGGTAGGGTCAATTATGTTCCCATGTGTAATCTCACATATAATTAAATTAGGTCTTTTGTTTTTTCCAAGTGATAGTAAATAAGTTGCATTTCTCATATCTCTTTGTTAATTCTGTTCTCCATTTTTTTCTTCTTTCAGCTCTGGTGAATGTTCTCATAATACAATTCCAGCCATTTACTAAATCCAGTCTGGGTAGCTCCATTGTTCTATTCAGACATTTTCTGATAGACCACTCATTTTCATGACATTTTGTAGGAAATATATCCATAGTTGGATATATTTCCAACTGGAAAGTCCTTGTGCTATCTTGAAACAGATCAATCACTACACTATCATTTCTTCTCTTTGTATGGATGAATGGAAATTAGACTTGCAATACTGATGCATTATTAAATTTGCTTGATAGAAACAATTACATTTCTGTTTAAAATAATAGGGATGGAGAAGGGGAGATGAGGTGCATAGAAATTGCTCTGCAATATTCCTTTGAAATATATGAAACTCTTATTCAATAATACTTGTGTTTAAAATGAATTGCATCCCTCCCTTTCTGGGGGTAGCCAAATGTACTTGTTCCACAAGATGTTGCAGTAAAATCAATAGATTTTTAATATTTTGTTTATAACAGCTACCTTTCATGCTTGGTCAATTTAAACATAGGTTTATAATGTACTCCAATAGATGAGTCATGGATTTAATTAATAGAAAAAACTGTTAAGAATGCCTGTTTATTTTTGACGACTTGGGGGAATTTAGCTTTTCACTGCAGAAGCATTTTTTAGTGTGCATTAATTATTTCACCTGAAGTCAAAATCCTATTATTTCATCTTTGTGATATATGTTCTCTTCTTATCTAATTTCTTTTCTTTGGGTAGTGTCAGATTTGTCTCACTGTTCAGAGACTCTTTATACATTAACGTTGGCTGAATTGTTTTGATTCAAGCTTTTTCATTCAGGATTTTTTCTTTTCTTATATAATTCAATCTTGGTATGCATGTAATCGTTACTTCCTAGTTCAATGTATAGATGTTAAAATCATTTGGTAAAATTAGTGTCCTTTAAAGAAATCAGATTACTATAACCTGAAAAAACTTCCAATATAATTTCATGTCTGTCATTTTGAAAAGTGTACGCTCTCTATTACTTAAAAGGTAGTATAGTCTAGGTCAAAGTCTAGCAAAGTTGGCTCTTCTATGACTTGTGGACTTAAACTCCCAGAATTCCTGAGCCAATCATGGCTCATAGACAATTGCACCTGGTCTAGGTGCAATGCTCTATGGTTTGAAAAGGAACAATGTGAATTTCCTCTTTTGGATAGATTTGAGGGAATTAATATTTGACTAGATAGATAAGTGATGACTTGTTTTCTGTATAAAAACCACCTTCTGAAATATTAAATATTAAATAAATGAAACAAGACCCTTATCAAGGGTGTTACAAAAAAGTACACAATTTAATCCACCTTAAAGACATTCATATGAAGATAAAGACCATTATTAACAGCATATTTTGAATTTGCAATAGAAGAAGAACTTTAAAAAAAATTAAAATTAGTTTTATTTCACTTTGAAGCTAAAGTCAAACAACAGAAATACCTGGGTGCTATTAAAAAGAATTCCCATTAAAAGGATGGAAGGGCTTATACCTTTGGAGAAGGTCAATGACTTCAAAAATTAAATTCATATTTGAAATTATCTTGTTCATCTTTTGTCCCTTTCCAATTATGCTTAACAGTTTTGATGAACAATTTCTCCATCAGGTCACTGAAAATACCTAGATAATTTTTGCTATTTTTCTGATTATTAACAATGCTGTTTTGACTTATATTTCTTTGGGAGAAAAAAGACATAAGAGGGAGAATCAATGTCAAACTGAAAAAAGTGATAAGGCTAGAAATGAATGAATACATCATTTTGTTGTGTAAAAATATATTTTAGGCATATACTTTGGAGAGAAAGGGAAATGGAAGCCAAAGGAAATGAAAGATGCAGTATCTTGAGTATCAAATCAATAGTAAATATTGTCTGTTCTCATTTTGTCCCTTGAGGATTAAACTATTTCAGAGTTATTTGTTTTGTTTTCCTAATAAAGTTTTTTTTATTACTTTGTTCTATGATCCAGAAGCACATTTCTAAAATTTGATGTCTTTATTTCCATTAAATACTTTGCTAAATTTATCTTAAGATTTTTATATTCCTTAAATAACTTGCAATCCTTCGTTTGAGAGTTCTTTTTTTACCTACATTATTGAAACATGAACTTTGCATTATATCTATGATATTTATAATAAATTCTGAACTTTATAAGTGATGTCTCTGCCCATCTACTACATTATTAATTTACAGTAGACTGGCATACCCAGAAGGAAAATGGCCTTCTGTTTGGGAAGTCTTGTGGCAATTCAGTATTTTGGTAAAATGTTCCTTACGCTAAAATCACTTCCAGTCTAAAGTGTTTGAAGTAGGGAAAATGGGAAGTATATTTCCCTTCATTGAGAGGCCACAGATGGAAAGTTAAAGGGGAATATTGAAGGTGAAACCAAGTAATCATGAACTTCAGAATGTCTGTGGAGATTCTCGGTCATCCAGGTCATGGTTGTCAAGGCAACAGAATTTTGTTTCTTCCTTGAAGACATTTGGCTTCTCACCTAAGAAACGTCTTCAATTCTGGAGAAGCTTCTTGGAATTGAAGTGTAATGTCTTCAGAAAAAAGCTTGGATGAGAAGCAAAGCATGGTCAAGGAAAAAGTAAAGTCGTCAGGTTGACTTTTGAAAAAGCTTCTTAGTAATGACCTTTAGAAGTTTTTTTAATTAGAAAATACTTATTTAGAAATTGATATTACATCCTTGAGTGCTAAAAACCTCCATCAGAGAGTTTGGGGCAGAAAGTGCACTGACTGAGCTGACTGTTACAAATGCTTCAGCCCTAAACTTTCTTATTTGGAAGTGAGCCCTGTAAAAATGGGGTGGTGGTGGAGGAGATTTGCCTCCAGGTAATTGGATGGGAAGTGATTCATTGCTATTTTGAGGCTGCTTTGAATAGTTTATGAGATTGTGTGGAGACAATGTGGCATGTGTTAAGGACATTATGGACATTCCTGGGCTTCTTCCTTACGCTCTGCCTTCCCAACCCTTTTTGTGAATTGGCCTCTTATGTTCCTCTGGGGATATTCTACACATTAATGCATGCATGTAGATGAGGATGTACTGGGAAGGATTCTGCATGTTTTCTAGTTTCTAAAGTAACTTAAGAGCCTTTTGCTCAGCAGACAGAGTCCCTCTTCCCCACTGTCTGAATCAACAATGCCCATTGAAGTCAATGAAAAAATTTGAAGGGGTCTTTGTTGTGCCTCATTTAAAATGGTGCACTCTCTCTCTCTCTCTTTTGGTCGCTTATCTCCTCTGCTTTTGATATTTTAGGTGCTCATGAATATATTATGCACATATTCTACCCAATGGGTAGAACAAAATGGAATCCATTTTTAATATTGTAAAATATTCTGCTGCAGAGAAGATAGCTGTTTGAGCACAAAGGGACTTACAACTTGATAAACTGCTTGTGCATGGTTTGTTTGTGTTTTGTAAGAGAATTTGCAATGGAATGCTTTCAGAAAGTGAGAAGTCCAAATATTTTTTATTTTATTACGAAATATCCAAGTGATATAAGGCAAAAGCAAAGCCTGGAACAAACTACTTTCAGCTAATCTATACACAATAATTGATACACGAATCTTTATTTATAAGGAGATTTTTGTGAGTATGTTTATATTGACACTTTTTTAAAAAGTCAATTTTAACTGTGGGTAGCTGCTAGCTTAATTTTTTCCCCTTCTTAATAAAATTGGACCAGTATGCAATCCATTATTTATTATTCCCTATCAATCTCAGAATGGACCAGATCTCATGAGCCATTGTTTTTTAAATACCAACATTTTTAAAAAAACTATATTATGAACCTGGTATGCTGCCCCGAGTCTTCAGAGAGGGGCGGCATACAAATCTAAATAAACTAAATCATCCCTGAAAAATATAAGGTGTATAATTTTACAAAATGAATTTTTTAAAAGATGTCATTTCTACTTTTAAAATTTTCAAAGTGGTGTTTTTAAGGAGTACATGTTTGTATTTGGTGTACATCTTTTTACCTATATACTGAATGTTACAATACATGTAAAAATGCACTCAAAATAACATTCAGCATTCATAGCATCCCTGAAATGATATGTATCTACATTGCCCATTCCATGTATTTGCTGTTTTTTTATTTGATACACAACACTGTCATATTTATGTGTCTTTTCCTATAGTTGTGAGTTTTTTTCAAAAAGTTTGTTCGAATACTTTAAATTAGAATGACTTCTGAAGAACGTGGATTACAATTTTTTTGTATTTCCCTCTTTAGGTTCTCTCATTTCCTGGTTGATGACTTAAATATTATAAATATTATCCTACCGAATCAAAGTTACATATCATATTACATATCAGAAAAACACTATTCTATTTGGCAGATACTGATCTTGGCATGATTGCCTTGGCAGGACATGTTTGCCATCTGTCCATGCCAAGGTCTGTTTTGAGGTCTTATCTAGATGAGCAAAGCAGATAGTTCAGAAAAATAAAGCAGATTTTAACACTGAAAACAACTCAATGTCTTTTTCCCCTTTAAGAAGCTCATTCAATATCCCATGATCCAGCAATGGGAGACCTCTTCATTGAAACATATTTTATTGAACTACTGGTCTTATTTTGAATCTGATTTAACTCGGCAGAACTCTCCTACTCTGCCCATATTTTAAAATGAGTTCCTAGCTGCTACAATTTGGAACCATAAATTAATGAATCAAGCCACACACATACTACTTTTGTCATAATTGGTAGGCTACAATTCCCCCCCCCCCCTCCCCAATACCTATTCATAGTTTGGCCATCTCCTGGATTCAAGTACATCAAATTTTTAAGTACATGTGTTAAGAATAGTAGAATTTGACTGCCATGAACTGAAGTCATCACTCAATTATTTGTGGGAAGGATTGATCTGAAGATGAAATAGTAGATGGTCTTCACAGGGCAATTATCATAGTCAAAGAAGTTCAGAAATATGTTTCTACTCTGTTCTTACTAGATAATCGGTTAGAATTATGGCTGGAAGAGATCAGGCTGGGAAAGTTGTATTGGCTTACCTTAATTTTTATATGTCCTTTCATTAGAGTTTTGCTAATATCCTCATAGGTAGACAGTACTTATGCCCTGCACTAGGTTATTAACTGATATACAGCCCTCCCTGTAGTGAGAAGTTTTCAACTACAAATGGACTGTTCTGTTCCTCTTTTTTTGCACATGTGATGCTATTAGGTTCACCAAAAAGAATCAAATATGCCTAATTGGTATTAATTAAACAGGGAGATGAAATACTAAGTTTTATTGGTTTGATGTATTGCTCAGTTTTGTGTTTATCCTGTATTATGGCAATGCTTTGCACTGTACAGTAAGCTTGGATCTGAGTGAATGTTATGCCAGGTGCCCATTGCGAATTGCAATAACTTTTGCTGTGTATAGCCTGAGGACCAAACAAGATGCTGCTCCTTTCAGAATTGCTAGCCTGTGAAGCCGCAGTGGTGGAAGGCATGACAGAGTGTACTGTTAGAAGTCATTCATATTTTAGGGCAAACGGAAAGATATACATACATTTTTTCAAGGGAAATGGCACCCAAGGCCTATTACACAACAAGCAAAGAGATATTTCAACAGAGTAACCATCGTCTTTATCTCTAGTACAGAAGCAATTTGCACATTGCCAGCCAGTGACTTTTAGGTTTAGTTGACACTGATACAGAAAATGTCATAATATTTACAGCGTCTGTCTATTATCTATTGATTTACTTTCACAAAACAAAAAGGCCTTACATACATTTTTGTGGGAAGGATATTTCTGTAGGAAAGTGGTGGTCAATCTCCATTTAATTCCCCTCCTGCAACGATTGTGTTGCCTCTCCATAAAGTCTCTTAAAGGCATTTTAGATGGCTTAGAGGCTACTAAGAAAAGACAGGATCACGAGCATCTTTCTGCTTCATGCCTTGCTTTCAGCACACTGTTTAGTTACATAGTAATGCTAATTTCCACATCTAATATATAATAGCCCAATGCTGCTTTTCCCCAATGGGTCATATTTCTCTCTCTTTTTAAAATCTACCCTGGTTGCTTGGTATGTATTCAGTTTGTTTCAAGAGTGTGTTTTTTTTAATGACAATAAAGTACAGCACTATTCTTGATATTTAGCCTTTATTTTAAAGTTACATTTTTAAATGTTTTCAAAAGGGAAAATAAGTTGTGGCTTGTATTGCAACTTTGCAAAAGCTTGTTTATGTGAAGTTACTTGATTCTTGCTTTGCTTTAAGAGACTTTCCTTTTAACCCAACTTAATCCCAATCTGGAAACTTCCTGCCTCCGCCCCTCCCCCAAGCTCTTAGCATGGATAACAGGAACTATAGTCAACCTACCTTCAAGGCACAAGATTGGGAAAGCACCTTTTATACTAATCAGATTGCTATTTAATTTTAATGTAACTTGTGGTTATATGCAGAAAAAGACTTTTAACAGTTGTGTACCTGCCTCCTCCTGAATAAATGGTGATGTTTTAATTCCTAGACCTAAGGTCTGTTCTTGCAATACTTTTAAGGGAAAATGTTGCTCTAAGTGCTATTGTTAGTTTTAAATACAAATTTTATGCTTGTTCTTAAGAATCTGTAGTCAAACTGCAGAACAAAACTATTAAAAAATGCAGCATTAATTGGTCTCTTGGTTTTCTTCCCCTCCTTTTTGCTCAAATAGATTATATTGTAAACCAGTCCAGAACCACCTAAGAGTGTTACTGATAAGCATTCCTAGTTCTTGGCTGAGGAATGCCATTGCATTAGGAATAAGAAGGAGGGAAAAAATTGCTTATTTGCAATTTTAAATACAGTATGTATCCCTTCTATTTTCCAGGAATAAGATGGTATACATTATACACTGCTCAAAAAAAATAAAGGGAACACTTAAACAACACAATATAACTCCAAGTAAATCAAACTTCTGTGAAATCAAACTGTCCACTTAGGAAACAACACTGATTGACAATCAATTTCACATGCTGTCGGGCACATTCAACTTTGTACAGAACAAAGTATCCAATGAGAATATTTCATTCATTCAGATCTAGATGAGTGTTCCCTTTATTTTTTTGAGCAGCATATTTTCTCCTCTAATTTCTACATATAAGGTCTCTAATCTAGCAGTTCATGTGGTTTCCAAGAGATGGTGGCCATTGCTGTGTTTCTCAACAATGTAAACTTCCCATGGCGCCCCTGAAGTTTAATTGTGGCACTCTGGGGTACTAAAGTGCACAGTGAAAACTTCGGCCTTAAGCATAATGTGGCAGTCAGCGTTCCAATTAACATCTAAGTTTAAATCAGAGTCCAAGGCAAAGACTTCCTCAAAGTTCCAATTTATTCTTAGAGCCATCTTGGCACGTCCCTGGGGAAACCCGAATCTTATTTCCCCAGGATTTCTACTTCCATTTTACAACTCATTCTCCTGTCCCACACCCACAAGTTCATCACATGGACCACTAATCTTATGCCATCAAAACCGTACGTGCCCATCTTCTTCTGGCCTGGTGCTGACAAAAGATGACCTTGAAATTCTAAAAGGAATTTATTTTGTCTACCTCTAACTCATCATGCAACCACTCTTCCCAATTTCCCACAGCAAGAAAAAGTCCAAAAGAACTTAGCATAAAGTTGCAGGCCAAGACCTCCAAGCATTCTGGATTTGGCCTGATGGGCTTTAGCCAGGTTCACACTGTGGTTGTGGAGGCAAGCCTTGTAATTGCAATGCTGTTGATTTAAGCCTTCCCCAAATTATTATTATTATTATTATTATTATTATTATTATTATTATTATTATTATATTATGTCAGTACAACACAGCAAACGAGATCAGTAAAGCGGCCTTTTGCAATTGACAGATGGAGATTTTGTCAATTCCGATGGTTTTCAAATGTCTGCTGAGATCCTTTGGTACTGCGGCCAGCGTGCCAAGTACCACTGGGACCACTTTCACTGGCTTATGCCAGAGACATTGCAGCTCGATTTTTAGATCTTCGTATTTCACTCATTTCTCTAGCTGCTTCTCCTCAATTCTGCTATCTCCTGGTATTGCGAAGTTGATGATCCATACTTTCTTTTTCTCCACGATCACAATGTCTGGTGTGTTATGCTTCAGAATTCAGTCAGTCTAAAGTCGGAAGTCCCACAGTAGTTTTGCCTGCTCATTTTCGACCACTTTTTCGGGCTTATGATCCCACCAGTTCTTTGCCACTGGTAAATGGTAGTTCCGGCACTATTATTATTATTAATAATATTATTATTATTATTATTATTAATTAGATTTGTATGCCGCCCCTCTCCTAAGTCAACAGCACTTTAATGCAGGGATTGGGATGCTGCCTGCTCGTCTACCATGAGGGAGCCAAAACCTGAACAGCATGGAACAAAATTTGGTTCATGGGAAGAAGATGGCAAAGGGATGACACATAGCCAGAAGATCCACTTTGAAATGGTGAATGAATTCTAGAAGCCATTCACTGCATATGTTACCCTATCTTGCTCCCCTGGGATCTGGGGTGTTGCATAGCCAGTGATGGGCTCCTTGGGGTACTATAAGGTATGCAGAAGCAGTAGAATAATTTTGAATTATTTTCTTTTTTCCCCTCCTGGGCTCTGGGTATCTTTTTTCCTATCGCAGTAAATGAGGTTGAATGTGTATAATTTTAGAAGAGCTCTGTGTGTGTGTGTGTACATGCACATACAGTTTATACAGTAGATAATGTATATTTTTGTGTGCCTGTGTGTAATATGTATGTACACATATGACATATATACATAGAATTAAATAGTATATTTTGGATATTCAGTAATAGTAAATAGGGAAATTTTATCTTTTTGAGGCCAGGCACCCTAACCCAAACCCTTGACGTGAGTGACGACAAGTTACCCATCTTTAAGCCAGTCACACGACCTTTAAGCCACCCCCGGCCACATGATTGTCAAGCCACTCCCATCTGGTCACATGGCTGGCAAGCCACACCCACAAAATAACCCACGCCCACAGTGTGGTAGTAAAATTTTTTTGCAGCCCTTCTGTGCATAACCCTAATGATTTATATTGCACAGAATTGCTGGTGTAAAAATAGCAAAAAACCAAAACAAAACAACCCCCCCACACAATATATCATGAACCGGTTTTTAATTACTAATTCTCCCAAATTTGTCAGGTGTTTCTCAGAGCACCCCTTTTTTCTCCCCTTCTTTCCATTCAAGTTATGGGTGCCATAAAAATTAAAGCTAATTTAAGGGTTGAAAAGCAGCTACTTACAGCTATTTAAAACCCTGGTCCTAAATCCTAGATGCACAAGCGGATCTAAAGCTTAATTTCTGAAAATGATATGATAACTTCTCTCATCCACTTCTGACTGTAATTACTGTTTGTTTGGAAATACGTACCAAAGGTTTGGGATGTTAATACTGCAGGGATTACTAACAATGGCAGACATGTTGCTACAGCTAATCCCAAACCACATGTTTAGATGGACTAATCATGTAAATTTCCATACGTTTAAAAAAAACACACCAGTCTTAATGGCCCCTTTTTCTTTCTGCATCCTTCCTGCTCAGGCTGCTGGGCAAAATGCCAGAATGCGAGAGCTTCTTAGTGACAGACGCACTAGTTTCCCTCCTCCACAACTATAAGCCTCTGCAACATTCAAGAGCTCAAGAAATCCTTGTGAACCAGCTTCATCTCACTCGCAATTAATTTAACTTTGCAAGTTATAAGCAAAACATACACAGCAGACAGCACTTCAGACAGCTTGACCCACATTTAACCCCCTGCGCTTCAAATCTCTTTGTCAAGCTCAGCTAAAATAAACCATGTTCATTCATTGTTGGATTTTTCTGAAGCTTGTGCAGGGAAAGGCATTACCCCTCATGATTTTCCTGTTTCTCGTTCACCAATCGTGCATTTGTTTTCCATTTTCTATCTTGTAAACTAAAATTGATGCACACTACCTCTGCACCGTTCTCCCAATTTTTGTGCACACGCCCTAATTTGAACACTTTTTAACAGCATAATTCAGTTTAGTTTTGCCTGAGATTTTGCTACAACAAAATGTGCACTTATGTAAATGTATACGTTTTGTGTACACTTTGTAGATGCAGACTGCATTACAAAATGGAGACAACTACATATTTTGATATGCAAAGGACTACCTGTGTGGCTCTCTGAACCACACCAGTATGAATCCACCCCTGCTGGTAGGTGAAAACAATGCCCAAACAGGCAAACTAGAAGTGCGTTTTCCGGTTTGTCTGTTGGGGGATTTTTTTTGCCTCTGGGGTTTCAGGGAAGCTTCCCTGAAGCATCCGGAGGACGAAACTGCCTTTCCAAAGGCCAAAATCAGCTGGCCAGCACACACATGCGTGCTGGAGCTGACACGGGACAAAGTCTTGCATGCCCTCCCATATGGCTCAGCGTTCCACCTGTGGCATACGTGCCATAGGTTCACCATCACGATTCTAAGACTTGAACTGCTGGGTCAGAGACAGGAGAAAGGAGGATAATTAGCACAACACCATGTTCCTTACCCCTATTTCTTGAAGCTGGTCCAGAAGATAGACCTGATGTTCAATGGGCTTGAACTCATCCAGATAATCATACAAGACTCAACCCCTGTACCCCTATTATCCCTGCATGAGGCTGGAACGCAATGCAGAGTGAATCCAAGTGACTTTATTCACATATACCTGCCAGCATATTCCTCCCAGCAACCTGAAGACAGACTTCAGAATTACTCCTCTTAGGAAGGGCCAAGCCCTGCATATGGCTATATGCAGATACGAGAAGGCAGAGAAATAATTTATGATTTGCCTCCTTTATTCCATGAAATTGGCTCTAATCATGTCTCTAGCTTAGATCATCTTAGCTTTTTATAGATTGCCAGCACTGGTCTAGATGTCTCTTAACCTAGTTGTTTCTCTTAAGACATTGGATGCTGAACTACTTGGGCTGGTGGTAGTGTCACATAAGTAATTACCATGCCAGAACCTTGTTGGTTATTGGAATTATACAAATCATTTCACCAGCTAAGAACAAATATGGACCATTCACACAGACTCAAGAAAGATCCAAGTGAATGGATCATTTATGGTATCCAGTCTAACTCCAAGTATTTGCAGTTAAACCTATTTAATAGTCCCTACAGTTAGCAAAGTATTTAGATTTAGCCTGATTCAGATCCATTTGCATAAACAAGATTACACAATTATGCAGATAAGCCCTTTAATTTAACTGGGTTGAGCATCATTTGTTATGTTCTCAAAGTCAAAATCTTACTGGACTGTATTTACCAACTGAAAAATAAATGTGATTTATTGTGCCAGTTTAATGCCATCACAATATGGCACTATTTGCATCACAAGGGAAAAGTAATAGCAGCATAGAAACATAGAAGTCTGACGGCAGAAAAAGACCCCATGGTCCATCTAGTCTGCCCTTATACTATTTTCTGTATTTTATCTTAGGATGGATATATGTTTATCCCAGGCATGTTTAAATTCAGTTACTGTGGATTTATCTACCACGTCTGCTGGAAGTTTGTTCCAAGGATCTACTACTCTCTCAGTAAAATAATATTTTCTCATGTTGCTTTTGATCTTTCCCCCAACTAACCTCAGATTGTGTCCCCTTGTTCTTGTGTTCACTTTCCTATTAAAAACACTTCCCTCCTGGACCTTATTTAACCCTTTAATATATTTAAATGTTTCGATCATGTCCCCCCTTTTCCTTCTGTCCTCCAGACTATACAGATTGAGTTCATTAAGTCTTTCCTGATACGTTTTATACTTAAGACCTTCCACCATTCTTGTAGCCCGTCTTTGGACCCGTTCAATTTTGTCAATATCTTTTTGTAGGTGAGGTCTCCAGAACTGAACACAGTATTCCAAATGTGGTCTCACCAGCATTCTATATAGCGGGATCATAATCTCCCTCTTCCTGCTTGTTATACCTCTAGCTATGCAGCCAAGCATCCTACTTGCTTTCCCTACTGCCTGACTGCACTGTTCACCCATTTTGAGACTGTCAGAAATCACTACGCCTAAATCCTTTTCTTTTGAAGTATTTGCTAACACAGAACTGCCAATACAATAGTCAGATTGAGGATTCCTTTTCCCCAAGTGCATTATTTTACATTTGGAAACATTAAACTGCAGTTTCCATTGCTTTGACCATTTATCTAGTAAAGCTAAATCATTTACCATATTGCCGACGCCTCCAGGAATATCAACCCTATTGCACACTTTAGAGTCATCGGCAAATAGGCAAACCTTCCCTACCAGACCTTCCCCTATGTCACTCACAAACATATTAAAAAGAATAGGACCCAGAACAGACCCTTGTGGCACACCGCTTGTAACCTGACTCTGCTCAGAATACTCGCCATTCACAACAACCCTCTGGTGTCTATGCTTCAGCCAGCTGCAAATCCATTGAACTATCCAGGGATTAAGTCCAATCTTCACTAATTTATCTATCAGCTCTTTATGTGGAACCGTATCAAAGGCTTTGCTGAAGTCCAGGTAGGCAATATCCACGGCACCACCTTCATCCAACACCTTTGTGACATAGTCAAAGAAATCAATGAGATTAGTCTGACATGATTTGCCTTCAGTAAAGCCATGCTGATTTGGGTCCAATAATTTATTGTTTTTTAGGTGCTGATTTATCCTCTTTTTCAGTAGAGTCTCCATCATTTTAACGACAACTGATGTCAAGCTAACTGGCCTGTAGTTACCAGCTTCTTCTCTACATTTAATCTGCCTAGCCCTCATATAGTCTAGCTATAATAACTTTCTCTAACTTGTGCTAATTTACATGTTGAATTCCTACCTCTCCCCCAGTAATCTATTTTTAAATCACATTTCACTTATGGGATATAATAAATACTTTGAATGCAACCTCCCAGCGTCATTCTGCTAATTCTATAGGGATAACCTGAGGCTGGTAATTCAGCTTTCTTTAACCGGCCTCTATCCACTATTTCTAGCAGTCTGTTTCACATAAAAAGCTTCCTGTATGATGTTGGAGGGTTTCCCCATTAACTCTTTATTTTATTTAAATATATCCCATCTATGTGTACATGCACATTTTGCCCCCTTAATCACACTTGGTCTACCACTAATTTGCATCTTTTAAATAAACGATTAATTATTATTCCCTCTTCAACTTTGAAAAAGGAAAAAGACACCCAACCTCATATTAGCACACACAATCTCTTGCATTTGTCTGAGTTATTAATTAGTCTGGAAAACATATGCAAAATTACTCTTGTGGCTTTTACAATCAAGATGTGTTATTTCTACTTAAAGAAACAGCTTTATCAAAACTGTCAGATAACTGCTAAAAGTAATTAAGTTGGTGCAATTGTTATTACAGCTGATAGGAAAAATATATCAGAAAGAATGGAGGGTTGTTTTTTTTAAGTAACTAGTGGAGTTGTAAGAGGTGCAAAATATTAAACAAAATGTGATTCTCTGCTCCACCCCTGCCATCATGAGAAGAAAAATATGCAATTTGAAAATGGCAGGGCATGTGATGTGAAGACCTTGGGCATATATTAGACAACATCTTATTATGATGACCTATGGCAGGAATGGTGAACCTCTTCAGAAGAGTGCCTAACCTGGAAGGTGTCCACGTGCATGCCCGTGTGCTGGAGCACCCAAAACCTGAAGACCAACTGACCAGCCATCTGGTCTTTGGGTTTTCAGTGCTCATGAAAACCACCTGTCCGGCATGCATGCACATATTTAAAACCATGCATGGTGGACGTGTCCCGAAGCAAAAAAATACTGGAAAAAAATTGCATAACTGGTTACAGGAAATGACAGCAATTAATATTGAATTCACCCCGGAATTATTTTTTATTAGGGATCATTAAAAAAACCTGTTCAAGAAACATAAAATATCTATTACTTCATATTGTGACAGCAGCGAGAATTGTGTTTGCAGAAAGATGGAACGATTCCAAAATACCAGAGGATAGAGAAATAATTAAGAAAATATATGATTGTGCAGAAATGGATTGGCTAACTATGGCAATAAACGACAAAAAAGATTCAGACTATTATAACATCCGGACATTGTGGTACAAATGGATAGAAAAAAGGAAAATGGACTGTATATGATATTAGAATATAGGTATATGTGTATATATATAGGTATACAGATATACCTATATTCTAATATCATACACATTTTTATAAGTCCATTTTTTAAAATCCATTTGTATCACAATGTCCAGATGTTATAATAGTCTGAATCTTTTTTGTTTTTGCTGAAGTTATATTATGTATATAATCTTATAGCATATGGATAAGAATAAACTAATTTGATGTTAACTTATTAGAAAAATAGCTGGATTTATATTTGTGTTGACGTTTGTTTAAATGCTGTGTTTGTGTTTATTTTTTAATGTATAAAATTCAATAAAAATTATTAAAAGAAACAAAACTAAACCAGAAGAGCAGCTGGGGACAGCGTGCGTGTCCACAGAGGGCTGTGTGTGCCACCTTTGGCATACATGACATAAGGTACATCATCATGGACATATAGGATCAATGGAACATAATATAAATTTAACTTTGACAAGAAAGTCGTAGTACCAAGCTAAACTAGAACTAGATCCATTTTCTCGATTGGCATTTTTCAGAATTCAAGATAAAAATCTTGGTGGATTCTCTCCTCAAAATGTCTTTGACTCAAAAGTTTTCAAAAACTATTGACCACCCTCCAACTTTCCTGTTTTAGGGGAAGGCTGCTATATATTGTATTTCTTCTCTACTATATCCTCTATAACCTTCATTGTGTATTATTGTGTATTAGACAAAATAAATAAATAAATAAATAAATAAATGAATAAATACAAATAAATAAATGCAGCTGAGAATCTCAAAGGAAATATATTATCATTCTAGACCTATTTGTCTGGGATAGGTTCAGAAGTGGGTTTCAGCAGGTTCTGACCAGTTCTGGAGAACTGGTAGCAGAAATTTTGAGTAGTTTGGAGAACTGGCAAATGATTGGCCCCGCTCCCATCTAGTCTCTGCCTCCCGAGTCCCAACTGACCGGGAGGAAATGGGGATTTTGCAAATAATTTAATTCTAAGTTTCATTTTAGCATTCCTCTCTGAGTCCTTCGGGATTGGGTGGAATAGAAGTTGAATTAAACAAACAAACAAACAAACAAACAAACAAACAAACAAACAAGTAAATAAAGGTTTAGAATGTAGTAGATGCTCTGAATCTACTAGGGTAAAAGAAAAATAGCTGAAGTTTTCAAATCACAAAGATGGTAAGTTACCTTTAATAACTGAGTAGCAATATATTTTATAGAGGCAAATCATGGATGTATATTGGCTAAGATAATGTCCAACTTTTATCAAGCAACTCCTTGATAGATCAGAAAATATAAGCTTTTGTGAATACTGTATATTTTTGCAATACTAGAATGGCAATTGGCAGTAAGATTTGCCGAGCACAACATTTATTAAGATTACAAGAAAGCATAATGTACAAAACTTACCTGCATATTAAGCATCCGAAACGTATTTTACAGGAGTAAAACTGTGCTTTTATAATGTATTATAATGTAAATATAGTACGGTTTTATTTCATGGTTTCTTATAAAATTGACTTCATGGGACACAAGAGTGCTCAGCAATGCTATCATAAGAGTATATAACCTCACAACCAATTCTCAAAACCCTATTACACAGGTATTATTTAGTAATATACTGTGCTTTTATGATATTAATCTTAACAATTAATATATATACGGTATATATTCTAAACCAGGAATCTCCAACCCTGGCAACTTTAAGCCTGGCGGACTTCAACTCCCAGAATTCTGGGAATTGATGTCTCCCAGGCTTAAAGTTGCCAAGTTTGAAGACCCCTGTTCTAAACTACTCCTGCTTTATAGATAGGCAAGGTTGATTTTGGTAATTGGCTCCTAGTCATCTCTTGGGTCTCTATCACCTCAATAACCCCTTCATAGAAACATAGAAGACTGACGGCAGAAAAAGACCTCTTGGTCCATCTAGTCTGCCCTTTTACTATTTCCTGTATTTTATCTTAGGATGGATATATGTTTATCCCAGGCATGTTTAAATTCAGTTACTGTGGATTTCCCAACCACGTCTGCTGGAAGTTTGTTCCAAGGATCTACTACTCTTTCAGTAAAATAATATTTTCTCATGTTGCCTTTGATCTTTCCCCCAACTAACTTCAGATTGTGTCCCCTTGTTCTTGTGTTCACTTTCCTGTTAAAAACACTTCCCTCCTGAACCCTATTTAACCCTTTAACATATTTAAATGTTTCGATCATGTCCCCCCTTTTCCTTCTGTCTTCCAGACTATACAGATTGAGTTCATTCAGTCTTTCCTGATACGTTTTATACTTAAGACCTTCCACCATTCTTGTAGCCCGTCTTTGGACTTCTTTATTGCTTCCTGAATAAAGAGTTTCTAAGACTGACTAGTATCAGATATTTTGTTTTAATTTAATAGAACTAAAAGAAGCAAATCAGATAAAAAATATACAGTGCCCAAGTAGCTGAACACCAACAAAGTGTTTGACTTACATTAATGTAAAGCACTTTGAAAGCATGCCTTCAAATCTAAAGGTCTTTTCACTCTGATCTTTTCATCTTTATACTAAGGGTCTCCAAACTTTGCCATTTTAAGACCTGTGGATTCAACTCCAAGAGTTCCTTAGGCAGCAGGAGAATTTTGAGAGTCGAATTCCATGAGTCTTAAAGTTGCCAGGTTTGTAGTTCCTTGCTTATTCTGTTACCTGCCTATGACATCTTCTCATTACGGGAGAAATAGCTGGAATGTCAATGTTCAGAGCTGTGATCAGCAAAACAATACATGGAAATTATAGCCTCTTGATCTCAGCCATCTTCCTCTCCAAATCCCAAACCCCACCTGAGATGAATCTATAGGATTCAATAGTATAATAATGTTGTGTTTAGCTTCTAATAGCAATATTGCAGGATTTTCTCCAAAATTTTATTTATTTATTATTTATTTATTTCATTTATTGGATTTGTATGCCGCCCCTCTCCGGAGACTCGGGGCAATGTTTCTCCCCCCCCAAAAAAATTGGCTAAAATGTTTTAAACATTTATTCCATGAACAAAGATAGATCTATCTCCTTTCTTTTTAAAGCTTTATCAGTAATGTGAAATTTAATACTTATTTTAGCCTAAAGAAGAATCAAAATCCATTTTGCAATATAAATATGCAATTACATTTAGTACCGTGTCATTGAGCCTCACACATCAATTTAAGTCAAGTTTTTATAAAAGGAATATGGAACATAACATAGCTTTCTAATTACCTGATCTTTCTAGAGATAGCAAGATTAATTAATATACAAGTATTGACACAATTTCTAATATTCAAGACACTGTTTACATGAACAAGCCATTTTAATACTTTGTTTTACAACAAGGTGAGTGATGCCAGGTAAGAATATCAGCTTCATCCAACATGCAGAGATTCATTCAAGTCACTGATGGGACGGCCACAGAATATTCTCTAGCAACTGAGCTGTGGAGAAAACTGTTGCATTTACTACATCGTACATTGGAAAATGTTGGATAATTTTTATTAAGGCCAGTGCAAGTCTTAAGCATTATCTTTTTAAGCTTTCAAATGCCTAGTCAGCCTGTAACAAAATAGACATGAACAGTAGCAAGAACAAACATTTCAGATATTGTAAAGGATTAAAAAAATATCACCTCTCACACTAACTTTCCTATTCTTTCTTCTTTATAAATGAAACTTTTTCTTTGGTTTCTTGTATTTTTTCTGTTATTCTCTCTTTTGTTTCTTCCATTTTCTCAGTTAATTTTTCTTTTGTTTCTTCCATTTTGCCACTAATCATGTCTCTTGTTTCCTCCATTTTTCCCGAGAGTCTTTCTTTCGTTTCTTCCATTCGGTCTTGAAT
Organism: Erythrolamprus reginae; assembly: GCF_031021105.1. Classification (NCBI taxonomy): domain Eukaryota; kingdom Metazoa; phylum Chordata; class Lepidosauria; order Squamata; family Dipsadidae; genus Erythrolamprus; species Erythrolamprus reginae. The sequence continues at coordinate 195,554,539 of NC_091952.1, read as the reverse complement.
ATATTCCTTCACTGGAGGTGGTGTGGACATATGTCCCTGCTTGCGAAGATACTTCACAGTGATGGACGTTCCTCCTAATGTCACTGTGTATCTGGCTGGAGTTGCAATCTTGCCAATAAAAAAATAGTGTATGTAAAACATATAAAAACATTTAAAGACTCTAGTGACTTTAAATTCAATTGTCCAATAACATTCACCGGCTTGGCTTTAGCTACAGCTCTTTAGACACTGACTCTGCTAGTGTAGTTAAAGTACTGACATAACCCTAGCAAGGAAGTCCTCCAAGCTATTCAAAGCATTTCCTAAAGAGCTAGAGGCAGATCTATGCATTTTAATAAGTCATTCAATCACTATAAGAACAAGCTGCTCCCATCCGCAACATCTGTGCCTCCCAAAATCTACTCTGAAATGTAGAATACATCATCTGCAAAGTACTTTAGAGAACTGTTGAAGATGAAAAAGCTGAATTTAGTCGCATGGTTAATCTGAATTATTTTATAGCTCTTAAAGCTTTTATAGTTGAGTTCTGCAGTTTCATTTGAATAAAGTTAAAAATAAAATATAATCACAGAAATTGCATTTTCTATGGGGAAACAATGAAAATTTTCTCTAGAAGGATAATTCTTAGAGACCAGATGAAAATATTTAAAGAAAGAAAACATTATTTCTGTATGAATTAAATAGGACATTTATGAAGTTTTTACGTCTGGGCATTTTTGTATTATTTTTAAGAGATGATTTTTAAAATTATGAATAATTACACAAAGCCAGCACTTTCAATGTTGTTAAATGGCATTGATGATGATAGTTTAAAACCACACAGAGTCATAGACTCACAGGCGGATAAGTAAATAAAACAGTATTGCTTTGCAATGAATTTTGCTCTTTTTTATTTATAAAGAAAGGTCAGGATGCATTGCAAACAAAACTATTAACATTCCATTATCATTCCACCGTGTGGCACTAATAAGAGTGCCAGGGTAGTAATGGAGAGACTGATGGGAAAGCAAGTCTTTGCCGTGCCAAAGGCTAATAGAAGGAAGGTTCCTGGATCAACAAATCTAATCTTACAGCACTTGTTAAGGCCTTTTGAATGTTTGAAAAATTAATTAAGTTTGTGACCATCCAGATTGTGCAAAAAGTCACATTTTACTAAACAAGAAGGTATAGTATAAAAGTTATGGAAATATAGAAAATTTAAATGGAATGTTTATTTAGATAATGATACACTATCCAAGAGCTACTGTCAACCCTTGAAACGACTTCAGCCATGCTTACTTTCGTTTCGTTTCTCAGTTGCCACTCTTGGAGGGAGGAGGGAAGTCAGAAGGTATTGGAATGTGGTGCTATAACCTGCTAGACAAAACATCCAGCAGAATCCATGTGAGAGCCAAGGTCACGGCAACGAACATCTGCAGAGACGGAGCGGGAAGCTGCTGACAGACTAATTGGATAACGTAACCTAAGACACCTGAGAGGGGAGGGGAATTTCTATTCTTTTAACTCCCCTAAAGCTCGGGAATTACTGAGAGCTAGATTTAAATTTTTATGTGCCAACACGATGTACTCAATAAAAGGTCTTTTGAGCCTGACTGATTCATTTGGGTTTATTACTTAGAAACATAGAAACATAGAAGACTGACGGCAGAAAAAGACCTCATGGTCCATCTAGTCTGCCCTTATACTATTTCCTGTATTTTATCTTACAATGGATATATGTTTATCCCAGGCATATTTAAATTCAGTTACTGTGGATTTACCAACCACGTCTGCTGGAAGTTTGTTCCAAGGATCTACTACTCCTTCAGTGAAATAATATTTTCTCATGTTGCTTTTGATCTTTCCCCTAACTAACTTCAGATTGTGTCCCCTTGTTCTTGTGTTCACTTTCCTATTAAAAACACTTCCCTCCTGAACCCTATTTAACCCTTTAACATATTTAAATGTTTCGATCATGTCCCCCCTTTTCCTTCTGTCCTCCAGACTATACAGATTGAGTTCATTAAGTCTTTCCTGATACGTTTTATGCTTAAGACCTTCCACCATTCTCGTAGTCCATCTTTGGACCCGTTCAATTTTGTCAATATCTTTTTGTAGGTGAGGTCTCCAGAACTGAACACAGTATTCCAAATGTGGTCTCACCAGCGCTCTATATAATCACTACCCCTAAATCCTTCTCTTCTGAAGTTTTTGCTAACACAGAACTGCCAATGCAATACTCAGATTGAGGATTCCTTTTCCACAAGTGCATTATTTTACATTTGGAAACATTAAACTGCAGTTTCCATTGCTTTGACCATTTATCTAGTAAAGCTAAATCATTTACCATATTACAGACCCCTCCAGGAATATCAACCCTATTGCACACTTTAGAGTCATCGGCAAATAGGCAAACCTTCCCTACCAAACCTTCCCCTATGTCACTCACAAACATATTAACTTATAACAATGACATCCACGCAGCAGAGTCTATTGCAGAAGTGCATTTGGACAATGTGATTTTCTAAGGTTCTCCTCTCGCTGCCTTGCCAGTTGCACCCCAAATCTCCTCTAGAGCAGTGTTTCCCAACCGTGGCAACTTGAAGATATCTGGACTTCAACTCCCAGAATTCCCCAGCCAGCATTCGCTGGCTGGGGAATTCTGGGAGTTGAAGTCCAAATATCTTCAAGTTGCCAAGGTTGGGAAACACTGCTCTAGAGGATCACATGTAGGGAGGAAGGTGGCAATCTGATGAGCAGAATGATGCCACTGAATATACCCAGTGTCTTTTCTTCCCCCCCCCTTTCTTACAAACTGCTTTTAAAATATGTTTACATTCAACTAAATATTTTGTCATAAAACATCACATCATGTAAATGAATTTTAACATATTCTCCTTCGTCACCATATAGAGAATTTATTTTATTAATTATAACATTAGTGTATCTATTCAGAGCCTTCGTGACAGAATTTATTCCTCAGTAATTACATACCCAATTGTCTGCTTTGAATGCAAAATCCCAGAGGCTCATTCGTAATTTTGTAGGGATAGTGTGAGGTTGATGGATTCAATTTTCTTTAATCCACCTCTGTGCAAAAATTCTAGCAGTCTGCCACACACCAGAATACCCCAAATTAAGGTGGTCTAATTATTTAGTGTGATTCTTGGTGCTTTGCTGTTTGCCCTGCTAATATTAGTGAGTGGTGATGGTTTTCCCCAATTCCTTGATTAGAGTACTGTTTTCTGCTTGTTTGTCTGGTGCTAATCCCTGCTTATTAGGGTATTTTTGCTGGAGTGGATGTGTTCTGATCTTTTTATTTTCTTCTTAGCTTTAAAATACAGTGGTACCTCATCTTACGAACACCTCTTCTAATGAACTTTTCAAGATACGAACCCAGTGTTTAAGATTTTTTTGCCTCTTCTTCTGAACTATTTTCACCTTACGAACCCAAGCAGCTGCTGCTGGGATGTTTTCTTTTTTCCCACTTTTTTGAAGAAAGAAAAGGGGGGGGGCAGGTTGGAGGGAGGAAACATTTTGCAGAGAACAATGTGCTTGCAAAGGAACTGAAAGGGTGTCTTTTTAAGAAAAAAAAGGGAGGAGGAAGGGGCAGCTTGGGGGAGGAAAGGTTTTGCAGAGAACAACGTGCTTGCAAAGGAACTGAAAGGGTGTCTTTTGAAGAAAGAAAAGGGAGGGGCGCCCCCCTTGCCTTTCTTCCCACTCACCCTTTAGCCTAGCCTTGCTTCTTCCACCCGCCCCCTTTAGCTGCTCCTCCCTGCCCTCTGTTCGCCTCCCTTCTAAAGTTTGGGATTTTCCTGAAGGATTTGCACGCATTATTTGCTTTTACATTGATTCCTATGGGAAACATTGTTTCATCTTACGAACTTTTCACCTTACGAACCTCCTCCTGGAACCAATTAAGTTCGTATCATGAGGTACCACTGTATTTCTTTTGAATGGTTTGTAAATGTGGTTTATCTATGTGTCTATTGATAGCTTATTTATTTAATGCCAAATTTCCAGGAAATTCCTAGTGTTTTTTTAATTTAGTTTTCTGTAGGATGCTCAGAGTTTTCCAGTTAAAATAATGGTTGAACTGGTCCATGTGTTGTGAGATTAATGAGTTTTCATTGTGTCTTCTAACTGCTAGTTATGTTCATGGATACATACAAATCCCACATTTACTAGTGAGATAATGAAACAATGGCGAGCAAACAATAAAGTTCAGAGAGCATCAAAGACTTTACAGTTTAACTCTGAGCTATGGATATTCTCTTCTATTGTAACTGTACATTAAAATATTCCTGCGAGTAGCGTTAAGAAACTCATGGATCTACTTACCTTGTACAACGCATACGCAGTTAATGCATTTCCGCTTTGAGAATGCTTTAGGATGTTTACAACGCTTTCAGGCAACCCTATGAATTCAAGAAATGGAACGACATTTACTCCCCTGTAAAATGAAAACATATTAAAATAAATTACATCATTCTTAATTGAGTAAACTTTTTTTGAAGAGTTATAATAAAGAAGGATTTTTATATTTGATAATAAATTACTTATTTTCCCCTTAACTAATACAGAGTAATGAATGAATTGTCAATAGGTTATAAGAAGTATATCAAGATATATATGAAGTATATCATGTACAAGATTTCCAGTTTTGAAATTTAATTATATTCTAAAATAATGATTTACAACCTGTGTTCCATGCCCTAGAGATCAGGGATGATACAGCTTTACATGATACAGCTTTCAAATTAAGTGTGTGTGTGTATACTGCTCAAAAAAATAAAGGGAACACTCAAATAACACATCCTAAATCTGAATGAATGAAATGTTCTCATTGAATAATGGAGTTATCTTCTGTTGTTTTAAGTGTTCCCTTTACATCAAATGGAAGGGATCAAGCATACCATAGTATCTGCAGGGGCCAGGTTGATGATCTTTGACTAATACAGTGGTCCCTCGATTTTCGCGGGTTCGAACTTCGCGAAAAGTCTATACCACGGTTTTTCAAAAATATTAATTAAAAAATACTTTGCGGTTTCCCCCCCTATACCACGGTTTTTCCCACCTGATGATGTCATACGTCATCGCCAAACTTTCGTCCACCTTTAATAAATATTTTTTTTAATAAACTTTAATAAATAAACATGGTGAGTAATAATCTAAATGGTTGCTAAGGGAATGGAAAATTGCAGTTTAGGGGTTTAAAGTGTTAAGGGAAGGCTTGTGATACTGTTCATAGCCAAAAATAGTGTATTTACTTCCGCATCTCTACTTCGCGGAAATTCGACTTTCGCGGGAGGTCTCGGAACGCATCCCCCGCAAAAATCGAGGGAACACTGTATAGTGGTCTTCAAAACTGATGATGTAGCGCTATGCATTAAAATGTTAGGATTTATTTCTCTAAGCTATTCAGACATAACTGACTGTTAAGAGTTATTTCACTATTGTCTTTTTTGTGGTAACTCAAGGCCAAGATGAACGAAAGTATTAGTCTTCAGGGCAGACTATATGAATCACATTAAAATAATTTTGGAATGCTTGACTCAACCATAAAAGCTAATATTGAAGTAGTTTTAAAAAAAAATCAAAATTCTATCTGGCATATATCAACATCTTGTCTAAGCAAGCTACACAATTAGTTAATATGTCTTAAGAGAAAAATATAGTAAGGTTCTTCTGAAAACATGAACTAAACATTATTCTGAACATGCAGTCTCCATTAAATTATAACTGAGTATCAAATGTTAAGTTTGGTCCATTTGTACCAATAAACTTTAGCTGATTTCAAACAATATCTTAATCCGTGCCTTGAAGAGTTATTGTTGGAAACTTTACTGGATATAACTCACAATATGAAAAAGTGAAATGTCACAGCCGGACATCTTTCTCTGAGAAGAAATTCAATTACTCTATCTTTAGGGCTTGGTTAAGAAACATTGATCTGTCGACTGGAGAAGTGGGCAGTTCGAAACCCAAGTACTAGGTGATAGGGTGGGCTCCCATTCTTCCCTAGCTCCTGCCAACCTAGCAGACTGAAAGCATGCAAATGTAAGTAGATAAATAGATACAACTTTGGTGGGAAGGTAATAGCATTCTATGTGCCTTGGCATATAGATACGCTGACCACAAGAACACAGAAGTATCTTCATACAACGCTGGCATCCTTGGATAGGAAACACCAAGCCCATAGAGCTGGACACAACTGGGCAGGTCTTCTAGTACGACCACCTGCTTAGGCAGGAAACCCTTCACCACTTTTGATTGGCAGAAAGTTTTCAAGGTCTTGAAACGTGATTTGTTGCGATAGAAACTTATCTGCTGATCTATTTGGAAAGGGTAGTCATTTACTCTAGATAATAGTAAATAAACAGCTAACTAGTCAATTACTGACAATGTCGAAGTGAAGATTTATCCATTTTAAATAGGTTACAATTTGTGGTCTCTCATAGAAGAGGTAGAACAATGATAATTAGTGAGTTAGAAGGACAAATGTCTCTGACATTAAAAAGGTATTATAACTGTTTTAGCTATTCTAACCAGATGGCATTAAGTGCCCTTTCTAAAAGCAATGGGTCTAAATGTCATTCTAAATTTATCCCTTCTCAGGGTAATCAACATCCAAGCTGTTTAAAATTTTGTTTCTAGATATATATTTATCTTCAGATATTAAGAAAAAATAAGTAGCTGGTTTTGTTAGATATTATAGACATTAATTACATTTACTTCTTGATCATGTAGCTTGATAGTTTTAAAGAAATCCAAGGATCTAAATTGGGACTCTAGAATATTAATGTTTTGGATTATTGTTTTTAGTTATCAACAAGATATCGTATTTTAAATCTACATTTCAGATATATTTAGGATCCTTCTTACAGAATTACAAAATTCATACATCACAGAGCCTTTAAAACACATTTAAAGTGCTAGTCTATTCATATGTACATATTAATCCCACTGAACTTTGTCACACTTTTGTGTATATGGCAGGGGTTCCAATTTTGTAACTTAAGCCAGAGATATTTTAAATATTCACTAGTAAGGTTTAGAGCATGTATGAAAGCATGCAGCAGAATTATTGAGCAGAGATTCTATACTATATATTAAGTTCACAGCCCTAAGAAGATATTTTCTTAAATACTAATTAAACCTGTACTAATTATTCTAGCTTCATCATTAGCATTTTTGCATATTACACTATACAAGAAACTGCTCACCTGTTAGGATTAAAACAGAAAATAAAACATCAGAACTGCTATAAACACAAGTATAATTTCCAATTTTATATATAGTCTCCTTCACGCTACTACTTTTTCATGACATCCTATTATCTTATTTTTACAGGTAGTTTTTGATTTATGCTTACAATTGAGCCCAAAATTTCTGTTCCTAAGCAAGATAGTTGTTCACTGAGTTTTGATCGGTTTTACAACCTTTCATCATAGTTGTTCAGTGAATCACTGCAGTTGTTAATAACTCAGTTAAGTGAATCTTGCTTCCCCATTGATTTCGTTTGCCAGTTGCCAAGCATCTGAATTTTGATCATGTGACCACAAGGATGCTGCAATGGGTGTCATAAGTCACTTTTTTCCAGAATTGTTGCTTCCAACTATCACTAAACAAATAGTTTGAAGTCAAAAACTATCTGTAATGCAGTTACCTGTTTTAAAAATGTGATGTTTTATTACACAAAGCAAATAAATACTTAAATGCTGACTTTGCAATTTTTTTTTTTGAAAAGTAATAGATAACCATATTTAAAAGTTGCTGGGTTTTTTTCTTATCTCGTAGGCCAGGAACTAAATTTGGAGCTTTCAATAACCTAACAGAAATTGCATGGAAATAAATTCTACTTCCTGCTAATCAATAAAATGGAACAGAACAAGAGTAAGGGACCTCCAACAGAAAGAACATCACATTTGACAGATTTAGATAAGAAAATCACAATGCAATTTTACAGAATTGTATTAAAATTCCGAGTTCAAAGTACTATTATTAGTATAAACATATAACTTTAGTTAATCAATTTTATTTTAGAGTATGCATAGGCACTTTATGTGTATTTGGGCTTCTTACTCAAAAAAGTTACAACTGCTTGTCTTGTACATCTAAAGCATTTATTTTCTCATACAAAATCAAATGGTTTCATAGCAGTTGTTCAAGTATGATCAGATTCTTGATAAAATTCTAAGATTTTTCTCTAATTTCATATATGATATGCTCCAGGGTCTTTAACTCTACTCTGCTTGGGGAATCTTCTAAGGCTTTCAATAAGCAAAACAGTGTTTGTTAAATTCTCAGTCTTTAATAACTATCCTGTGCTAAAGTTGTTTGCTCCATCCTTCATTGAATGACTCGCCAATTAAGATAATACACATTGTTGTTTTGAAATGATTAAGGTAGCGCTGGCTCTTCCCTTTCTCCAGGTCCATTCTCCCCAAATTTATGTATTTTTTTTTAATAAAAAGTATACAACATGAATTACAAGAGAGAAATTATCATCGGTGTTCTGCATATATAATAGCTCTGCACTTACTTTAAAGCTGCATAGTAAAAAGTTCCAAACCATATGCTGGAGGTCAAAAGATGAACGGGAATCAGAACTTTGCCATACTGTTTAAAAGTTCTCTTGAATCTTTGCACAAGACTAAGGGAGTTATCTTGTAAAGGGTCAATTTCTACAGAATTGGGCTGTATAGGTGTTCCCTTTGCAAAATGACCAGCCGATGTGTTAAGGTTTTCTCTCTTCAGTTCTTTATTTTGAGGGTCCTCAGGTTGGGAAGATGTCTTGCCCACCAAGCCCCCTTCTTTGGAATCCCAAAAAGGAGCGGATGTATGCAGATATTGACTTTGGCAGCTCAGCACCTGGGACATCGTTTTCTGCCTTATTATTGGATGTAAAGATGGTTTCCCTTTTATGCATGGAGAAATACAGGAGTGATAGGATAGCAAACAGGTCCTATATGCCAGCTGAAACGGCTTCTGCATTTTGGTCGATCGTGGCAGCATTGTGCTGATAGTTTTGTATACAGCTCCTAAGAAATATTAAGAGTTGAATTGTTAAGTGAAGTGAAGAATTATCCCTGCTATCATCATTACATAGAAAAATTGTGCCACTGTATTAGTCAAATTGTAAGTTAGTATAATCAAAGCTTAATTTGCAAATCTGATTTATACAAAATTCTCATATAGTAATTTAGTAAGGTGAACAGCTCCTTTCTCCAAGAATTCAGTCTTCCTGCTCTGGGTTGTTCACCAGTTATATAATTCATGTACAAATAATCTAATAATACTACTCTTTGTTCATATTTCATATAGTCCATAATACAAAATCATAGTAAAATAGCTTCAGAATCCATCCAAGCTTTGTAGTGAGAACTAAAACCAGCACATTGATTGAAAAACTTTTGTATATCAAAATCTTTCAGTTCTTTCAGCTATACGAGTGATAAAAGAAGCCCAGGTATTCATAGAATACCAAAAATATTAATTGCATTCTATTGACAAATGCTTATGTTGCACATTAGTTGCACATTAGTATTAGTTGTACATTGGTACAATGCGTTAGACATAGAAATCTGAAGTCATAGCCTGCCCTCTAATGTATCATTTTAGCACTACAAGAAGCGTTGCGAACAACTGATATAACAAACTTTTTCCATGCAAAGATTTTCCAGTGGTCAAATTACAGTATAACTGTGGTTTTGATTTCTCTTTCCTAAATAACAATTGCATAACTTTTTCTGTGAGTTAACTCCATACATAATGAAATATACTAAACACTCCGATCAGTTTATTTAATTAAATAACTTTCAAATTAAAATGATTCCATTTTCTTAAGTGTGGTTTTGTCATATAATACATAAGAAACAGGTGTGGCATGTTTTATCTATTTATCCAATTGGTTGACCAATATCAGTTTATATATGCAATGTGTTTTATGAACTGATCCATAATGACTCTTCACCTGAAATGTTTTCTATTTATAAAATATAAGAAAAAGGGGAGATTTTGATATAATTTTATTACAATGCAGGTTATGTGAAGGAACTATTATTTATCAAATACTGTATACCAAAGCAAAACTCCCAATTTGAACTTTAATTCAGATCAAAGTTATTTCTCAAACTGGATTTAATTTGCTTTATAGACTTGAGCAGTAACAGAATAACAAACTTGAGAAGTAAACTATGACTGGACAGTCAAGTTCAAAACATACAGAAAATTAAAATTAAAATCTTACTGTACCAATAGCACTGTGAAACATTACAATATTATCAGTACAGTATAGGACTTATTATAAGGATTATAGATATTACAAAGACAATTTATAATGTTTATACCAGATCAAAGTCAAATGATTTTTCTGTAATAAATTAACAGCACAACCATATCATTAATGTAGTGGCATACAAAAAAGCCATTTGAACTTCAGAAATATTGCACTATTTCAATCCATTTTTATTAGCTATACATGATTCCAGCTGGTCAAATCACTCACTTTTAAACTTAAGGTTAATACTTAAAGCTTCTTACTGAATTCAAATATGTGATGTTATTTAAGGCTCATTGCCACTGAATGCTTGTTGCCAATACATAAAACACACCAAAAAATCTGTCTTCAATTAGATACCCATAATAATTGTCTCTTTAACAAGGATAACCAATAGAACCACAGAACCTAAAAATAGTTTGTTAATAAGCAGCATCACCTATCATTAAGAATAAGTTTGGAACAAAAATACCATAACTTGAATATTTGAAAATCTTGTGCTCCTGCAAGTAATATTTAACTAGAAAGCATATACATATTCACTTGAAAGAGAACATATGCTATGGTGCTTTTATGTCCAAGTAAGAGTATCAAATAAGTAATCTAACTTGACAACAGTTGTATAAAAGCAGCTATTGTAGTAAGGAGAAAAAAAAATCCTCACCAGTTTACAGCACTCTTGTAACAAATTTGCCACTAGGACAAAACATTACAGATGTATTATACGTTGGAAGAGAATCATGATCAAGTCATTGTCTTCAGGTATGTCATAAAACCTCACAACGAATAGATCTAAATATTCCTCCAAACAAAAGGACCTTTAGCTTCCAGTAAGAACAAAACCTACAAAAAAGATTAGATATTTTAAAAACTGAGACAATAATATCCACAATATTCCTGTAATAAATTAACTACCTTGGCTTACATTATAGATTGAGACAGACTTAATGTCAATTTCTTGGCATTACACAGCATTATATTATGATTATAAGCTAAGATAAAGTGTATTTTTGAAGTTATCCAAAACTTAAATTGTAAACAAAATCTTCATAGTCCTTAAAATAAAGTCTATTCCTTGGAAAGCCTAAGGACTCAATGTAGTTTCAGCTTTGATTCAGTCAAGGATAAGGGGCTGGATGCGATTTTTAATTAAAAAAGAAAGGCTAAGAGGAATTTCCTCTTAGAAGGAATCACGCAGTGATTATTTTTGAATTTAAAATAAAATTTCCTTCCCCTCCACCTACATCTTCCCCTTGCTTATTTTGGAAATTAATTCCAATTAAGATTAACTTTATTGAACATAAGAATCGGGGCATCCAGGGTATCAAACACGTGTTTCTCCTGTAGTAGCAGCAGTAGGAAAGTTTATCCCTTTCCCACAAAGCAACATCTGTATGGATGGTTTACTTTTGTTTGGAACTTCAAAGCTAACTTTAGTGTCATTATCTACCTTCTTGCACTATGCACACTGCATTCTCCCTTTCCTTTAGCGAGATTCCAAAGTGTACCTAAAGATTCTGTACTGCACTGTTCAGCTTGCTACAATCAGGTTGTCTGTGCACCGTGTTTTTGGTTCTTCTGGATATTTGCATTCAGGACACCAGTGAAATAACTATGTTGTCTTCAAAAGCCCCCCCCCCCCCCCAAGTTCAATAACCATTAAGATTTAAAAGCAAGTAGAATATGCATTTGTATCTAAATTCATTATCTTTTGACCCCAAATTCTGTATGGATGGACCACACTTTTGGAATTTTTGATTGTGACCCTGTAAGATATACCTGAATGATCTAAGTTATACATCTTCACCTGTGACAATATTAAAGTGTCTAAAGACTTTTTACAGATCGACCTTCTGTATGGGAATCTGCATTGTAATTCTGTCTATGGTGTATTCTGCTGAAAAGACATTGGATTTTCTGATTTCATTTGTTTGCCTCAGGGTTTTTTTAGTAGAAATTTTCCTGGAGTATGTATTTTGTAATGTGTTCTATCAACCTTGTGATTTATATGTAGGAAGCAAATGATGGTAGCCAAGTAGGGACACTTTGAAGGTGTATAACTTAGATCCAGGCTAGCCCTGTCTTGGATAATTGTCTTTGCTTATGCTATGAGATAAATTAGTTTTGGCAGACAGCCAGGGGATAAACTCTGCAGATAAACCTTTAAATACAGTGGGGAGGAGGGATAATAGGTCACCTTTCTGTGAATGCCTGCATTGTTAGTTTCAGGTATAGATTTTTGTTTATGTCATTGAATCAGTCTTGACTTCTGACCACCACTTGAAGAGAACCTGTAGTTTTCTTCACAAAATTTCAAAAGTAATTAACTATTACTTCCTTTCTAGGGGTGAGAGAGTATGACTGGACCAGAGTCATCCAACTGGCTTCATGCCTAAGGCAAGACTGGAACTCTGATTCCCAATTTTCAGCTTGATGCTTTCACCACTACACAAAGCTGGGTTCTTACATATATATTAGAAAATAAGGTTTATTTTAAATATTTTTTTAAGTAACATTTCAATGGATAATTTAATATATAATGCTAGGGTGTCCTTCTATACTCTGAAAAGAAGCAATTGCTTAAAAGGATTGTGTCTAGAGTGAAAAAATCAAGAACACGTAGTCTGCCAATCTATCTCTCTTCATATTTCATTCAGTTCTATTTCTATATTCTTGGCAAATGGTTTCTTTAAGACTCTAGAGTCCAAGTTCAAGACTAGGGCGAATTCTGACCTGTAAAAATTTAATAACCACTAGGAGGCAGCAGCTCTATTTAATTTATTTGATGTCTTCTAACAGTTATGGAGATTTCTGCAGCTCAAGGGACTTCTTCTAAACCTCAGTGTTTCAGGTCTAAGAATGTTCTGAATGGTCAAATCACCAGATATTTTGTTTCATCTCAATTACTTTTTCTCTTTTATGCATGTTCCTGAAAAATAACCTCCCTCCCCCCCAAATACCCCTAACAGATAATGGTTATTGCAACTCTTTTAAAACAAGCAAAATAAACAGTCATTCTAAAAAACAACAAACCTTGCAATAGGCTAATGATTATGGTATCAAACATGAACAAAACGTTTTGTTGAATTTTTCACCTTACTTGATAATTCCCACAATTTACATGCAACAAATGCTGTACTTTCAAATGGATGCATAAAAATACTTTAGTGCTCTCACACTATATGGGCTACCACAAAGAGAAAAAAACACTAACCTAAGCTATGCCAAACCTTTCAAGAAGGCGTACAAACCGACACTGGAGAGGGCTCGTTGGCTGTCTCTCTCTCACTCACGCACTCTAAAAAAATTCTGCTAGACGTCGACTTACGACCACACTTGAGCCCAAGTTTTCTGTTAGCTGAGACATTCGTTAAGTGAGTTTTGCCCTGTTTTATGACCTTTCTTCCCACAGTTGTTAAAGTGAATCACCACAGTTGTTACCATTAGCGACACACGTTGTTAAGTGAATCCACCTTCTCCATTGACTTTTGCTGGTCAGTAAGTCACCAAAAGGGATCGCATGACAACCCCCCCCCCCCACCATCATAAATATAAGTCAATTGCCAAGCATCTGAATTGCGATCATGTGACCCTTGGGGATGCTGCAAAAAGCCATATGATCCGGCCATAAATGATATGCTTAAGATTTCACGGTTTTATTTTATTTGTTTTTAAACTGTTTTATAGGTTTTTAGTACTATTTAGATGTTACGATTTTGATTGTAGGCCACCCAGAGTCCCTAGGGAGTTGGGCGGCATAAAAATCAATCAATTAGGAGCCAAGGTGGCGCAGTGGGTAGAGTGCAGTCCTGCAGGCCACTAAAGCTGACTGTAGATCTGCAGGTCAGCGGTTCAAATCTCATCCCGTGCTTAAGGTTGACTCAGCCTTCCATCCTTCCGAGGTGGGTAAAATGAGGACCCGGATTGCGGGGGCAATCTGCTGGCTCTGTTAAAAAGTGCTATTGCTAACATGCTGTTATGCCCTTTATTAAAAAGGGCACTAAAAATAAACATTTATTATTATAACCAATCAAATAAATCAAACACACATAAAAAAGGTCCCTTTTTGTTCAATGCCCTTGCAACTTACAAAAAAGATTAGACATTTTCAAAACTGAGACAATATTATCCACAATATATCAGTAAATTAGCTACCTTGGCTCACATTATAGACCAAGACAGACATAATTACTTGGCATTACAGAGCATTATATTATGATTGTATGCTAAGACAAAGTGCATTCTTGAAGTTATCCAAAACTTAAACTGTAAAGAAAATCTTTACAGTCCTCAATCAATCAATCAATCAAACACGCATGAAAAAAAAGTTTCCTTTTTGTTCAATGCCCTTGCAACTTCAAACTGTCACTAAATGAGCTGTTGTAAATCTAGGACTACCAGTACCGGGTCATTCAAACAACAACAACAACAAACCGCAGTCTTCAAGTTCAGGCACTGAAATGCCACCTGGTGCTGCGGCCTTCTCGGAGCAGGTGCGATGCGGGTTTGCAAGTCCCAACTCGCCCACATCCTAGGCTGGGGATTATGGGGACTGGAGTCTCAGCATCCTTGGGCGCTTCGGAGGGGAAAGGCTGACGTAATGCTACAGCAAAGGTCGGCAAGTAGCATTCGCGAAGGTTAAGGCGACCCCTTCCCCGCAGCTTTCCAGACAGGGGCGCCCCCCGACCCCCAATCCCGACCCTTCCCCGGGTGGCTTCCTCCGGGCGCAGCCAAGACGAATCTCGCCTGCTCTATTCGGACTGTTCGATACCTTTCTGAAGAACTCTTCCTTCCCCTCGGCAGGTGCGGGAGAGGAACCGCCAGGAGAGCCACCGGGCCCACAACCTCCCTCCCGGCTGCGCCGCTCGACCCACTCAGGCGGCCCACGTGCCTTCGGACGTCCCGACCCTCGGGGCGCGCGTTTCCCTGCCCCTCCCCCTCCCCCACGCCCCGCGCAGGAGCCCTTCTAGGAGCTTTTCCGCTTCCCGCCCCGCCCCCTTTCCCCTGACCTTCCCGAAGAGGAAGTGGCCGGGGCGACCCCGGATGGAAAACTGGGGAAAGTGGCGCGGCGCCTCGTTTTTTTTTTCCCCCTCAGAGCGGGAGGACGCCGCCACCGCCGCCGCCGCCGCTTCGGTGAACCAAAGAGGGTGAGCTTGCGCTGGGCTTCGGGCGCACGTGGGAAGGCGCCGTTTGCGACCCCGCGGCCTCAGTTTGGGCCCGAGAGCGGGGCCTGCTTCTTCTCTTGCCGTGAAGGTTTTGTTTTGTTTTAAGTGTCGCGCCAGGGAAAGCGGGGCCGGGCTTCTCCGTTAACGTTGGGACGCTTCTCTCTTCTATTTCCTCCCTCCCTCCCTCCTTCCTTCCTTTCTTTTCCCTCCCCCCCGGTCGCGTCTCCTGGAGGTCCCGGAGATGGAGCGGCCACCTCGGGTCAGTGAAGGATCCGAGGCGCAATAAGAACTGTTGGCAGTGAATCAATTGGAGGCCAGTGTTGGGGATTACAGGTAATCCTCGACGTTACAACAATTCGTTTAGTGAGGTTCAGTCATAACGGCACTGAAAAAAAAAATACACAGCTTGCGACCGTCTTTTAAAAAAAATAATTTATTTGACTTCTATGCCGCCCAATCCCAGTGGGACTCAGGGCGGCTTACAATGATAAATAGTACATACAATAAACAAGTCAAATAATTAGTAATAAGGATATTAAGAAAAACCATAGTAAACCAAAAAAGAATAACCAATAGAACCCACAATTATACAGAACAATTGCAATCATAGAAACATAGAAGATTGACCTCATGGTCCTTCTACTCTGCCCTTATACTATTTCCTGTATTTTACTGTACTTATTGTATTTTATCTCAGTCAGATGTGATAAGATGTTACATTCATTGCCCCCAGGCCTGGCCACAAAGCCAGGTCTTCACAGCCTTTCAGAAGGATAGTAGGGTGGGAGCAGTGTGGGCATTGGGTGTAGTTGGTTCCATAAAGTGGGGGCAGCCAAAGAGAATGCTTTTCTGCACAGGAGCATCAACTTGCATTGTTTAGTTGATAGGACCTGGAGGAGGCTAATTCCTGGTGATCTAAATCAGGGGTCTCCAACCTTGGCAACTTTAAGACTTGTGGACTTCAACTCCCAGAGTTCCTCAGCCAGCAAAGCTAGTGCAGCATGCAGAGTGTTATATTGGTATATTGGGGAACATATGTTATATGGGTATATCGAGGAACACCCATGACAGCTCATGTGGCTGCATTCTGGACTATCTGTAGTCTCCGAACACTCTTCAAGGGTAGCTCTTGTAGAGCACATTGCAATAATCTAGATGGGAGATAATGAGGACCTGAGTGACTGTGCGCAGAGCCCCCTGGTCCACAGTTAATGACCTTTGCAGCATTCCCCATGGTCATGCGATCCAAATTGAGATCCTTTTGCAACTGGTTTGCGTTTATGACTGTTGCTGTGTCCCAAGGTCATGTGATCTCCTTTTGTGACCTGACAATGGGGAAGCCAGATTCACTTAACGACTGGGTTTCGGGAGTTGCTTAACAACTGTGGCAAAAACGTCACAAAGTAGGGCAAAACACACTTGGCGTATGTCTCACGACAACAGAAAATTGGGACCTGATTGTGGTCGTAAGTTGAAGACTACTTGTATTGCATGTTTCTCCCCTCCTTTTAACACAAAAGGCCATGCTTATTTTCCTCGGAACAACAACCTGTGATATCATTTGTGTGCCAAAGTGTTAGGGTCCCAAGTCACCCAGCTGGGTTTCATACCAAGAAAGGCTAAGGACTCCTAGTCTTCGCACCATCATCAGAATAACATCAGGATCAGAATCGACCTGGAAGGGACCTTGGAGGTCTTCATATCCATCCCACTGCTCAAGTACAAGAGCCTATACCCGTGATGGCCAACCTATGGCACAAGTGCCACAAGTGGCACATGGAGCCATATCGGAGGACATGTGAGACTTTGCCCTGTGTCAGCTCCAGCGTGCATGTGTGCACTGGCCAGCTTGGGAAAGGCCGTTTCGCCCTCCGGACGCTTTCCCTGGAGGCAAAAAAAAATCCTCCAATGAACAAACCGGAAGTTTGAAAAAGAGCACTTCTGTTTTGCCGTTGTGTTGTTTTTTGAACTCCAGAGGATTCAGGGAAGCTTCCTAAAACCTCCGGAGTGCAAAAAACAGCATAATGGCAAAACTGAAGTGCGCATTTTCGAACTTCCGGTTTGCCTATTGTACTGTTTTTGCACCCTGGAGCTTTAGGAAGCTTCCCCGAACCCTCCAGAGTGCAAAAAACAGCACAGTGACAAAATGGAAGTTTGTTTTCCCAAACTTCCAATTTGCCCATTTGGGCATTTTTTTCATGTACCAGGCTTCAGTAAGGTCTGCGCGCATGCGCAGGTGCAGCGCAGGGTGATGTGCATGCATGGGGAAGGAGGGAAAGGGTGTGGGCATGTGCACGCATGCTAACACATCCACACACACTCCTTTTGGCACGCAAACCAAAAAAGGTTTATCACTGGCCTATACCATTTCAGATAAGTTTATTGTTCAGTCTCTTAAAACTCTTTAAAAACTTTTTAAAAATCCTTTGAAAACTCATTAGCATCTTAGCTCAGCACCTTAACGGCTAATGGGCTCTCAGGTTCCTTGCTTTCACCTCTTTCTCAGCCCAATTAGCCAGGAACAACTTTTCAAGATCTTTCTAAAATCCTAGTTAAAGTAAGTCATAAGAATTTTTCCTGTGTAGTTTATGCTATTTTGTTCTGTGTGGCTACCAGGATAAGAAGTGCATGTGCTTAAGGCATCAAGCCAAAACGTAGAAGACTGTGAGTTCTACTTCCCACCGTAAGGCACAAAAACCAACTGACCTTAGGCCAGTCACTGCCTCAGCCCTAGAAAAGAAGCAATGGCAATCCATTTCCAAAATCTTACCCAAAAAAATGCAAGGACTTAAACAGGCAGTTTTTAGGAGTCAAATCTGACTTGAAGGCACAAAAAACCTCCTTGAGATGAGAATGCCCTTAATGTGATGGCTAAATAAAGCATATGTAAAGAGTGTGATGAGTGCAAAACAAGAGGAAGACCAGGCTTTAGACAGACCTTGCCATTCCAATAATTCAATGCTCTGACATAATTCTTGTATTTGGAAAAATTAGTTCCCCAAAAGTAAAATACGGTAGTTCATTTATGAGTATTTGAAAGAGTGCAGCTGAAATTCTTTTGATAAGGTAGTTGTTGTGATGAGACCTCTTACTGTATTTATTCTTTTCCTGACTTGTGCCATTGCATAACTTTTCTACTCTCCAAGACTTACTTACCATGAAGGAAAAGTAGGCTACGGCACTCTGCCTACCTAATTGATGTGAAGAAAATGAAATGAAAGACAGTTTAGTTATTAAAAGCTAGCACGGTGCAAAGCATTTGAAATTGTTTTGCAATTTACAATGAATGAAGAACCTCTTCAAACTAACAAAACTGTCTTTTTTCAAGATTAATGAAGCTGCTTCAAAATCTACCCTATGTTCTTTATGTGCATGCGCAGGTGACATTTTTTCTGGATTTACCAGTAAAAATAGGATTAAGAATAAATCTAGTTTGGATTGAAGTGCTTAGAGAGGAGGCATGTGAGAAAAAAAATCAGTTAGAATCAGTTGTATTGTAATAGGATATCCTAGAAAGGTATATGGATCAGCTTAGTGTGCATGATTTGATTGATAAAGCAGAGCCTGCCTACTGCCTTTACTTTCCAGAATAAGCAAAAAACCTCATTGCGGTAGAAGTTGATATGGATGTAAATAAATTGATTATACAGCTTTAAGATTATATCAGTACATGTTGCTTTAAATATATTTTAGTACCAATTTCTTTGACTTGTATTTAAAATACTTAATAAACATTTAGTAAGAAATACAAGTAGTTCTCGACTTACAGCAGTTCATTTAGTGATAGTTCAAAATCACAACTTCAGTGAAAAATGTGACTTAAGTAAGTTTTTCATAGTCACAACATTTACAGCATCTCCATGATTATGTGATCAAAATTCAGATGCTTCGCAACTGGTTCACATTTCTGACCATTAATATGTCCCAAGGTCATATTAATGACCTTGGGACATATTAATGGTCTGGCTTGTGAGGTCTTTTGCGGCCTCACAAGCAAAGTCAATGAGGAAGCCAGATTCACTTAACAACTTGGTAACTAACTTAGCAACTGCAATGATTCACTTAACAACTGTGGCAAGAAAGATGGTAAAATGGGGCAAAACCTACGTAACAAATGTCTCACTTAACAAATTTGGGGCTCAGTTGTGGTCATAAGTCAAGGATTGCCTGTATAAGGGTGATTATTTGAATAGCATAGATCTTGTGGCTCAAAATTAGTTTGCGTGAATATGAACTTGTTTTAAAGATCAATTCAAATATGCAAATTCAAATTTAACACAATTCTTTAACAGCACCATTAATATGCTATCATAATTAAAGTTAAGTTCAAGATTTGTTATTTCCCAGTTGTTTGGAACACTATGTCCCAGTAGACATCAGTTTATCAGAATGGTTTGTCAACAAGATCTTGTTTAATAATAGAAAATATTTTTTTTTATTTGCAGCTGTAACAAGCTCTTCAGCTAATATGGCTGAAGTAGAAGAGAGTAAAAAGCGAAAGAGAAAGTCCGATGAAGAACCTGATAGCATAAGCACCAAACACCCACATAGGGATTCACCTGTTGAAAATGATGATAAAACTGCAAATAAGTGTGATGAAGGTCAAACAGGAGATGGAAGCACTCTTCATCATGAAACAGAATCTGAAGAGTTTCCTAAAAAGAAAACGGTGAGTGTTTCAAATATTAATTTTTAAATTTTTAAAGAAGTCAAATTCTTCCAAACTTTTTCCCTATGTTTGAGGTTACTTTATTTTTCGCACTATAAGATGCACTGCTTCCCAAAAAAGTGGGTGGAAACACACTGTGTGTCTTATAGAGTGAATATTGCTGAAGCCCTGTCCAGCTGCCAGCCCCCACATGCCTGCTGTTTTTTTGGCCTCCACGCATCCCATATTTGACCTCTGTGGGCCCTGTTTTTGGCCTCTACGCACCCTGTTTTTGGCATGTTCCAGCTATAGGCAATGGCAGTGATGGTGACAATCGCCGCCTGTAATGGGCTACTAATAGTGCAAGCAGAGGCCAAAAATGGAATAACCAGAGGCCAAAAACTGTACACGTGGAGACTGAAAACAGGACTGTGGAGGTGGTATTAGGCAGCAATGGTGATGGGAGGTGGCGATCTCTGCAGCCTGGGAATATCCGATTGGTGGTATTCCGGTATTCCAACCACCAATCATCTGCTTGTGGTAAATCAGGCTGTGATAACGTGCTAAAGCTGTCCAGGCTGTTTGGTGTTTGTTGTGAGGACACTAGCCAGATGAATACTGATGGATGCTGGGAGGCAGAGGCAGATTTTTTCTTTGTTGCTTTTCTCTTCAAAAGCTAGGGGCTAATGATCTGGATATTTCAGGAAAGCATTTAACAAAATACTTCATGATATCTAATGATATGTCTGTTTGGCAGATACATAGCTGATTAATCAAAAAGTGCTTAGTTCTCATTGAATTAGAATGGAATATTAAGTAGCAATGGTTCAGAATATTCTCCAAAAATGTCATTGATGATTTGGATGAAGAAGTAGTGGGAATGCTTATCAAATTAACAAAAATTGAGTAAGATAAGAAGCAAGAACAAATTTTAAGTTGAACGGGATTTCCATCTTCGTGTATAAAACACAAGAGCAAAAGATTTGCTTTTAACTAATAATATGAGGAACCATAATAATACATAAAATACTTGGAAGAGAAATCCTTTGCATGCAAGCAAGTAATTTGTGATGCCACAATTCAAGCAGACAAGCATCTGCCACATAATCTCCCAAACTTAATTGTTGGTAAGAGAAACAGAAAAGCAAATAGTGGACAGGCCAGTATCTGGAGATAGAGACAGAGGAAAATGAACCGTAGAAGATCACAACATACAAACTTGCAAATAAAAGTAATACCAATAGTAATAGCATCTTGAATGAAATCCTAAAATAACTGTAACCCTAGTGAACTCCATGGGCATTAACATTAATCAACATCAATCAGTTGCAGAAGACTCTCTTATTTGGAACTGTGACAGTATCTTTAACAGCATCAGACAATATCTGTCTATCCCAGGCCCTTGGGAAGGACTTGATAGGTAGATAAAAATGCCAAATCCAGTCTGAACATCTGGCTGACTGTGCCTTTGGTGTTGCAAATATATATCAACTTCACGTTCCCCTTTATTTGTAATATATCAGGAGAGAAAGAGTATGAAGTTTGCAAACCTTTTGTTTATACTACTGAATTATTACAATACAATGATGGCTCACCTTTTTCTCATTTTGTGCCGGCACCCATAATTCAATGTGCGCATGACATTCCGTGCCCCTGTGGATGCACACATGACCCCTGCATTCCCATTGCATGTGTGCACGCATCCCCTCCATACATGGGCTCCTGCACATGTACACATGACCCCTGCGCTCCCCCATGCACCCCTGTGCATACACATATGAATCCCCTGTGCTCCCCCTGCCCCATGCATTCACATCTCTTGCGTGTGCTTCCATGCCTTCCATGCATACACATGTGACCCTCACATTCCTCCCATATGCGCTTGATTTCCCCACCTCGTTTTGGGCCTAGCAGGCCTCCCTGCAACCTCTTGGGATTAAAAATCCCCCCCCCCCCGCACACCATACTGTCGCATGCACGTGCAATTCCCCCATCCCTGCACATGTGCAGCAGATATCCAAAAATCAGCTGGCCGGTGGCAGACATGCACACATGCATGGTAGAGCTGCGCTGGGTGGTGGCTTAAGTGCCTGCACAGAGGGCTCTGCATGCAACCTGTGGACCACATCCTAAAGGTTCGCCATCATGGCTTGTATTCATTATTTTAATTATTAGATTTGTTACACTGTATATTGTATTGCTGTTATGTTGTGAGCCGCCCCGAGTCTACGGAGAGGGGCGGCATACAAATCTAATTAATAATAATAATAATAATAATTATTATTATTATTTTGGCGATAGTGCATTTTATCAAAGGTAACTTGTGAAGAATATATGGAACTTCACCTCATTCAAAATGCAATAGGAAAATTCATTGAAAATACATTGCTTAATATTCATGTTTTATGTAATATTTTTCATATTTCCTTTACTCAACAAAGGAAGGTCCTCCTTTTTTTCTTGTGTTGTTATTTGTTTTCTTTTGCTTCTTTAGTGGGTTGGAAAGAATTTGTCAGGAAATATACACTCTGTAAGCATGTAATTTTTAAATATGAACCCGATTGCTATAAAAAGGAATGCACCAATTAAAGAATAATGTTGGAATTTAGATATCACCTACATATAAATATTTACATACTATACTAAATCATTTATTTTATGTAGCATTCAGAAGATGTAGCAGCACATTATAATAAGCTTGAAGAGGTTGGATTGGAACAACGTAGCACGAGTCGCATCTTCTATCTCCGAAACTTTAATAATTGGATAAAGAGCGTGCTAATAGGTATGTATGCACGTTAAAAACACAGTTAAAAATATCTATAATGCACACATCCACTTTTTGGGATAGTTGCTATGAGGAACAAATCTCAAACAATTTTTAAATTCCAAATATTAGTTTATATATTGGAAAATTAATATTTTGATTGCACAAAAAATATGATTGGACTCTCATTGTTGGTTGCATTGTTGGTCAATGCAAGTATTGTACATATTTGTAAGATCATTTTTCTGTTTATTGTTTTTGTCCAAAAACGTATGATTATATCAACCTTCCATCCTTCCGAGGTGGGTAAAATGAGGACCCGGATGTGTTGGGGGCACTATGCTGATTCTGTAAACCACTTAGAGTGGGCTGTAAAAGCACTATGAAGCTTTATATAAGTGTAAATGCTATTGCTATAGTCAGATATATTATGAAATAAAAATGATACTTTTTGTCAAAAGTACACCTCAGTCCAGACTAGTCATCCTTGGATATTATAAAATTAATTATTGAAATTCTGGGAATTCAATGATGAAATTAACTTTCCTAGGATTTAGCACATGAAATTGAAACAATTTGAAGTGAATTAAGTTTTCATGTGGGGCAATCCTGTACGCTTAACTACGAATACATTCCATTTAGCAGAGTGAAACTAACTTCTGAAATGAAAACTCAGGGTCGATGCAAGTGACTGATTATTTTCTTTTAATCTCATGCGTCTCAACGTAGGAACAATAGGCTGTAGCTCTAAAGCTCTCAAAATAATTACAAAGCTATATTCTAATATAGGGAACACATTTCATTTTCTCACAATTATTATTTTTTCTTTTAGGTGAATTCCTTGATAAGGTACGACAAAGAAAACAAAACATTACAGTGTTAGACTTGGGATGTGGTAAAGGTGGAGACGTGTTGAAGTGGAGAAAAGGCCGAATAAGTAAACTTATATGTACAGGTAAGAACAGCAAATTAATTTGATATGGGGATCATGTTAAATTGTAAATAACATAGAAAAGGAACTTTGAGATATCTTTAATTTTTATTCTGCAAATATAATTTGTAAAAATAGTAAGAAAATACTTTAATTTCATGTATAGGATTAGCTACCTTAATACTACCTGACTCTGGTAGGATGACCGAGGAAAGAAAAATTTCCATTTTTTGATTGATTGATTGGATTTATATGCTTCTCCTCTCCGAGGACTCAAGGCTGTTTACAACATATAAAAACAATAGAATACAATAGTTAAATCCAATTGATTAAAACTAAACAAACATCTAAAATCCCCAGTTATGCTAAAAATCAGTCATACCCATTCAAACAACAACCATACAAACATTTGTTGGCCAGGGGGCTGAGATCTAATCGCCCCAAACCTGGCGGCATAAATTAGTGTTAAGAGTCTTGCAAAATGTGAGGAGGATGGGGGTGGTGCAAATCTCCGGGTGGAGCTGATTTCAAAGGGCCGGGGCCCCCACAGAGAAGGCTCTTCCCCTAGGTCCTGCCAAATGACATTGTCTAGTTGACGAGACCTGGAGAAGGCCAACTCTCTGGGACTTAACTAGTTGCTGGGACTCAAAGCGACAGAAGGCGGTCCTGCAAGTAATCTGGCCCAATGCCAGGTAGGGCATTATAGGTCATTAACAACACTTTGAATTGTGTCCGGAAACCAATCAGCAGCCAATGCAGTCCATGGAGTGTTGGAGAAACATGGGCATACCTAGGGAGGCCCATGACTGCTCGCACGGCTGCATTTTGCATGATTTGTAGTTTCCGAACAGCCTTCAAAAGTAGCCCCATATAGAGAGCATGGCAGAAGTCAAACCTTGAGGTGACAAGGGCATGAGTGACTGTTTGTAGAGACTCCCTGTCCAAATAGGGCCGCAACTGGTGCACAAGGTGAACCTGGGCAAACGTCCCCCTCACCATAGCCAAAAGATGATGGTCCAAAGTCATCTGTGGATCGAGAACACCAAAGTTGTGGACCCTCTCTGAGGGGGTCAGAAGCTTCCCCCCTCAAGTAATGGACGGACAGATGAACGTGACCTTTGGAGGCAGAACCCACAGCCACTCCATCTTGTCGGGGTTTGCGTCTGAGCCTATTAACACCCATCCAGACCCCAACAGCCTCCAGACACCATTACATTACTTCCACTGCTTCACTGAGTGGATACAGAGTGGAGATGTATAGCTGAGTATCATGATCTCACCCAGCAGTTTCATGTAGATATTAAACAGCGGGGGGAAAGGACCGACCCCTGAGGAATTCCGCAAGGGAGGAATCTAGGAGTTGACCTCTGACCTGCTAACACCAACTGTGACCGACAAGAGAGGTAGGAGCAGAACCACTGTAAAACAGTGCCTCTCACTCCCAACCCCTCCAGCCAACGCAGAAGGATACCATGGTTGATGGTATTGAAATCCTCTAAGAAATCAAGAAGCACCATGATAGAGGATAAACTCCTATCCCGGGCCCGGCAGAGATCATCCATCAGAACAATCAAAATAGTTTCCATGCTATAGCCGGGCCTGAACCTGACTGCTGATGGCCCAGATAATCGGCTTCGTCCAAGGACTGTTGGAGCTGGAGTGATACCACCTTTTCGACAACCTTCCCCATAAAGGGAAGGTTGGAGACCGGATGATAGTTATTAAATACAGCTGGGTCCAGGGAAGGCTTCTTGAGGAAGGGGCCATATAGCCATATTATGGATAGAAAATATATATGGAGTATGTTCAGTATACTCAAATTTCCTAATAGTGAAAACAAACAATTTTGAAATTAAACAAAACTTGGATATTGTACAGATAAAGAAGAATAAAATCTAGAACACTAGAATCTAGGATCACTGATTTTAGTCTCAGTATTTAATAGTATCTTCTAGAAGGGATGTTTTAAATATTGCACAAATAGTACACAAACTATGGAAGAGAGTTAGATGAAGTTGGCTGACGTTTCTTGTACAGTGGTACCTCATTTTACGAACTTAATTCATTCCGTGTTGAGGTTGATAAGTAGAAAAGTTAGTAAGATGAAACTATGTTTCCCATAGGAATCAATGTAAAAGCAAATAATGTGTGGAAACCCATTAGGAAAATCCAAACTTTAAGGCTTAAAAAAAAAGCGGCGGGCGGACAAAGTGAAGGCTAACGGAGTGGAAACGGACAGTGAGGAGAAGCGAGGAATGGAGGTCCTAACGAAGGCTAACGCCGCCCCAAATTGCTTCCAAAATCACCACTACAAAAGCTTCTTATGCCACCCCATTGCTCCCAAAATCACCCCTTCAAAAGCTTCCTACGTTGCCCCAAATCACTCCTAAAATTGTCCCTCCAAAACCTTCCTACGTTGCCCCAAATCACCCCTCCAAAAGCTTCTATGTTGCCCCAAATCACTCCTAAAATCGCCCATCAAAAACCTTCCTACCTACATTGCCCCAAATCGCTGCTAAAATCACCCCCCACCCAGCCGCATTTTGAAAGGAGAGGTGATTTTGGAAGACTTTGGAAGCGATTTGGGGTGGCAGAGGAAGTTTGGGGGGGGAACGATTTTGGAGGCAATTTGGGGGTGGCATAGGGAGCATCTGAAGGAATGATTTTGGGAGCAATTTGGAGCGTTGTAGGAAGCTTTTGGAGGGGTGATTTTGGAGGCGATTTGGGGCTTCATAGGAAGCTTTTGGAGGGGTGATTTTAGCAGCGAGATGGGGCAAAGGAAGCGGTAGGCTAGGGGGGATTTTGGCAGCGGGATGGGGCAGCTGCGGGGAGCAGAGGAAGCGGAGGGTTAGAGGGGAAAGTTTATTTATTTTATTTATTTAATTTTATTTATTTAATTTTTATGCCGCCCTTCTCCTTAGATTCAGGGCAGCTTACAACATGTTAGCAATAGCACTTTTTAACACAGCCAGCCTATTGCCCCCACAATCCGGGTCCTCATTTTACCCACCTCGGAAGGATGGAAGGCTGAATCAACCTTGAGCCAGTGATGAGATTTGAACCGCTGACCTTCAGATCTACAGTCAGCTTCAGTGGCCTGCAGTACTGCACTCTACCTGCTGCGCCACCCTGGCTCAACAATTTACAAGGAAATGGGGCAGCTCTGGCGTTCCCCGCCTCGGGACTGCAGTTGCAAGCAAAAGGAGGCGGGGAATCCCGGCGGGGGCAGCAAGCAAATGGGAAATCCTGGCGGTGGCAGTCACAAGGCAGGGGATCCCTGCGGCAGTAAGAGAGTTTACTCGCAGTAAGAGAGCCCACACACCCAGGCTCGGGTGAAAATGGTTCTTAAGAAGAGGCAAACAAATCTTAAACACCGGGTTCGTATCTCAAAAAGTTTGTATGAAGAGGTGTTCGTAAGATGAGGTATCACTGTATTTGACTAATTTTACATCCAAAATTCTATTTATGCCGCCCCAAGTCTATAGAGAGGGGCAGCATACAAATCTAATAAATAAATTTATCATGCCAACCTGCTAGATTCCTATCTAGAATTGTAAGGTGCATTATTGTCCTTACAAAAATGTACTTATGTCAGCTATGTATGCAATAAATATGTATTACATTATGTGACTGAAATGCTTTCTAATTGTTCTTTAACTGAAACTCTTCGATGAACACTCTTTAACTGCACTATCTTATATTGTATTAATTGCAAATAATTGTGTTAAACATTTCCCAAAGGTCTTACTTGTAGGTTTGATTTAATATTTTTTCTGAATACACCTGATGTACTGTATTATAAATCAGAAGTATTTGGCATTCGTTTGAGTTAAGCCTCCATTTTTGCTAAATCTCACAAATGAGTGATATTTCAGCCTTTCTTAAAAAATAGATATTGCTGATGTATCTGTACAACAGTGTGAACAGCGTTACCAAGATATGAAAAATCGTGGTCGCCAGAATGACAGATTTTTCAGTGCAGAATTTATAACTGCGGATAGCACCAAGGTATAGTTGTTTCATATACTTATCTTCTTTTTATTACTTTGAGATTTTTTATTCGTTTGGTAAAATGTGGAAAGTAGTCAATATGACTGAAGCAAAACTTTAGAAAAAGTTGTTAAACTCTTAGAAAGATAATTGCATATTTTATAGACTGAATAATTAATCTAATCTTGTTGGCAGAGGGAGTTAGAAATTAGTCTTAATCATTCCCTCTCTAAAACTAAAAGATTTGTGTTACTGTATTTCAATAAGACAAATACACATTTGTCATTTATGCCATGTGGAATCGTATGTTCAGATATTCACAATGTTATGTAACAATTTTTCTATACAGTAGTACCCCTAGATACGAGCATAATTCATTCCAGAAGGGAGCTTGTATGTTGAGGCAACTCGTATCTGGAACAAATAACTTTTAGACGTTGTTTTTCCCCTCCGAGATAACCAAAAGCAAGGATTCTTGCGCCACCTAGTGGACGCTCGGCTCGTATCCCAAATTTGAGCTCGGGACTAGAACAGAAATGTCTCTCCCCTCGTGGCTCATATCTTGAAATAGTCGCATGTAGAGCAGCTCGTATCTAGAGGTACTACTGTATACTGTTATGTCCCAAATCTACATATGGTTTGCCTAAAAACGTTCTCTTCATTATTTTATTCCCCCGGGAAAAAACCTCCACATATTTTTTCCATAAAATTCAGTTCATCAAGATATAAGAGATATTGATATACTAAATATAAAAAGGTAATTTTAGTTAGGTTTTTGAAAAGCTTTATAGTTAGGATGCTACAATAATGTGTTTATTTTTATTTCCCATTTTTATTAATTTCAGGAACTTTTGTCCAAAAAGTACAGGGATAGCAGTATGTACTTTGACATTTGCAGCTGTCAGTTTGTGTATCATTATTCATTTGAAACCTATGAACAAGCAGATATGATGCTTAAAAATGCTTGTGAGCAACTTTCCCCTGGAGGATACTTCATTGGCACAACTCCAGATAGTTACGAACTTGTGTAAGTTGATTAGAATGAATTATGTGAGAACATATAAATAAAATACTTTTTAAGTCAGATATTTTCAAATACCATGTTTTTTGGAATTGATTGGACAAAGTATTGCCATAACAAAGTACTGCCATAACATTGATGAATATAATTATTAATATCTGCTCATATTATTCACCTTGACTGTTTCATTTGCTTGCCTTCCTGGCACATAAACAAATCAATCCAGCTCTGGTCTGTGGATTTTGGGACTATAATCTAAAGTAAATGTATAATATAAATATCTTGTAAATTAGAAATATTGTATGTCTGGTTTGATTCAGTATTTTATTAGTCCACAGGATTCCTAACACTTTAAAATTTCCAGACTCCCTCTTAAAAAGCACCCTACCCTCTTAAGATATAGAAAAGCATTTTCTGTTCATTAAAATATCAAATTTTCACTTTTCCAAACAATGAATATGAAACCATGAGATAATGGATAATTGCAGCCAAAGATGGAAAATACAATTATTAAGTTGGCTGTGTGGAATTTTGGATTTAAAATCAAGAATATGGCAGCTGAACCTAGGAAGGCAAAAGTTCTTTGGTTTAAGAAAAATGGTATTTTTGCATGTGCCCATGTTCTGAAACACCATTTTGCTTTTAATTTGAAGCCTTCCACAGCCATTAGACTTTGATTATCCTCTGTTAATTAAGTTATTCAGGATATCCAAAGTCATGCAGCCACCACTTTTCTGAGTGTGCCTGTTGAAAAGTCATTTCCCCCAACATGTTGAGGTAAATCTGATGCTCCTTACTGAAGTGTCAAGGCTGTTCCATTTTCCATAGCTGCCTCACTATGCCATCAATCTTGGTAGGAGTAATTTCCACATGTACAAAATGTTCAGATAGTCTTCAAAAGGTCCTCTGAGCAGCTGCACCAAGTTTTTTGTAAGATGTTGATGCCTCACTGTTTTAAAGATACTTTGTTCTGTCCAAAAGGATTTTGGCTTTATTTAACTTCTTAGTGTTTTTTAAATTGGCTGTAACTCTTCTTAAGTGCAACCAAATGTTGTAATTGCCCTTTTAAATGTTTCCGTATAGAAAACGCCTTGAATCTTCAGAAAC